>NC_068358.1:56987409-57337409 GCF_020536995.1 Dreissena polymorpha | reverse complement strand
ACTACTTTATATACGCATAGTCAAGCAATAGTTATAATAAGCTGATAATGAACAAAACAACAATTAACCCTTTACCACTTAGATATGTATTTTTACACATTAGTAGTCCCTTAGAAAGTTACATTTAATTAAAGACCTTTCTTACTAGATTCAAGTTTTAAAGGCTTCAATTTCAACCTTTAGATACTGATGAGCAGCAAACAGCATAAAACCTGAACAAACTGCCAGTTACTCGCAAACTGTTCTAGTTTTATGCTGTTTGCACAGAGCCATTTTCACTTTGCTTCTGAGAGGGAAAGGGTTAAGTGTTGGTTATTGATGTGGCTTCAAACTGCTAATTGTCTCAGCTAAAATATAATAGCAAAAACAACAAGCAAATTATAAATCCACCACCTGCTGGAGTCTTGACCACTTGAATGTGCCAAAACATAATTATGTGACATTGTTTATATGCTAAAACATGTTGTCATAAAAATTAAACCCAAAACAAATATGTTTGTTGATCGTTTAATATAAAGACAATAATCATACGGCGCAATAAACGCACACAAAGTAACTTAAAGTACTTAAGCCGATTCTAAAAATGACAATGGCAAATGATTATTGGAATTTTATTAATACATGCCCGTGATAATTGTATTTTGTTTTTATAAATTGGATTTTTTTATTTGTATTCTTTTAAAATAATTATTTCTATCCGGATGACAGCAATTTCTTTAGAAACGGGAATGCAATCACTAAAAACAAAACAACAGCATGCTTTTTTATTAACTAGTTTATCTATTTTGAATCTGCGCACATAAAATTAATTATGATTTTAAATATTATTATAATTGTTCTTTTAAATTTCTTTGACTAACTAATCATTTTAAAAAGATTTTGATTTGAAGATGCGCATCGACTCAGTGTCAAGTCGCGGATCGTGGCTTGCCTCATCGGACAGATGCGAAGCTTTCTGGCGAAATGCGACTTGCCGCCGCATACTGACGCGGCTTCAACAGCCGACTCGGCATCGACTTGTTGCGCCTTGGCGCCGCGGATCGCGAAATATGTTTGTTCCGCGTTGGCTGTACTGTATTACTGTAAAAACGAGCATTATTAGCTAAGGAAAAAAACAAAGTTCTGTGACTTCACTTTTTTGATCTTTCTGGGCATAAATCAAGTGTTTGTTTGTCCCTTTAATAAATATCTAAATCAGAAATTCGCCGAAGCAAACCTAAATTACCATATCAATACATGAGAGCAATAAACTGACATTGATATACAGTGTATAAGCCCGCCCACACAAATCTGTTTATCGGTGCTAATGCAATTTAAATTTTACCGTGTAGAGCAAAGTGGCTGGGGATGGTTTTGATTACTGAAAATATATACACCACTTTTTTTTATGCATTGAAGTGCTCATGATCGAGTATCTTAGTTATAAATTGCACAACTGAATGCTTAAGGCTCGCCTTGACAAGTTTATAAACAGAACATGTTAATACTGACGTGGTGTAGTAATTTAATTAAAAAATCATAGTTAATAATATGCTCTTGTCAAATTTCTCCACACCTTTTCCTTAAAGCACCTGCTAGACCTTTGAATACTCTCCCAAAGGTGTCAGTGGCCTTTGCTGTCCAACCATGAATTCCCGAGAATTAGTCGTACTATAAGCCACGTCTCTTAGCACCATTGATCCCACAATATTGACAAGGTACTTTATTGTGTGTTTCAAAATATTGATTGAGGAAAACTGTGGTGTAAATGGAATGCGATTCCTTGTCCACTGTGAAATCTATTAATGAGATCGGCAATCTAGTGTAATGCCTTGTACATTTAACATGAAAGCAGTGCCATGCAGACCGTACAAAATGTGTGTAATCCTTTTAGCAACATCATAAAATTAAGCCCTACTTAGAATACAATGTTCAGGTGTTTTATTATTATAAGGTTATTTACATATTTCAAGGCAAGAACCCACTGAAAAGTTCCAGGAACTGCAAATTCTCTTTCTTTTCCCATAAAAAATGGCACCAAATTATTAAAGATAGAAGAAGCTAAAAGGATGAAAAATATTGAGAGTGTACTTCATGCTATTTTAATCCCCTACAACTACCCATTAAAACAAGAGATGTCTCCATAGGATGACATATGCCCCCAATAAACACTTTGATAGAAGTTATTGAAATGCTCTAAGTGACCCCGTGACCTAGTTTTTGACCCAGCATGACCCATATTCGAACTTGACCTAGATATTGTCTTGAAACAACTTCTGACAAAGTTTGGTTAAGATCAGATAAAAACTACTTCAATAAGAGAGCGGACACCATGCTAAATCCTTGAAATGCACTAAGTGACCCCATGACCTAGTTTTTGACCTGGCATGACCCATATTCAAACTTTACCTAGATATCGTCTTTATACAACTTCTGACCAAGTTTGGTAAAGATCAGATGAAAACTACTTCAATTAGAGAGCGGACACCATGCTAAATCCTTGAAATGCACTTAGTGACCCCGTGACCTAGTTTTTGACCTGGCATGACCCATATTCGAACTTAACCTAAATATTGTCTAGATACAACTTCTGACCAAGTTTGGTAAAGATCAGATGAAAACTATTTGAACTAGAGCTTTGTCACAGACGTGACGTATACCCCAACATGCCGCATTGACACAGACTATTTTGCATGCTGTCTTCACAAAACAAGAGAATCAAATTTATGGCGATTTTTAAGAATTATAATGCCATTATCATTTATGGCCATTTCGACCTTTGAACTCTTGAATTCTTTCGCATGACGTGCCATCCAAATTTATGGCCATTTTTTTACTTTTGAACTCCAAGTGTGACCTAGACCTTGGAGTTATCGACATAATTTTTTCGCATGACACATCGTCAAATGATTGTGAAAAAATGTACCAGGTATTTTAAAAATCTCACAATAAATGACATAGTTATGGCCCGGACAATATCATTTATGGCCATTTTTGACCTTTGAACTCACAGTGTGACCTTGACGTTGCAGATATTGACGTAATTCTTTCGCGCGACACACCGTCCAATAATGGTGAACAAATGAGCCAAATGATTTTAAAATCTCACAATGAACAACATAGTTATGGCCCGGACAAGCTCATTTATGGCCATTTTTGACCTTTGAACTCAAAGTGTGACCTTGACCTTGGAGATAAGGAGGTAATTCAATTGCGCGACACACCATCCAATGATTGTGAACAAATGTGCCAAATGATTTTAAAATCTCACAATGAACGACATAGTTATTGCCCAGACAAGCTCATTTATGGCCATTTTTAATCTTTGACCTCAAAAGTGTGACCTTGACCTTCGAGATATTGACGTAATTCTTTCGCGCGACACACCGTCCCATGAAGGTGAATAAATTTGCCAAATGATTTTAAAATCTGACAATAAATGATTAAGTTATGGCCCAGACAAGCATTTGACCCTTGAACTCCAAGTGTGACCTTGACCTTGGAGATATCGACGTACTTTTTTCACGCAACACACCGTCCCATGATGGTGAACAAATGTACCAAGTTATTTTAAAATCTAATGATAAATGACATAGTTATGGTCTGGACAAACTTTCGGTTTAAAACACACTAAGTGACCCCGTGACCTAGTTTTTGACCCAGCATGAGCCATATTCAAACTTGACCAATACATCATCAGTGCTCACACTGGCCTTCAGAAAATAATAGCCATAATTTTTTTCCTTAAAAAAATAATAGCCAAAACAGACGCGGACTTTTCAGCAAATCGGTACTGAAGGCAAACAAAAAAAAACAATCTATCTTATTTTTTCTATGTTTCATTAAATGTATATCTATTGAATTTAAGTTATAATATATAATATACAAACAAGCATAATATCAGTGTGTCATTTTTTTATAAAATATTATCATGGCTTTACAATAAAGAATACAATCAAGGTTGTGGGTGTCACTGAACAAACCAGATATCAGCTACAGTTACATACACATGAGAATAAAGGGCAGAGCCCCCACCCCACCCAGAGCCCTTACTAATTATACTTTTTATTACAGTTTTTCCAATTGCAATTTCTGGTGAATACAATTCGAAATATTATAAACAACACCTTCCGTATCACGGTATGTGTATTCGTTTGTATTCTATTTTTTCTATTATGAACTTCAAAATAAATCATAATCGACGACAAAAATACAGTATCCGAAAACGGCAATCCGAAAAATTGTACACGTTTTTCACATTAATGATTAAATAAAAGGTGCATATCGTTCGATTGCTTTATGTCTTATTACGACGTTTGCCATCAGCCGCTATAAGGTAGGCAGAGGCCATTATCAAATGTAAATGATTTATTCCAACAATAACACTTTCGCAATGCCAATCATGTTTACATTAAATAACGTCACAGAGCGTGAATTAAAATACACCACCTCAGTCAGGGACCTAAACAAAGTTTGTTTGTATAGGTCCCTGCCTCAGTGTAATTTCTAACACGTGTTTCGTTAAAATAAGCTGGCCATGGCATATGCCGGGTCCCTTTGAATTGGGAAAAAATCGCAGCGTTTTGACTAAAATTGGGGGATTTGTGTTGTTGCTGTTTTGCTAAAAATGCTTCAAATGGAGAAAAGAAGTGTTTTTCAGTATTATTTTTAACCAGATAACCTGGCTAAAAATTGAAATCATTATCAATTTATCACACATCAAGAAATGTTAAAGCAGACGACAAACAGCGGTAATTACGGGGATAATTCATTGATTGCGATTTAATAATTATTTCATCAAGCAATTTTCAATGGCGTGAAAAACAAAATCAGCCGAAAATATTCGCGGCGACTTTCAATAATGACAAATTATAATTGGCGAAAAATTAATAGATCTAACAGCTACCGATAATTATTCAAGCACGGGGAGATTAAAGCCGCTTTTTACGAAATATATCACTGCTGTCGGACACTGAGAAAAACGCCCTAGGCCACGATGTCGCAGAAGTTATTGACGCGTTTATGAAAATACACAGGGTCGAGTGTGTACACAGCTAGGTCATCTCGTTAACGATTTTTCCTGCTTGATGGCCCGATTTACAGGCGTTTTGCAATCGCAGAACAACTTTTAGAGGCAATTTTTGTTTGATGTAGGCAGATAAAATAATTGCCATTTTCTCTAGACAATTTTATGAAATAATAGCCAGTTGGATAAAATATCGCCATTGGCGACAATGTCTGGCAGCAGCGTGAGCACTGCATCATCAAGATACAACTTGACCAAGTTTGGTGAGGATCGGATGAAATTTCGGGACAGACCGACAGACCAACAGACAAAGTGACTTCTATATAACCCCATTACCAATGGTAATGGGGGTATAATTAGAGAGTGGACAAGAAAAGAGTGACAGACTGACGGACAGTGCGAAAACTATATACCCCCTTTTCTTCGAAAGGGGGCATACATTTTTTATATATTAGTGCACGACGCAGACATACATTAATTTTATATTTACATTGTATGGGTTACTCAATTCCTCATTTTGACCTCTGCATTATTTGTCCTAATTTTTTACTAAGCCTTTTTCAAATGTGCCAATGAATTGATATTTAAAGGCTTCTAGGGCATCTGCGTTTACTGAACACAGCATCTTCTGTCAATAGTTGTTTTTATAGATAATATATGAAGTTTTCTCAGAATTGTATTTTGTTTTTATTTACATAAATCAATTTTGCTAAAGGTAATCTACATGTTCAATAAATGTAGATAACAGAATATTTCCAAAACATCAATTATTCAACATTTTTTTCTATGAAATTCAACTGAGACCATGTTATCAATTATTCAATATTTTTCTATACTTTTCAAGTGAGAACATTTCATCGCACACTGGTTTATAGCCATATCCTAGAGTAATGATTTTGACTCCTGGCAAAGCCTATAGTAATCGATGACAACAATTATACTCAACATTTTGTGACTGACTTTATGTCACCCATGTCCAAGTGATGTTCAAATTATATGCGAGTAACTGAACCAAAACTTGTGACTTCTATGAGGAAACAGTATTATTGAACATTTACCATAGTCCAATATAGCCATTATATGTATCTTTTGACGATTTGAAAACCTAAAAATTATAAAGCGTTGCAACGCGAAACGATTGAATAATTTGGAGAGTTCTGTTGTTGTCTTTAAATTTTCGAAACTACAAAGATTGCTTATAAAATACTTTAGCTGTGTATAATCGGCTGAATAGCCGAGAGGGCTAATGCGTTTTTACTTCAGACTAACTCCAGGACTCCGGGGGTCACTGGTTCGAGCCCTGGTACCGGCCACTTTTTTTTCCTTTTTTAAATTTTATTCTTGATTTTTTACTGGAGCTTTTAAGATCCAATGTTTACATTTATCAATATAAAGCATTTAATGACAAACTTCAAAATATGCCAAAATCTGTGAAAAGGCCACTTTAAGTCTGCGACCTAAAGCAATTTATATGGTAAGCAGGGGAACACCAAAAAAATATTTCTATGAGTTTGTCTCATAAGTGGAAATTGGACATAACTTCAGGAATGTCAATTAAGAAATAAAAACAGCTATAATGATCAGCATGTTACATGTAATTTTGTGCTAGCAAATGTTACCCGTGAAGGTTGTTGTGGTTATATACAAGAATACTCACTGTTCGTGAAAATCCAACATGGCTGGGTCCAAATGAATGGCATTTGGTAATAATATTTCATCTCTTCTGAAAAAAAAAAAGAATTATCTTATAGGAATACAAGAAATTAAAGTACCAAAAACTATACCAGATTATGAAAACCACTTTTTTCAAGCAATACATATTATAGTTTTCTTGTTTGTGTTCTTTTTAAGGAAATACTGGCCTTGATTCAACCAGGCTTGATTTCAAGACTATTCTGAAATCTGATTTTACAGGATAGTGTTAAGATCACCTTCTTTAGATGTTTGTTCGATTTCAAATAATAACATAATTTCTAGAATATAAGACACCAGCGTGTATAACAGGCACCTACAAACCGACATCCAAAAACAATAAAAGTTTTCCATAAAAACAACCCAAAAATATGTCTATTACACGTGTTTTGTTTACCAACAATAAAAAAACATTCGTTGTGAAAATTGCATTATGAGGCCTGTTTAGACTGCACTAACATTTAAGCATTGTTTATGGTGAAAGTATGTTTTATACAACTTTGAAATATTCTTTCTGATAGAATTTTAACCCCTTAAAGACTTATTGTGGCTTATAATTTTATAGTCAACACCATTAAATAAATAAATGCCAATAAGCTGTTGACGAATGTTAAACAAACTATAGTCACTATTTAATTCAATGAAGCCAGTTGTTTTTTGAACACCATGAAGCAATGTGCAGACAAAATTATAACAAGGTGGTCTACATACAGCTTTTTTTTTTGACACCAGATCTAATTTTATAGTTATGAAGTATATTTTATTTTATTACCAGGTAAACAAAATCAAAAAAGTAAATCATACAAAACACAAAATTGCAATAACATAATTCATTGTTTTTGTGTTGCAAACATGTAAAACAGTATAAAATATATTGAGTTCACAATTATATAATAATGCCCAAATGGTATGATGGGGCGGCATCTTTTTTTACAAACACGTAGGTAGATGGGTGTGAATAAAAATGGGTGCCAAAATATTATTACATTTAAAGATGGAAAAAACTGGATATTTTGCGTACATCAATGAATAAGACAGTGTAAAATATAAACAAGAGGGCCAAGATGGCCCTAGTTCGCTCATCTGAGAGGATTCGGTTCATTCAATCTTTACCAAATGTCAAACTTGACCTAGATATTGTCCAGACAAACATTCTGGTCAAGTTTCATCATTATTTCATCTGCGAGTCATGATCAATGTACCTATGAAGTTTCATGATCCTATGCGTAAGCATTCTTGAGTTATCATCCGGACACCATTTTTCTAAGTTGAGTCACCGTGACCTTGACAGCCATTGTGTGAATACGTTTTTTGGCACTGTGACCTTGACCTTTGACCTAGTGACCTGATAATCAATATGGGTCATCTGCGAGTCATGATCAATATACCTATGAAGTTTCATGAACCTAGGCATAAGCGTTCTTGAGTTATCATCCAGAAACCATTTTACTATTTCAGGTCACCATGACCTTGACCTTTGACCTAGTGACCTGAAAACCAATAGGGGTCATCTGCGAGTCATGATCATTGTACCTATGAAGTTTCATGATCCTAGGCATAAGCGTTCTTGAGTTATCATCCAGAAACCATTTTACTATTTCAGGTCACCGTGACCTTGACCTTTGACCTGGTGACCTGAAAATCAATAGGGGTCATCTTCGAGTCATGATCAATGTACCTATGAAGTTTCATGATCCTAGGCATAAGCATTCTTGAGTTATCATCTGGAAACCATTTTACTATTTTGGGTCACCGTGACCTTGACCTTTGACCTAGTGACCTGAAAATCAATAGGGGTCATCTGCAAGTCATGATCAATGTACCTATGAAGTTTCATGATCCTAGGCCTAAGCGTTCTTCAGTTATCATCCGGAAACCATTTTACTATTTCGGGTCGTGACCTTGACCTTTGACCTAGTGACCTCAAAATTAATAGGGGTCATCTACAAGTTATGATCAATGTACCTATGAAATTTCATGATCCTAGGCCTAAGGGTTCTTGAGTTATCATCTGGAAATCATTTTACTTTTTCGGGTCATCGTGACCTTGACCTTTGACCTAGTGACCTGAAAATCAGTAGGGGTTATCTGCGAGTCAAGATCAATGTACCTATGAAGTTTCATGATCCTAGGCATAAGCGTTCTTGAGTTATCATCCGGAAACCATTTTACTGCTTCGGGTCACTGTGACCTTGACCTTTGACCTAGTGACCTGAAAATCAATAGGGGTCATCTGCGAGTCATGATCAATGTATCTATGAAGTTTCATGATCCTAGGCATAAGTGTTCTTGAGTTATCATCCGGAAACCATTTTACTATTTCGGGTCATTGTGACCTTGACCTTTGACCTTGTGACCTGAAAATCAATAGGGGTCATCTGCGAGACATGATCAATGTACCTATGAAGTTTCATGATCCTTGGCATAAGCGCTCTTGAGTTATCATCAGGAAACCATCTGGTGGACGGACGGACAAACATGAGCAAAACAATATACCCCCTCTTCTTCGAAGGGGGGGGGGGGGGGGCATAATGAGAAAACTGCCCCCCTCCCAGCAGCCATGTTATTCAACTGACTGGAACCATTTTTGAACCCAACTCTTGTAACAAGGAAACAAATGTTCTGAGCAAATTTCATGAAAATTGGGCCAAAAATGTACTTTCTACTGTGTTCACATGTTTTCACTATTTACATATAGAGAAAAATGCCCCGCCCACTGGCGGCCATGTTTTTTCACCGATCCCGACCATTTTCAAACCAATGTTTTGACCAACTTTCATGATGATTGGGCAAAAATTGTGACTTCTAGAGTGTTTACAAGGTTTCTCTATAGCCAAAAAGGGAAAACTGCCACTATATACATATAGACAAAAAAGCCCCGCCCACTAGTGGCCATGTTTTTTCACCGATCTCGACCATTTTCGAACTCGTCTGAGACATCAATTAACCAACGTTTTGACCAACTTTCATGATGATTGGGCAAAAATTGTGACTTCTAGAGTGTTTACAAGGTTTCTTTATAGCCAAATTAGGAAAACTGCCCCGCCCACTGGCGGCCATGTTTTTCAACGGATCGGAACCACTTTTAAACTCAACCAAGATATCATTAAGACAAACATTTTGAAAAAGTTACACAAAGATTGGGCATGAAATGAGACTTCTACAGTGTTTACAAGGTTTTTCTTACCTAGTGACCTAGTTTTTGACCCGGCACAACCCAGTTTCGAACTGGGCCGAGATTTCATTGGGACAAAGCTTCTGACCAAGTTTCATGAAGATGGGACAAGAAATGTGGCCTCTAGAGTGTTTACGAGCAAATGTAAATGGACAGACTGACGGACCTAGGACGGACAAAGACCGGTCACAAAAGCTCACCTGAGCAATCAGGTGAGCTAAAAAAGTTACAGGTGAAAAAGTATGTCTCATATTTGCAAATTTAATGTGAACAAACATTTATCTGTATTAATTGTATAAGCTTTAAATGGCAATTCTTTGCAAAATAAACAATGTTAGTACAATTCTGAACAACAAAATCAATTTTAAAATAGTACGACTTAATCAAATGTTTTAAGCAAGTTTTTCTTAACAATCTAAACACTATTAGAGAAGGTGTGGCCTTAAGTTTGCTTGATTTTAAAATGAAAACTAAAAGTAAAACGTACAACAAATCCACAAGCCTAGTGCAAGGATACCATTTTTAGTGGGTATGCTTTGATTTAACAGACAGGTTATGTTCAGAAAAATTCAGGAACCTTAGCGCCCCTGGTCAAATTAGCTTTCAGGCTGTCTTGGTCAAATTTTCCGAAGGACTATCTTTGCAAAATAAGTTATTTAATAATCTGAAAATATCAGTGCTTTGTGCATTTTGGTAGAAACTCCAGCAAAAAGACTTTAAAGCAAAGATGAAAACAAAGAATGCAAAATGGTGGGCGACATTGAGAATTAACAAGGTCACAACTGTCACATAATACAGCCACAGCCAAACCATTTAGAACTGTGAGAGTCATGCAATGAAGCCAATACTTGAGTTGTTAGCGCGCTAACAAGCATGGCATCCTATAGCTGAAATTTCACCTAATAATAGTCGTCTTAACATCAGTTCAGATTCCCTGACCATAACCAAATCACTGCTCTGTTTCCATATTCCCACAGAATCAATAAAACTCTTCCGCTCACAATGAACAGAAGGGTAATGCTAAATGTTTAACAACTCATTGCTTTGAATCAATAATGCCGTGGTGTGATGAAAGACCTGGGAAAAAATATGGTATCAGTCTACTAATCTGTCTTCACAGTTGGTCTGTCATTTATAGTTCTTGCCAAGCCTCATACTAGTGTTAGAAATTCAATACTTTGGATGATGAAAGCATTCAATATTCACACAACCTTTTTACGAGGAAAGCAACTGACATAATATAAACAAGACTATTGTCAAGCAATATAAGTCCCCTACCGGCTCCACCATTGTCAGAAATTCCACCATTTTCAGTTTGTTTGTTTTTTTATTTGTTGCCATAGCAACCAGAATTTTTGACATAGGAACAAAATGAAATGACATGCATAATGTCCATATTGCCATCTATCCATGTTTCAAGTTTCATGAAAAAATATAAAGAACTTAAAAAGTTATCGCAGGATCCAGAAAACCACCATTTACAGAAGTATTTCTAGTCTATTTGTTGCCATAGCAACCAGAATTTTTGACGTAGGAACGAAATGATATGACGTGCATAATGTCCATATTGACATCTATCCATGTTCCAAGTTTCATGAAAAAAATATTAAGAACTTTTAAAGTTATTGCAGGATCCAGAAAAGTGTGACAGACTGACAGACACACAGAGCTAAAACCATAAGTCCCCTCCGGTGAAACCAGTAGGGGACTAATAATATCAGGGGTTTACATTATCAGAAGCCCACTTGCCCATGCCACATGTCGTTAAAATGCTGGTGGGCAAGTGATTTTCCATTGTAGGTAGCCACTTGGGCAAGTCAATTTTCATAGCCATATTTCTCTGGTATCAATTACAATTAATCATCTTCTATGAGATAATATCAATGTTGAAAGTTATTTTTAATTCAAGACCTTTCTTACTAGATTGAAGTTTTTGAGGCTTTATTTCCAAACCTTAGATACTGTTGAGCAGCAAACATCATAAAACCTGAACAGACTGCGAGTTACTCCCAGGCTGCTCTGGTTTTATGCTGTTTGCACAAAGCCATTTTCACTTTGCTTCTATTGCAGATATATTCTGTAACCGGGGTACAGTTAAGTATATTAAAAGAGTACCCGGGGTACATTTAAGTAGTACCCTGGCCTACAATGACCAATTGAGCTTTATTGAGGGCAAGCAGATGTTTAAAATAACTTGCCGTCTAGACAAGCGGCATTCAAATCCCTGAATATGCACAATAGTTTTAATAGATTTAAACAATATTAAAACTTGACAATTAAAATTGCCTGAGCATACATGTACTATTTGCAATATTGTATGGAACAAACTGTATTGTTAGTACCTAAGTGAACTCTGTAACAAGCTCTATACATAAGCAACCATTTGTTGCACACATTTTGCTGACTTAACAAACAACAAAGATTTTAACCTTGGTATTTTCTATTCAATTTTCAGCTTGAACGAATTCCGAATTGGGTTACCACGCTCACAAATGGCCACATTATTGTATTGTTAAACACGGGCAATTGAAGCACAACTAGGTGACATGTGACCCAAAACATTGTACCTATTTTGAACATTTGGTTTAAATGTAACCAACACATACTGTTTATAAGAGAACTAGGACATGTTTTATTAAGATATTACTTTGACATTACTGTTGTAATTGATTTCTACCATTGCATGATTGTTTTTAAAAAATCTGACAATTGTAGTAAAGATGAAATAACAATTAAGCAAATAAATTTAAACCATGAATTCATATTAATTATTTTGCAACACTAATAATAACATAACTGTATTGGATTTTGAACAATTTATGTACTTAAGTATTTTATTTGAAACCAATGAGTGGGGTATATTGATTACCTGAGTTGCATTCATGTATATATCTACATGAATGCATTAAGGTGAATATAAAAAGTTGTGCTGAATGCATACTTACTGAATATCATTGTAAATTTGACCAGGTTTTACCTGAAAACAGAAAACAAACACAGCATGAACTATTACCTTAGGAAACAGTATCACTTGAAAATATTGTTGAAATTGATTTCAAGAAAACTAAAGCAATATTTGTGTTGTTAAAAGTAAAACATACCTTTTTTTCATAACTTAAGTTTCAAAATAACTATGCTTAACAAAGAACAATTATTGAAGTGTTCAAATTTTCATAGCAGCTAACGATTGTTGTCCTTGGAACAGAAAATGATATAGCAGTGTTTTTTCACCATTTTGGGAATGGGTCCATTTGGATTGGGAATATTTGCATCATTTTGACTAAAATTTGGAAATTAGTGTTGTTGTTTTTTTCCTAAATTCCCAAAATTGAGAATACCAGTGTTTTCAGGAATATATTTACTAAGGTTGAACTTATATGAATGAGAGATGAAAAAAAACATTGAGGTCTTAAAAAAAAAAAAATATATATATTTTTTTTTTGGAAACCTTCCATTGGAAATTTTAAGCTCCCATTTGGGAAAAAAATTTTTTTTTTCCATTGGGAATGGGTTCGATTTCGGAGTCGATTTTGAATGAAAAAAAAACACTGTTTAGTAATCATTCAAGTAATGTTTAGTACCAGCAACAATATTTTTTACATCTTTTAAAATCATGCAACCATTTTATTTGAAGAGAACTCCCTATCTCAATAAAGTATTTCATGCAAAGCCAGAGCACTTAAAGAGAAATATATCAAGTCAGGTCATATCATTAATCTAAAATAAACAATCCATTAGCATCCATTAAAACATACAGTTGAGGGTGTCCATATGTGTTGATTCGAGTATGAATGGACATTATATTTATATATTTATTAAAAAATATATATTAATGCTTTTCTAAAAAGTTGCATATATAATTTGATACAAATAAAAACATGATGTGTTTGAGAAACACTATGTCCCCCTGCATGCCAAATATGAAGTTGCTATGTAGTGTATATTAAATGAGCGATTTTGTTCCATATATTTGACCTTGAAGGATGACCTTGACCTTGAAGGATGACCTTCACCTTTCACCACTCAAAATGTGCAGCTCCTCAAGATACACATGCCAAATATGAAGTTGATATGTTCAATATTGCAAAAGTTATGGCAAATGTTTGACATGCTATGCACAATAGTTAAAAAGGTATAGGCATTTTTAAGTATATGACCTTGAAGGATGACCTTGACACGTCACCGATTAATACGTTCAGCTGTATGAATAACACATTCATGTAAAATATAAAGTATCTGTATAAAGTGGTACTGACGTTTTGGCATATTTAAAATGAAAATTAACCTTTGCAAATGACCTTTAATGATGACCTTGAGCTTAACATTGTAAAAATTAAAATGTGTAGCTCCATATGCATTTGAGAAGTTGTTACGAAGTTATAGTGTATAGTAAATGAGCGGTTTTGACCCATATATTTGACCTTTGACCTTGAAGGATGACCTTGACCTTTCACCACTCAAAATGTGCAGTTCCATGACAGTGCTCCAGCTAGGCCTAAATCGAAGGGCTCCGCGCCCTGCCCTCCCGAACCTCCGCCCTGCCCCCCCCCCTTAAAAAAAAAAAAAAAATTTTTTTTTTACATTATGATAATTCATAAATCTCTTATTACATTGTAATTAGTTTAATCCTCATTGTAGACATTATATTTGAATGGTTTATTAATAATGGGAATAATACAATTATTTATAACATATAAATTAACATGCAATAGAAAGCATTCCAGAAACACCCGCGCGCTCGAATGTGCCCTTTTCACAAAATACTGCACATCAAAAGTGCCCTTTTCACAAAATACTGCGCGTCCAAAGTGCCCTTTTGACAAAAAAGCCCCCCTGCCCTTTTCAAATCCTAGCTGGAGCACTGCATGAGATACACATGCAGGTCAAACATGAAGTTTCTATGTTCAATATTGCAAAAGATATGGCAAATGTTTACGTTTAGTGATTGTGACCCATATATTTTAAATTTGACCTTGAAGGATGACCTTGACCTTTCACCACTTGAAATGTGCAGCTCCATGAGATACACATGCATGCCAAATATCAAGTTGCTATCTTCAATATTGCAAAAGTTATGGCAATGTTAAAGTTTGACGCAAAGAAACAAACAAACAAACCAACCAACAGACAGGGCAAAAACAAAACATGTCCCCCAGTACAATATGTCCCCCAGTAAATACTGGGGGACATAAAAATGAAAAGAAATATGAGTTATTTCCACTTCTATTAAATACAGCCATGCAACTTAATGCCAACGCATAATCTATCCATCAGAAGCCAACATGACTTATCACCACAATGTGCAATGCAGGCTGATAGGTTGATTATCAACCAAAGATAAATTATACGAATTTAACATATCAGCTATATTTGATTGAAGGCTTCACTTCTGTTTGAAGATAATAATGACAGATAAATCATATACACAGGATATCCTTTTCCCTTGATTGTTAGCAAGTTGTAAACTACAACTTTCTGCTGTGTTTCTTATTTAATAAGTATTCTGGATAATGCTGATGTTCAACAATAAATAAATAATTTTTAACTTTGGCAACTATATCAGAAAAAATAACATTAAACATTGTGAAAATTTTATATTGCTTATTATACATTGCAAAAAAGATCTCTTTAAAAATCAATAAAGCTAATCTCATAATAAACAATTTACATAAGCAAATGTAATTTAAAAAATGTAGTATGTAATACACCACATAATAGAGAGTACTTAACATGCAAATAAGTTTCTAAGAAATATATTTTAACAGCTTGACAGTGCAATATGATAGATACTGACCTTCAAATATGTTAACGACACAAACTAAAAATTATCAATTTAAATGGCCTTAAGCACTGCCCACATGTCAAAGTGATATAATAAAATTTAGACTAACCGATACTTGATAATGATACTTTAACTTAATAATTAATCTTAATCAAACCATATGACAATATTAGATTTTGCTTTTTCTAGAATATTGTCTTTACACTTAAAGGGGCCTTTTCACAGATTTTGGCATATTTTGAAGTTTGTCATTAAATGCTTTATATTGATAAATGTAAACATTGGATCTTAAAAACTCCAGTAAAAAATCAAGAATAAAATTAAAAAAAGGAAAAAAAAAGTAGCCAGTACCAGGGCTCGAACCAGTTACCCCCTGAGTCCTGGAGTTAGTCTGAAGTAAAAACGCATTAGCCCTCTCGGCTATTCCGCCGGGTATTCACAGATTAAGTATTTTATACCTTATATAAGCAATCTTCGTAGTTTCGTAAATTTAAACGACAACAGAACTCTCCAAATTATTCAATCGTTTCGCGTTGCAACGCTTTATAGTTTTAAGATTTTCAACTCGTCAAAAGTTACATATAATGGCTATATTGGACTATGGTAAATGTTAAGTAATACTGGTTCCTCACAAATATCATAACTAAAACGAAAATTTGCGAATCTGAAACAACTTTTTTCAATTTTGTCAATTTACCAAACCATGAAAAGATCCCTTTAAGTCGCTAATATTTTTCATAGCCTTCCATATATTATAAATATATTTGAGGATATACCTTTTATAACAAAAACAGATTCATTAGAAGACCAGTAAACATAACTACTGGTATCTTTCCATCACTAATTCGGACAAATTAAAAAATTTTTTTTTATTTAATTGGTAGATTTAAGCATACCAACCATTAGAAAAATATATAAAAATTATATAATTATTGTTAAAGTTATTGACTTAACATAACAAGTTTCAATAAACAGTAGTTGTTCGGTTGTATTCCAATACATATAACATTATCAAAGAAGCATTTTTTATTTAATATTTTATTATAAATACTTAAAGCCACACAACTTGCTGCTGACTTTGAAATGAAATTCAATGAAAGTGTGCAAAATTGTCATTAAATCTATAGCCTAGTTAGTAATTTATTATTTTTCAAACGATATCGCTTTTAAAACTGAATGTAGGATTTCTAGACGTATACGTTCATTCACTTCGACAAACGTGATTATTTTTAAGTTTTGAAGCGCTGCATTAATTGCAAAGAGATGGATTTCTACATTGTAACCACTAGATGTATTCTAATTGGCATAGATAAAATATGTTTCTTATTTATACTTAAATTTACTATGCCAAATAAGGTGTGTGGCTTTAATTATATCATATGCATCAAATGTGGCTATTCATGTGAAGAGAAATATTAGTGTTCAACATTAAACCACTGATATTATTTGCAGAGTTAAGGTTATAAATGAGCAATACTCACTTCAATTGGAATTCCAGAAAGTACATCACCAATAATATAGGTTAAGTGTTTGTCTGTCTGTATGAAAGCTGAAACAAAATGGAAGAAATATGATACATGGCATAAAGGCAGACGAGTGGAAAAAACATGATTGACAATTCCAATAATTGTATAGACCTGTAATTTCACATCAGCTTAGAGAAACATTAAACAGTTTCATACTAGCCTAAGTCTCATCACTGTAGCACATTTATAAGCACTAGCAGTTATTCATATTTACTCCAAATGATGTAATAAGATTTTATTTTTTTCATTCACTATACTGTTTTGGATGAGAAAAACTGGAACTTGACAGATGTATGGTGTAAAAACTCATACTGTCAGGGTTCTCAATAAGAGCAGGCTGCCGGCAAAATCAGCCATTTGAAATGAGATTTTGGCCGGTTGAAAAGCGCTCAGATTCGGAAAATCAGCAATTGACTTCGAAATTTGCGTGTCTTTTCAGTCATTTTGCTCCTTTTTGCTTAAGCAAAGATGTCGCTTGATTATCTCCCTTAACGCATTACAACAACAACAACAGCGCAAATTGCAATCGGTCAAAAAGCAGTAAAATATTTTGACGTTCTTTTCATCACATGATGAGTTTTTGTTCCTGATTGCTTGCGTTTTTTTTGTTAATTTTTTGTTGTTGTGAAAGTTTGTTTTAATTCAGTTACGTTTCAAACTAGAAGTGTCACGCAAAATGTGCATGGTAGACGGACGATCAGGCAATTTCCGCCCATTTCTGTAGGGTCGAATTTAGGCCCCATTCCCAAATCCAAAATCAAAGTTTTTTCGTAATCAAAATAAAATGTCCCAATTAAAACCTAATTGTGCACACAAAAAAACATCAAACTCGTAAAAATTGAACCTAGAATTCGAGTGCAATTACGTATCCGAAAGTCGTATTTATCCGAATTATGATACACTTTATTTGTGAAAAATCGTATTTTAAATGACTTGGGGCAAACCTTTGTTGGAAACTAACTTTTGTTAGTTTAAAAAGCTAAAATTTATAATATGCACAAAAAATGCTCAAATTTAAGTGCCTGGTTGACCATTAAAATAGCCATAAAATGGCCCAAAATGCAGAAAACCAAGTGCTCAATTTCAAAATTTTAAGGGGGAGCATGCCTCCAGACCCCCCTAGAAGGCCTGTTGGTTTGACATTTTGGCCTGTTGGCTCAAAAGTTATTGAGAACCCTGTACTGTATTACCTGAATCGTTTAATAATTACTTTTATTATTTTCCTAATGGCAAAAAATAACACTTTTCCAAAAAATCTGACCAACAATTCCAAAAATATGTCAAACTTTTCCAATAAACTCAAAAATTGGTTTATTGAGTTTACTATTCTGTACAGCAATTAAATTCCCTAGCACTCAATAATATAAATTTTAGAAAGCAGTTTAACATGCAATTTACAAACAATTGGTATATTCCTATTTATAATCATATTGATAATGTTTATTTTTTCCCAATGTCATGGTCTAGCGCGCTTATTTCACAATAAAAAAGGCACAGGCTGTAAAATATCAAGCAAACAAAAATCACTGAGGGAAAAACTACAAATTTCACAATTAAAGCCATCCTAACAAATCCCATTTGAAGGTTTCCAAATTATTTTTTTTGGTAAACAAAATGCATTATTAATTTCCCCATGCAGCTATGTGGCTTGAACCTAAATTGACAACATGGCAATACATAAACATATACATGTATTTGCAGCGATTTTAGCTATTTGTAAAATTTGCTCCATTTTTGCTGTAAGTAAAGTTTGCAGTTGTAATTTGTGGTTAGAATGTGTCTAAATGTCTAATGTCTAAACAAATAATATCAAGAAAAAACAAACTGTTTGCCTTAATTGACTTTTGCAAACAAAATCAATTGCTCCACCCTGCTTTAGAACTTCATAACATATATTAATTATTGTAAACCCTATGTTAGTTAAAAGTATTACAGGTCTAAGCAAAGTATTGATGAAAAGTGTAAAAAAATATTTTTATTTCATTTGTTTCAATGCATGGGAATCCAATGCGAATATAATTATTTGCTGACCGAAACAGTCACACACATAATAAACAATAATAGTGGCATTAAAATCTATTATGTCAACTGATGCTACAGCAATGCATGTTTGGACAAATCACTAAACATTCTAAAATATACTAAACAACAACCGCAATGCATGTTTGGACAAATCACTAAACATTCTACAATATACTAAACAACAAAGTGCTATTTGCTACCAAAAGGCATGTTTAAACAAATAAAATCCGCTATACTTTCTGCAATATACTAAAAAACAAAGAGCCATTATTTAGGAAACATTTGTTGCAGTCTTAATTCCTTTTCTTTATGATCACCTACATATTAAGGTCATAAAACTGTGAAAAGTTTGCACAAGACTTGGTCAGCATTTTAAGGTGTTAAAAAATGGGAATATTCCCACTTTATCATCATTCACTAACACAGTTAATATGTCGTAAAGTTTGGTATGATTCCAACTGACATGAAACAGGAATTTTTGTCAGAAAAAGATAATATAGACGAGTTAACGCGTGACGTCACACGCACCTGCAAAGTTTAGACTCCGCCCACTGGTTGGCAAAAAGAGTAGGAATTCATATAAGCGCATATAGAGAAGGTTGACGTAATCATCGTTTTTATTGATAATCATGAACTGTATCAAATATAATTTTACTATTTATGTCTGAATAAAACATAAGCATGCGTGGAAATTCATTTTTGAAACGATTATATTGTTGTTATTATTTGTTTTTACTAAAAACGAGCTCTGGAGTGGAACACTATCTACGAGCTCTGTGTGTGGTAACCACAAACATCTCTACTAAACGCATCTTCACGTCCATTTTAGATACAAAATGTCAGAGATGGAAATTATTTTAGAATAAATTAAATTTAATGAAAGAACACAAATATCGATGAAAACAAACAACAAATAGATCGCTTTTTGTTCGCAACATATAGTAACTGATTTTAACCTTAATATATCTGTACAAACTTACCTTGTTACACAACAAATAAATTCATAAATCTAATTGTTTTATTTAATTGTGCACACCAATTTTGACACTTTTGTTTCAGCATTTCTAACCTGGAGTTTAATTGCACCGTTGTTCGTCACAAGCATATTATCTCGTTATGATCGGAGAATGCCCAGACAATTACACAGAAAACATGCCAGTGTCATAAACATAGGGACCTATACTTTAATAGGGTCCCTGCATAGACCACATGTGGCAGACTTTATGATACCCCAAATCATCTCTTGGCATATTGAGCAGTCATATATACCGGTAATATTGAGCAAGCCAAAAATTAAAGCCAAAATACGTAACATTTGCTTTAATGAATAATTAAACATATTAAAAAAAGAAGATATTTGTCCGAAACGGATTAACAGGAACATGTGTATTTATATGTTAGCCAGTTTAATCATAATAATAGAGTGCTTTATAACTTTAAATTAAAATTTGTGCAATATTACTGCTAACAATTGATGTATTTAACGCGGGTACCGGCAAATGTAAACTCGGCAATTTAGTGTGAAGATTGTACGTTCTCGCAGTGCACGTAACTCCATCATGAAACCAAGCAATCACAATGGATAAACAATATTTGCGTAAAATAAATCAAATAAATATATATATTTATCATAAAATGCTAGATTGTTACATTTATCACTCCTTACTACTTGTTAAGAGATTTCAATATACATGTATGCAAAGACAGTTCAATTTGCACAATATGCAGGTTTTATTTCCATTTGTATAATATTTTTTAAATATTGTAATTCAATGGAAACGAAACGAAAATTCATTATATGGAAAAGAAAATTACCACAACATTTAACGATTGTTATGTATTCCGTTTTTTATGGCTTTGTTTTATAATTGATTTAATGCGCCTCTTATAATACACTTTCGATCGCAGATGAACATTAACAATATCAACACCGTTATAGTTATAATAAAATAAATGTAAGTTTTATAAGTTTTGAAATATCATTTTTTAAAGTCTTACTATAAAAAAAGAATACGGCTAATTTATTGTTTTGTTGTGTGGTATTGTCAGTATTTAGTCTTCCGACCATGTTTACTCTGAGGCTAATAACTAATTTGTATTTTTATAAAGAGGAAATTATATATATGAATATACATTTATTGGTTCTAAATATGATATATTTGCACTATTGTTTAAGAGTTGTAATGTTTATTTCGGATTTTTTATCGTTTAATTGACTTAACAAAAGCCCTTTATACATGTTTTACGTGACTGTAACCAGTGTTTTTGCCAACCAGTCAGTGCGCATGCGCGGAAAATACCGAATGTAAACAATAACAATTAACTCGTCTATAGTGGAAAACACACAAAGCGCCAAGATTCTGCCAAAAGTTGTCTCTAACAAAATTCTTTTCTTGGAATCATACCAAACTGAACAACATATAAACTGTTTAAGTGAATAATGATATAAGTCACAATCAACTTGGATTGTTTACATGGAAGTATGATATTATCATGACCTGATGATGAAATCAATTTAAATAAGAAGTGTTAATAATAGCATACAAATTAACCTAGATTGTGTGTATGCATTTAATAAAGTCGACAATTTAACACATTTTCAAACAAAACATAAATTCACACATCAATCTGTCACTAGCATTAAAGAAATCCGTAGCTCATTAGCTGATTCTGGTGTAGTCATGCAACGAAATAAAATTAAATGTTGACCTACTTTGCGTATCAAAACACCATCACCTAGAATGAAAAAAGCTAAGATAGCCTTATAAAATAATATACAAAAATATATTCTCACCTTGGTTGTAACTCTCAACTGTTTCTAAAGTGTGACATATTTGGCACACAGTTTGAAACAGTATGAATAAAACAGTAAAATATTTTGACATTTCTTTTCTAATCCGCGCCATGCTGTGTTGTATTGTATTTACACAAACACTAAAACAAAATTTCTACAATAATAGAAAATATACATTTAATTATAAATTAAAAATATTTAAAGGTAAGCCACATACTAAATTGTTAACATTCAAGCACGTTTTAATAATTATGTTGACAGGTAGTTATTAAAAATATATATGCGAAACTAACGCTTGATGAAAGCTAAGCTATAACGACAATTTTGATTGGCTTATGTTTGTAAGCTTTTATTTTATTTTACCTAAGAACGTATTATTTTAAATATTTTTGGTAATGTTGCACACTTTACTGTTTAATGTATTAAAATTGTATGCCTATTATTTCTATCACTACTAGAATTTTTCAAACATACACACAATTTATAACTTTCGATTACACGTCTAAATAAGTCGTTGTCAAGGAAATCTACAATCTCCTACGCAGTGGTCTCCCTTATACTAGTTAATGACCGGGCGAATGCCCAAGGGAAGTAACTGCAGTGAGGAGTTTGGGAAATCTAACCAATCAGAAATCGCCATGTATGGGTTACTGAAACAGGTAAGTCATGAAATATTTATATGTTGTAATTATAGCAGATGATGCGATGTGAGCTCAAAGCTGTCTACTTTTGTTTTGATTTACGATCTTTTTTAACTCAATGTAAGTAACATCTATGAAAGATAATGAGCTTGCTTAGTGTAAAAGATATCAAACATAAATTATATATATCGGGCTCGGCTTTTACAAGATAACAAAGCCGCCCTTTACCAATTTAGACACACAGGCAGCAGTATCATAAATTGCCCCCCCCCACGGACCCTACCCCCCTGGACCCTACCCCCCACCCCCCATATACACATGGTATGAAGCGCACTATATGCCTATTGCTGAAAGATTGTGGAACACGGGACATGACTGTTTTAATTGAGAACACACATGTCTCCATGCAGTTGTCGAACTAATGCAACTGGATTCGTTAAAAGCAGAGTGATTACTCAACTTATCGATCTCCTGTTTGGCTAATAACTTTAATATTCAATTAACTTCGACTTTTTCGCTACATTCTGTGTTTTGATGCCATTTTTTGTCGACCAAATGCTCGGTTGTATCATTGGCCAATACAATGCTGGCTATTAAAACAACCAACCAGATGACACGTTATAAAATTAAAATGGTGTACATGTGTAGACGAAACACTGAAACACCTATTGTTAAATGTATACACTTGGACATAACAAAAAAACTGCATTAATATCAGCAATGTTTTGACAAAATATTGGCTAGACTAAGCTCCCTGTCAGGGGTGGCGAAATCAAATGTCCGAGTTGCCCGAGTCGTACATTTGCTTGTCTGGGCAACTGACTTTCTTCAATTTAGTTGTCCGTGGACAACAAATTTTTTAAAAGTCTCGTCCAGGTATACAAAAAAACATTGTATTAAAGCCGTAATTAAGTTTTACAAAACCGGATGTTGACACGCGATTACATTGTCAGTGCTATTTGCTGAGCAATCAAGCTAAAATACGTGCACTTTCCTGCGCAGTGATCTCCCTTATTCTATAAGAGACCGGGAGCATGCCGCATTTTCAACATTCGGCCCGACTGTTAGACAGTGTACAGACTGGTTTCTTTATTTTTTCAATCAGACGGAAATAAAAAGTATCAATCTAAGATAATCAAAACACGGTCTACCTTGTTATTTAAGACGACTTTAATGGTAAAGATGAAACTTTTTTTTCAATCTTCAACAACGGAGCAGAAACCCGAAGCTTTGAGCAGCCCAACTCCCAAAAAACTAAGAAAGATTATGATTAAAAATATGATCTAAGTAAACGCACCAGAACTTTTCAAGAAACTTGGCTAACAGATTTTCAATGGTTACCAGTTTATATAATCAAATTACTACCAGTAGCGGAGCCTCAGTCTGATGAGGTCCACATATTGGACTAGTTTAATTTGTTAAGATTACAATGTACTTATGTTTAGCACATGTTTTAATAATACTAGCTTCGCAAGTTTTAAAGTTTGAGAAAGTCTTTATATTGTTTATCATAAACTGCTATAATGAATGTACCATTGAAATACAATTATAAACAAAACAAGCAAATCATACTCTTTTTGATATATTCCACATTATTTAAAATCAATCAATAAATGCGTTTATAATTTATATAAACATTAACGGACAAGTGTAGTTCAGCAACGGGCAAGTTAAATTTCCTAAATGGTTGTCCGTGGACAAGTATAGTTTTTTGAGATTTCGCCACCCCTGCCTGTAGTTATCAGTATCATGCACTGTTTTTTTCACCATTTTGGGAATGTGGCCATTTCCCTTTAAATTGGGAAAATTCTCGGTGTTTTGACTAATTAATGTTGTCGCTGTTTTACTAAAAAATGTGTTAATTGAGAATATAATCATTTTTTGGTATTATTTTTAATAAGGTTGAATTGATATGGCTGGATGGGAGATTAACATATGTTGAAATCTTAAAAAAAAAATAAAAAAATCTTGGCAATCTTCTATTGGGAATTTTGAGGTCCCATTCGGGAAAATATGTACTATTTTCATTTGGAAATGGTGCTAATCAGGGAAAAAACTTTCCGCTTTTGTGATATATTTTGTTTAAAGAATGTCCCTTCTTAGCAGAAATCAAGAATTCTAGTTGCTTTGGCAAAAAATAGACTAGAAATATTGCTGAAAATGGTGGATCCTGCGATAACTATTAATTAAAAGTTCTTCATATTTTTTCATGAAACTTGAAACATGGATAGATGGCAATATGGAGATTATGCACGTCATTTCATTTTGTTCCTTCATCAATAATTCTGGTTGCTATGGCAACAAATATACTATAAATATTGCTGGTGGAGTTTCATCAGTAGGGGACCATATTGCTTGACAATAGTCTTGTCTTTAAATTATGTTGTTATCTGCTTTTAGCTAATTGTATCCCTTCTATACTCTTGTTGTTAAAACTCAAACTGATCTTAATGTTATGATAACTGCTTTCAGTTTCCGCTCAAGACGTCAAATGTTAGGTGAACTATGGACGGGGCTTTTAGCCTGTTTATACTCCAATCTGAGACCAATGTTTAAATGGGCATTGAGATGGGCCACTGGGAAGTGCGAGTTGCTACGCCTGTCATACCAACATTCACCAGGGGCATTAAGGACCAAGAGCATTGGTATTTTTTGTATAGGGCTTGCTTGTTCAAATTCATATCTTTATTAGAGATTTTGAGAATAAAATGTTGATATTGAAATCATATATATGTACTAGTTTAATTCATTATTAATTCTAAATTGCCATTTCATCAACTTCGATAGAAGCAATTTTGGCAAAAATTGTGGATGAAATTTCTCACAAACCCTCCTTATGCAAGCTCTGTATATTTATTTAAACCAAGTGAATTGATTTCACTTTAGCTCAAAATTACATTTGACTTCCTTGAACAGTTTTTTTAATTGTGCACATCTGCTGTGAACTGTTGATCATCATGTTTGTGTTATTTGATTGGTCAGGTTCTAAATGTTACCAAGTATTAATTCACTTAAAGATCCATAAACCCTTCCCAATGCTATTGTACTATTATTATATATGACAGGCAACTTCACAATCATGGGAAAACCCCATTCTTTCCTTGACACAGTTCAATTCAGTTATGTATTTCCCCACATACACTTTTTGCATGCTCACTTTGTCTTTTTTTCTTGATGAATGGCTATAACAAGCACATACTCCCTTGAGCTATGCTGATAAATAATAATGATTATTCTTTAGAACTATGTAATGCTTTCGACGCTTTCCGAAGCCAATCTAGTGTTTGCTTGTAAATGTTAAAAAATATTTTCCCACAAAAAATAAAAAACAAGCATTTTGTATCTCGTTATATCAATGTTACCAGACCACATTGAGAGTTCAAATCTTGGCTATTTGTTTTACTTACACTGATTTTGTTATGGTATAACTTTTTTATTGAGCATTCTTTGATTTTTAGCGTTTATGGATCTTTAATTATGTACAACTGTTGTCAATTTTCAAGTGTTAAACAATATTATTTGCCACAAGTTAATTGAAAATAGTTATTTAATAGTGCATGCAGTAATAAATTAAACGTTTCAATTTCAGAATATAGTTTGAAGCATTCCAAAAATGGCCAGCTTAACCGTTTAGTGAAAGAAGCAGACACAAACATTGATGCAGCAGTGGTTATAGTTATGAAGACCAAATATATTTACCCAGAGGTTCATTCCAGGTTAATGAAATTAATAAGACACTTTTTAATGCACCTATAAATGCCCTATGTGGGTGGGTCCCATGCTATTTTAATGAACCTATACATGCCCACATGTGGGTGGGTCCCTGGGTGTTTTCATGCACCTATAAATGCTCCTATGTGTTTGGGTCCCTGGATGTTTTAATGAACCTAGAAATGTTCCTATGTGGGTGGGTCCCTGGCTGTTTTAAGGCACCTATAAATGCCCCTATATGGGTGGGTCCCTGGCTGTTTTAAGGCATCTCTAAATCTTCCTATGTGGGTGTGTCCCTGGCTGTTTTAATGCACCTTTAAATGCTCCTATATGGGTGGGTACCTGGCTGTTTAAATGAACCTATAAATGCTCCTATGTGGTTGGTCCCTGGCTGTTTTAATGCACTTTTCATGCACCTATAAATGCTCCTATGTGTTTGGGTCCCTGGATGTTTTAATGAACCTAGAAATGTTCCTATGTGGGTGGGTCCCTGGCTGTTTTAAGGCACCTATAAATGCCCCTATATGGGTGGGTCCTTGGCTGTTTTAAGGCATCTCTAAATCTTACTATGTGGGTGGGTCCCTGGCTGTTTGAATGCACCTATAAATGCTCCTATGTGGGTGGGTCCCTGGCTGTTTTAATGCACCTATAAATGCTCCTATGTGGGTTGGTCCCTGGCTGTTTTAATGCACCTATTAATGCTCCTATGTGGGTCTTTCCCTGGCTGTTTTAATGCACCTATAAGTGCTCCTATGTGGGTGGGTCCTTGGCTGTTTTAATGCACCTACATGTATAAATGCTCCTATGTGGGTTGGTCCCTTGCTGTTTTAATGCACCTACATGTATAAATGCACCTATGTGTGTGGGTCCCTGGCTGTATTAAGGCACCAATAAATGCTCCTATGGGTGGAGTGGGGGCGGCTCTGCCCTCTATTCCCTTAATCCTAAGGCCTCAGACTCTCTGCTTAATTTTCAGGATTTCAAATTTGGGACGATTGACACACCTGTATATTTGAGAACATGAAAAATGTAACAAGCTCACTAGTATAAAACTGTGTATTTAAAAGGAAGTTTACAAATTTACCTTTAAGCAGGGCTTAATGATTTACGCTCAATTTTTACTACTGACATTGGCACTATTGTTTAAACATGGGTAGTTCATTAATTGATTCAGATAGAATGATTTGTTGAGTGCAGAGAACCCACTAGACTTTGTTTGGCTGCAGTCACTGATTTCGAACACTATGCAGAGACATATTTAAAATACCTTAATTTGTAGCCCTTGTATGAGTCTTGTGTCTACCATTTGTGCTGCAACTTTACAAAAACTCGTGAGGGGTTGCATGTTTGGTGTTATTTGATTAAATTCTGTGGCACAGGATGAGGCGTGAGTCAAGATTAATTCATCTCAACCTTACCTGATGTTGAGTAAGATGTTTTGATTTTGTAATTTCAGATTTGAGTCAATATTCAGACAAAGTTTAGTCCAAATAAATGGGTATATTAAACTGCAACAAACTGTTGAAGAATTGAGACTGGTGAAATATTCAAGTGAAAATGCAGACCATGAAAAAAAACTTATGAAGGTATAAATCTGCTCAAACTTCAGTAAGAAATACTTTCAGTGTTGAGAGGATTTTGTTAAAACATTTTTTATATGTGTGCGTTTATTTTAGGTCAAAAATAGAGGGAAAAAATTAAACATATAACACTTTGTAAAAAAGATTTTTTTCTTGTTTAAAGCTTTGATTTTCAATAACCTGACTTTAAAATAAATAAACTTGCTCACAAATAAAATATAAATGTATTTTAAAAATCTAATAGTAATTGTGTTAATACTCTTGATCAATGCCAGGTCAGTTTTTGTAAGCTCTAATAGGCACCTATCAACTTGTGATTCAACTACGAGTTATACAATCTGCATCAAAGTAAAGTGGAGTATAGCAGATTCACTATAGACATCAGTCCATATGTCAGTTTACATGAACTTGTCCAGCAAAGTACTTAAATACTTGTCAACTTTAAACCTTCAAACTTAGGAGCAATCTTTATTATCCTATGTTAAGAATCATTCAAGTTATGCCACTCTTACAGCATGGTGTTTATTAGAATTTCAATAACAGATGCTTATTTTTTTTTACTAAAGAATGACCTTGGTTTGACCATGTGATATGTGGCTTTGTTTGGCCATTCAAATCTGGATAGTGTGATAACTCAAAAAAGTATTTTAGCAAGATTGACGAAATTTCAATGGGGATTGATGGCTATGTGGGGTAAATGCACATTATTTCAGTTTGTATGTCCAAAAAAATTGTAGTTGCTAAACATCACATAAATCATTGACAACTAAAATCTGGATCACTTGATAGGTCAAAAAAATATCAAACTAGGTTGCTGAATTCTGGTATGTGGATAAAGGGCAAGTTTTCTGTCATTCAAAAATAGTGGTTGCTATGGTTACAGAAATTATTGAAAACCATAATCTGGATCCTGTGATAATTCAACAAGCAAAAGATACATGGTTACTTGGAGGTTGACGAAACTTGATATGTAAAAAGAGGACTTTATGGGGAATATGTATGTTATTGCTGAGTTTTTTGTCAGACAAAAATTGTGGTTTCTATAGAAACAACTAATGGAAAACTGATATCTGCTTCCTTTTATAACTAAAAAGTACTTGAGCTAATATATGATACCTTTGGAGATCCTGTTCTTACTTTGAAATCATTAATAAGGTAGGGGAATAATGTTTTATCTGTAAAGAAAGCTCTTGTTACAATGCAGGTTCTAGGGTATGTGGAGAAGGGGGGAAGCTATAGTCTCAATTTACCTTTTGTATAAATCACTGCCTTAGTATTACAAGCATCTACCTGCTTATTGTTCACATTGTCAGATAGGCCATTGTAGTCCTAACCCCGTACTTTCATTGCAGTTATGGGGCTTGTTAGAGGAAGAGAAGTTGACCTCCCGTGTGAGCTCTCAGTGGAAGACACTTGGCTTCCAAGGGGATGACCCTATGACAGACTTCCGGGGTATGGGTATCCTGGGGCTGGAGCAGTTGATGTAAGTCTCAGGCACCAATTTTGTTGACATTAGCTCATTTGTTTCATTGATAATCACAGGGGCCAGTCCAAAAAAATTAAAAATAAATCAATATATGTACATATACTGATTTTATTTTTTTTGACTGGCCCCTGTGGATTATTGCTTCGAATTTTCAGTGTGGGGGACATATTGTTTTTGCCCTGTCTGTTGGTTTGTTTGTGTGTTTGTTTGCGCCAACTTTAACATTTGCAATAACTTTTGCAATATTGAAGATAGCAACTTGATATTTGGCATGCATGTGTAATTCATGGAGCTGCACATTTTGAGTGGTGAAAGGTCAAGGTCATCCTTCAAGGTCAAAGGTCAAATATATAGCTTCAAAGCGGCGCAAAAGGGGACATAGTGTTTCTGACAAACACATATCTTGTTTTTATTTGTAATAATAGCAAAATATTTTGTATTGTTGTTAGTTATTTTGTTAGAAAAAGCATTTTATTACTTTGGTATATTACATGGGCTGTCTATTGTGAATGTAGCAGACTTAAACTAATACTGACAAAATCTTTATTGTAAAACATTGATTTTAACAAATCGGGGGTCACACAGTTTTAGCTTACTGGTGCGCAATAGTTTTTTTACGATAATGACAATAAAGTGGCTCAATAAGTCATGAAAAATGTTTCTTTGACAAACATGACCTGTACATTTTACTTGTGCATTTCAGCTATTTTAGTAGCCATTACCCAAAGGAGGCTAAATCTATATTGTCAAGATCTCATCATCCAACCACAGGGTAAAAAGGAACAACTTTCTGTGTATTAATAAAAAGGACACATTATTATCCCCCGCCATTGGCGGAGGGATATTGTTTTGGCGTTGTCCATCCGTCTTTCCGTCCTTCCGTCTGTCCGTCCGTCCGGCACTTTTGTGTCCGGAGCCATATCTTGAAAGTGCTCTGGCAGATTTCATTGAAACTTGGTATGAGTATATATATGGATAAGAGGATGATGCACGCTAAATGGCATTGTACACCATCGGATAATAACGGAGTTATGGCCCTTTGTATCTTGAAAAAATGCTTTTTTGTGTGCCCGGAGCCATATCTTTGAAGTGCTTTGACGGAGTTCATTGAAACTTGGTATGACTATATATATGGATAAGAGGATGATGCACGTTGGCTTTGTCGATCAGTCCAGAAAACTTTTGTGTCCAGAAGTATTATCAATTCAAAGAATTTGCTTGTTTTTGTGTGCTCTGTTGAATTTTTTTTTAACTTAAAAAATTTGCCTACACACAAATTGATGTGTATTTTCCAAAAAGGCAACTTAGAAACAAAATTCTGTGTACTTAAGTGTTTTGAACATTGGGTTTTTTACACCCCTAAAATTTGCAAGCCAGGTATCAATGGACTTTTCAAATCCACTGAAATCTCTCCAAAGTTTGATGTTAATCTTTTGTGAAAAAGTTATATTCAATGACTATTTATACTCTATTGTTACACTCAATGTGTTTCTCAAACAAATTAATCTTTATGCAATAAACAAAGGCTTGCAAATGTCTTATACTTCAAAAATATGCATGCTATAGGTTACAACACTACAAAATTAAAGGTCTCGTATTATAAGATATGCCTAATTAACCCTTTGCATGCTGGGAAATTTGTTGTCTGCTAAAATGTTGTCTGCTGAATTTCTAAAATTAGCAATTTTTTCGATTTTTTTCAAAGAATACTATCAGAATAGCAAACAGTTTGGAGACCTGATAAGACACCACGTTCTGTGGCGTCACATCTGGATCTTAACTGTTTGCAAAGTTCTTCAAAATTCGGTTCCAGCACTGAAAGAGTAAATGATGATCTAAAGGTAATCCATTGGTTATCTATGTGCCAGGTGTTCCTTTGCCATAGTGGGCATCAACATGACTGAGCTGGTGTACACACTACTGAAAAAGGGCCATCTAAGAACCCACTTCTACAATGGCACTCAGTCACCACCCAGCCTGCAGGACTATCATGAAGTCTATTGTAAGAGTGATACAAATGTGTTGCGTTCTGAGAAAACTGGGCTTAATGCATGTGCGTAAAGTGTCGTCCCAGATTAGCCTGTGCAGTCCGCACAGGCTAATCAGGGACGACACTTTCCGCTTTTATGGTATTTTTAGTTTCAAGGAAGTCCCTCCTTACCAAAAATCAAGTTTAGGCGGAAAGTGTCATCCCTGATTAGCCTGTGCGGACTGCACAGGCTAATCTGGGACGGCACTTTACTCACCTGCATTATGCCCAGTTTTCTCAGAAAACGGCTCAAATGATTGAATGGTAGTTGTTTTAGCTCACCTAAGCACAACATGCTCATTGTGAGCTTTTGTGATCCCCTTACGTCTGTCTTACGTCGTCAACATTTACATTGTAAACATACAAAAGGCCACATTTATTGTCCAATCTTCATGAAACTTGGTCAGAACAGGTGTCCAAATGATATCTTGGAGGAGTTTTAAAAGGGTTCTGGTTGGTTGAAAAACATGGCTGCCAGGGGGCCTGGCATTTTTCCTTATATGGCTATAGTAAAACCTTGTCAACAGTCTAGAACTCATATTTATTGTCCAATCTTCATGAAACTTAGACAGAACATTAGTTTTAATGATATCTTGGATGAGTTTGAAAACGGTTCTGGTCTAATAAAAAACATAGCCGCCAGGGGGAGGGGCATTTTTACTTCAATGGCTATAGTAAAACCTTGTTAACACTTGAGAAGTCACATTTTAGTCCAATCTTTATGAAACTTGATCAGAACATGTGCCCCAATGATATCTTGAATGAGTTCACATGTTAAGTCAAACCCTCATGAAACTTGGTCAGAACATTCTTTCTAATGATATCTGGGCTGAGTTTGAAAATGGTTCCAGTTTGTTGAAAACCATGGCCCCTTGGGGTCTAGGCAGTTTTCCTTTTATGGTTATAGTAAAACCTTGTGAACACTCTAGAAGTCCCATTTCTATTCCAATCTTCATGAATTTTCATAGTATATATTGTAATGATAGCTTGTCTGAGTTTGAAAATGGTTATGGTTCGTCGAAACACATGGCCGCAAGGTGGCGGGACCTTTTTCCCAATATGGCTATAGTTAAATCTTTTTAACACTCTAGAAGTCACATTGTTTGTGCAATCTAAATTAAACTTTGTCTGAACATTTGTTCAAATGTTAGAAAATTCTTCTGGTTTGTTGAAAAACATGGCTGCTGGGGAGGGGGCAGTTTTGCTTATATGTCTATAGTGAAAACTTGATGACGCTATTTAAGTCACATTTATTTGCCAATCTTTGTGAAACTTTAGTCAGAACGTTTGTCCCAATGAAATCTCTGCTTAGATTGAAACTGGGTCATGTGAGCTCAAAAACTTGATCACTTGGTCAAATAAAAATAATAAAAATACTCTAGAAGTTACTTTTTTGGTCCAATCTTCATACATCAGCTCGCATTTTTCAGAGAAGTCTAGTTTCTTTTGGGTCTCAAGCGAGCGCCCTTAGGGCCCATGGCCCTCTTGTTTCTTTTCATCTGGATATTTTAAGCTTGAGTCTGTCCGGCTACCTCTGTTGGTAGACCTCATTAAAAAGGGTCATTTTTAACAATTCATTCATAAATAAAACTTCTGTGCAGCCAGGGCTTCAAATATTTTCATGGCCTTTCCTCCCTTTCATTTATTAAAGTAGGTCCGTTATCTGTTACTGGTATGTGAACTTCACACTGCTCTTTGGCTTAAATCTGCTTATCTTACCCTGGTAAATTAGGTCTTACGACCTCCATTGTATGACTGGCTTACTGATAAACACTGTGTAAATTCAAAACCAAAGAAACAAACGTACCCATTACATGGATGACAAACAAATTGATGTGTTCCTTCAACAGGTTATGCATTCAGTGAGTTTGACGCATTCTGGTTGTCAGAGAAACCAAAAGATGTCATGGAATTCGGACCAGTTCGAGAGAAATATCGGAAAAAATTGACGGCTAAACTCAAAGAAAATAACATGGTCCTTACTGCTAAGTTTCAAGATACTTCAAGCTAATTTTTATGCCCCCGGTAGGGTGGCATATAGCAGTTGAACTGTCCGTCAGTATGTGTGTATGTCAGTCTGTCCGTCTGTCCGGAAAAAAACTTTAACGTTGACCATAACTTTTGCATTATTGAAGATAGAAACTTGATATTTGGCATGCATGTGCATCTCACGGAGCTGCACATTTTGAGTGGTGAAAGGTGAAGGTCAAGGTCATCCTTCAAGGTCATATTCCTGTATCTGTCCAAAAACTTTAACATCGGCCATAACTTTTTCACTATTGAAAATAGCAACTTGATATTTGGCATGCATGTGCATCTTAGGAGCTGAACATTTTGAGTGGTGAAAGGTGAAGGTCAAGGTAATCCTTCAAGGTCAAATGTCAAATATATGGCGTCTGTCCGTCCGAAAACTTTAGCATTGGCCATAACTTTTGCAATATTGAAGATAGCAACTTGATATTTGGCATGCATGTGTATCTCATGAAGCTGCACATTTTGAGTGGTAGAAGTTCAAGGTCAAGGTCATCCTTCAATGTCATAGGTCAAAAAAAAAATCAAAGCGGCATTCTCATGAAGCTGCACATTTTGAGTGGTGGAAGTTCAAGGTCAAGGTCATCCTTCAAGGTCAAAGGTCCAAAAAAATTAATTATTTCAAAGTGGCGCAATAGGGGCCGTTGTTTTTCTGACGAACACATATCTTGTTCGTTCCTGTGATAAACTGTTAACAAATGTCTTGACAAGTTGTTATTTTTTCATGCGCGTGATTGTGTTCTTCTTAACTGTTGGTAATTTTCTTTACTTGTAAGGTGCATAAATATATACATTGTGATTCAACGTGAACAGTTGCAGATTACATGGTCACATTGTATTCTTTTCAGATAACATTTATGTACATTTTAAAGGGATCTTTTCACGCTTTGGTAAATTGACAAAATTGAAAAAAGTTGTTTCAGATTCGCAAATTTTCGTGTTAGTTATGATATTTGTGAGGAAACAGTAATACTGAACATTTACCATGCTTTAATATAGCCATTATATGCATCTTTTGACGATTATAAAACCTAAAAATTATAAAGCGTTGCAACGCGAAACGATTGAATAATTTGGAGAGTTCTGTTTTTGTCGTTAAATTTTGTATAACTACGAAGATTGCTTATATAAGGTATAAAATACGTGGCATATGTGTACTCGGCGGAATAGCTCAGTAGGCTAAAGCGTTTTTACTTCAGGACTCTGGCAGGACTCCAGGGGTTACTGGTTCGAAACCTGCTCCGGGCAATGTTCTTTTCCTTTTTTTAATTTTATTCTTGATTTTTTACTGGAGCTTTTACGATCCAATGTTTACATTTATCAATATAAAGCATTTAATGAATAAGTTAAAAAATGCCAAAATCTGTGAAAAGGCCCCTTTAAAGTTCAATGTAAATTACTGATGATTTCATATAGTTTTTTAACAATTTATCTATTACTGTTTTTCTTTATAAGCTAAAATGGAGTAGCATTTTTGCAAGTGTAAATTTGCCACATGTATGTTATTTTTCTCTCTTTATCTGTTTGATCAAGAAATGTGCTTTAATACAAAAATGTACTTTATGAGTTTGTGAAAAGTTGTGACACTTTGTGAAGAGATTTTTAACTTCGCACACAAATTACTACACACAAAAATAACTACACAATAAATAAACATGTATAACATGTACAACACATAATATTCAAAATTATTCATTGTCTGATACTTATTTAGAATTGGGAAAGATTTTGCAGAAAAATGGTTGTAATGGTCACTAGTAATTTAAAATTTAATGAATATGGTAAAATTTCAGATTTTTGTTAAAATTTGAACACAAGTTATTGTCTTGCAATATGGCTGGTCCATGGGATTAATGTGTTCATATTTCAATTAGATGATGTTGTGACTGTCATTCATTTAATGTATTTAAGTTTATGTCAGATGGGTAGATGGTTTTTTTAAGATAAAGTACCCCTACTTAAAACTACCAACTGCCATTTTGCTTCACTTTACAAGCGACATAGAGTACATGTATTTACTTTAATAGGTAAAAATGATAAATCCTTTTCTTTTCTTGCCAAAAAAGTTAAATCCATTCTCCCATCATGAACTGTCTCAATATGCTACAATATGGCTTCACAAGCTAAATAGAGTATTTGCTTTGAAAAGATAAAAGTGAATATCAGGGCTTTTCATCAGGAAATTGGGAAGAGGCCTTTCAAATTGGGAATTTCATGCGCGATAACTGCTCATTTTGGGAAGACCGTGTTTTTAAAAGTTTTTGAAACAGGGTCTTTTTCATTGTGCAGAAGTATTAAAAGACACATTGTGGTGCTTTCTTAATCATATTAGAGCTCATTGCTTTCAATTTTGGAGATGCCCAAAATGTCTTCCTTTTTTTTTGGGGGGGGGGGGGGGAAATTCCTCATTAATTTTGGGAAAAAATGACCTAATTTTCGATTGGGAAGGGGCCAAAATTAAGGGGCCGAATTTCGGCCCTTGTTATATAAGAGTGAAAAGCCCTGAGTGATACATATTATTTTGACAGAAGAAGCTAAGATTTTTCATTAACTGTATTTATTTATATATTCTATGTTATCCCTTGCAACAGTTATTGATCATGTTTGTTGTCGAGGTATTTTTTACTTCCTTGTTTGCAGCAGGGTTCAAGAATATTCTGAAAGAGTTGAAAACCATTTTCATGAACTGTATATGCTTTGGTATACTAAAATACACAATACCAGTAGGCGGACATGTTTAATGGGAATTTTACTATCTGTAATTTATTGCATGGTAGTATGTTATCATTGCATTGCTCATTGATAGTTTATAGAGAAATTTAATAAAATTTGACCATACCTTGTTGTTATAGCATGGATTTGTTGTTGTTTTTTCTTTTCTCCAAATTAAGCAATTTGATGTCACATTATCCATGAGATTAAAAGAGCCACATCTTGCCATGCATATGGCATAAGGCCCATTTTGGCATAATGTTGTTCACATCTTAAATATGATAGTATAGTGTTCTAAGAACTGGTATCTGTAGAGTTTGTTGTGTTTAGTCCTAGGCACCTCTTGTGCAATACTTATTTACAAAGCCAATTAAGCTGATTCATTTTTTCATTAACACATGTTTTTTCCCCATATATTATTTACTTTTCTAACACATTATTCTTTTTTTCATATCACTAATCACAAACTGGTTTCTGTCATATTAACTTTTTTTATCGAATCAAGTTCCAAAGCTGGAGTGTTTGTATTGACATAAACAAGTAGCCAGGTTACAGTAATGGCATGGAAACAGACAGTGCTATTCGCAATTAAGGTCTCTTGTGTTTGAATGATGAATACAGCAGAAATTGAAAGGTATGTGATAAAGCAATAATGAAGTATGACTCGATGCATGCAAATTTTTTATACGTTTTCTAACAATACATTACACAGCAGGTTTTGAAAATACAATCAAAATCACAACAGCTTTTGAGAGTAGATTTGCATATGAGATTATTACTTAAAAATCATTTATGGTCATGAATGTATATGTATTTTAAAAGTATATTTGTGTGTTGTTATAATGAGACATTTGAAAATCATTTACACATTCCTAGCAAATTATCAGCACTCTGGAGCTAAATAAGTGCAGACCAGAAATCGTACATTTCCACTTATTTAACAGGGAACATTTAATGTGATCCACGTCATGCAAAAATGGGTATTATGCCATATGCGGCTACCATAGATCCACAAAAATAGAGCAGTATTAAGAATTTTGCCTGGATTCATGTGACATCCCTGCAAAAAGTTGCGTGCAGTTGATGTCATTATTATTAATGTTGTTTATTATTGTCATTTAAACATAATTACATTTTAAACCTAAGTAAAAGGTCAAACCTGGAATGCTCTTCTATTTACTATAACAACCAAACTACAAATATAGTATTGATGTACACTGCACAAGACTTTTTGCGGCGACTTCATGCCAAATCCACAACAAGCAGTCTTGTCAGATGCTACCCTGTCCGCTATATAGTCTTGCTATAAAATTTTGTGGAGCTAAGCTGGCTGCCTTTGGCATTAGGCAAATTTTCATAAAACACAGCTCAATTAATATAAAGGTCAATATCATTAACTGGGTAATATGGCTCAATTCGTAGAATACTGGGCTACATTCCTGTGGATTGTCGACTCCATTCCCAGCCTGGACACATAACTAGTTCAGTGTTACGATTATTATAAGATATTATTTTAAGTGCCATTCTACCCCTATGTGTGTTTCAAGTCTGGCGGTGGTCAGTTCTAGTACTGGTGAACCAGCTTACCCTTGAGAAGTGCAAGTAGAGTTCAGGTTTTTTTTTGGCCTGATTTTATAGCCGAAATTCGGCTATGTTCCCAATCCCAAAAAGTATACTTTTTTTCCCAAAATGTGGCAAAAAAATTCCCAATGTCACAAAACAAAAAAAAAACAATTTTTTTTTTTAACAAAGGAGTGTCTATGATATTTTATCTTAATTTTAATTCAATTACATCTAACAAAGTATTATATGATTTTGTTCTTTTAATTTGAATGATTATAAAGAGTTATATCAAATTTAGTATTTCCCTAATCAGTGGACTTTTCGTTTGGAATAAAAAAGGCTTATGAATTTATTTTCACAATTTCATGAAAATGCCGATAAAATTCCCAATTCCAAAGCCATGGGCTATCTTCCCAAAAAGTGGGAAAAAAAAACATGGTGTTACTGACTGCCTTGATACGACTCAAATAATGTTTAACCCTTTACCACTTAGATATGTATTTTGACGCATTTGTAGTCCCTAGAAAGTTTTATTTAATTAAAGATCTTTCAAACCAGATTCAAGTTTGTAAGGCTTCATCTCCAACCCTTAGATACTGATAAGCAGCAAACAGCATAAAACCTGAACAGAATGCGAGTGACTGGCAGGCTGTTCTGGTTTTATACTGTTTGCACATAGCCATTTTCACTTTGCCTCTGAGTGGGAAAGGGTTAAAACAGCACATTACAAATAAGACAACTAACAAGCACCATTAACCGGACAAAAATGAATTATGTAAGCATAAATGATTGTTTTGTATTGTATTCTAGATGCATTCTCTGTATTTTTTGTGCACCACATTTTACAACAGTTACCTTAGTATAGTTCAGTGGTATTCTCTTAACTATTTTACTCAATTCCAGTACATAAACTAATGTATTCATCGTAACGGTATTTGAGCATATTTCTATTGTCAACATAAGCTTAGCAGTGTATATTTTCACTATTCAGATTATTTTTAAACAGATAACTTATTGATAAGAAAACAAGGAAACACAAACTTTGTTATCATTTATTGCACCTTAAGTACTGTTCTTTCTGGCTTCAATAAGGTGGTGTAAATAATACATAAAAATAATAATAATATATCAAAACAAAAGAATTTTGTATCCATCAATATTTGATAACTACAACAATAAATATGAGACCACACAAGGTACATGTCCAAGGAATTGTGCTTGAAAAACACATAACACACAACATTGGTAGTGTAGGAATTGTCAACTTCATAAAACATGTTTGAACATAACAAACAACTCTGCATATTTTGTTCTGAATACAGATAACATTAAATTGATCATTTATTTTCACTTGATGGAACCAAAAATGACTTTGAAATAACGGTGTTCAACTGTATTATGAGTAATACAGAAGTATGCTGAAACCTTATGAAAAATACAAAAGTATGTTGAAACCTTATGAATAATACAGAAGTATGTTGAAACCTTATGAATAATACAGAAGTATGTTGAAACCTGACATGTTGACTAAGATGTCAATAATTGAGTACAAAGAATTGTTTGTTTAATTTAGTTTAAACTTCATTTCATTGCGGCGAAAGCCTAAGGCTTATTTGAAATTCTCGAGCCCGTTTCCTGGGACTAGAACAAGTACTTGGAGTCTATGGGGAGATCTAGAGAACGTTCCCAGTGGGGATCGAACCCATGACCTCCTACTCGGTAGGCAGACAACGTATCCTATATGCCATGGCGGTTTTTGAATTTTTTTAATCAAAAGAATTATTTATCTTTACAATACAAATACTTTTCAATTTTCGATGCCTAGATATAAGTACCGCTCAGATTTGTGTTCGTTGACATAACAGACAAAACTATGTTGGATACCATGGGCTCCACACAAAATTATCATAACACTACTTTTTTGAGAAAATGACTTTGGCATTTTTCATAGTATTTTAATGCTATACATATACTGTAAAATTACTTGCACTACATTTCCAATTTTTATAGTTGAAATGCTGATAGCGCAGAAATAACGTAACTCAAAAATAGCTGTTTTCCCTGCAAGACTATTGTAACTCGAGTTACGATAGTCTTGCAGACAAAACTGGAAAAAATACTTGTATTATTGCATGCAAAACTATCGTTACTTGAGGAAAGATAGTTTTGCAGACACAAATGCAAAAGATCATGCAAAACTATTACAATATATCAGAAATAGTTTTATTTCATGCAGAAAGCATGTTCAGAGTTGTTTTCAAAGATAATATTAATTACAAAAGATTGTTCAAAAAAAGGTAAATTATTACTCTTTTCAAAGATATTAACACAACATAGCACACTTCCACTTTGGAATAACAATAATAGAACAAAGGACATTTACACTTTTCAACAATAATTACAGTACATAGCACAATTGAAAAGAACAGCAAATTTTAAGTACAAACACAAATTTAAACAAGAGGGCCTGAAACGCCCAAAGTCGCTCACCTGAGACAAAAAGAAATGACCTGTTCTTTGCAGCCCAAGATATCAATAGAACAAATGTTCTAACCAAGTATCATGAAGAATGAACAACAAATGGCCCCTTGGCGTCCATGTTTTTTTAACAGACCTGAACCATTTTTAAACTCTTCCAAGACTCTTCCAAGATATGTCCAAATTTCATGAAGATTGGGAAAAAAATGTGTCTTCTAGACTGTTCACATGTTGTCACTATATACATATAAAGAAAACTGCCCCACTTCCTGGCGGCCATGTTTTTACACTGATCATGACCATTTTCAAACTCGTCCGAGACATCCACATAACTAATGTTTTAACAAAATTTCATGATGATTAGGCAAAACATGTGACTTCTAGAGTGTTCACAAGCTTTAAATATAAGGAAAAAGACCCCCCTGGTGGCCATTTTTTTTACCGATCCAAACCATTATCGAACTCAACTGTCCTATCCAGGTGTGGTAGTGTGGTCTCCTTCGCTGACGCAAATGAACCGGTCACAGGACGGTTACAAGTTACTTTGTGAGCACTTATGTAATGCGGAAATATTTATTTGACGAACTCTTATTTCCGGTCACGATGACTATACTGACTGGTTGTAATTCAATTAACTAAAGGCGTTCAGTCAGGGACGCCTAAATACACTCAAAGAATTTATTTATAAGTAAAAAACCAAGGCAGCTTTAACAAAAATAACTTATTTTTATTCCAAGAACTCGGAAAATGAAGAACAATGACAGAAAATTAAGAACGGGTACAAGCCAAGTCTAAAGAATCTAAGTATCGTTACAAAAATGAACATTATACAGCAAATACCTTAATGAATGTAAAAAGAAGTTCAAAATCTGTCAAAAAAACTGATATAAATATAAGTTACTGTTAGTCTAGAAAGTGCCTCAAAAATCTAGTTTACAAAATAGGTCTAATTTAATCTAAAGAACAATATTTATGGAGATTAGAAAACTTCAGTGAATCAAATGTAAAAATAAGAAAAATTTACTAAAGTTATTGAAATAGAATAGAGTTTTTCTAATTTAGAAAATGTCAAATAAAAATATTCTAAATAATAAGAATAATTTCGAAAATAATGCCAAATGTCTTGATGCTGGTGTAAAAAATAATTAAGAGTTAAACTATTTCAAAATTCCAACCTTTTTCAAGAGCTGTTAACTTTTCAAGAAAGCATCAAGAGGTGTTTAAATCAGCCAAAACAGCTTATTTTATACAGTTCAGAAGAGATCAATGGCAGAGTAGTCAATTTTCCCTCAGAACAGTGCATTTATCAATGATAAATATCTTCCCAAATTCCAGAGCAGAACTAAAAATAGATAACTGAACCAGGTTAAACAAGGGAGATAAATACTGCATAAATACTGCAAAATCATGTACATGTCTTTCTTTCAGTTATCTCTTAGTTGAAAGGCTTATCATAAGTGTTAATGACTAAAACAGTTATGTTAACTATGAAAATTCTGTGTTATGAAAAATTACACAATACAGTTAATGTCACATAATATTGACATAATAAAACCAAACTTTACTACACAGGAAACAAATGTTCTGACCAAATTTCATGAAGATCGAGCAAACTAGAAAGTAAACAAGATTTTACTAAAGCCATATAAGGAAAAATGCCCCGCCCCTTAGCAGCCATGTTTTTCAAGCCAAGGTTACCATTTTTGAACCCATTCAAGATATCATTGGGACAAATCATCAGAGCAAGTTCCATGAAGATTGGAAAATAAATGTGGCCTCTAGAGTGTTAACAAGATTTTGCTATAGCCATATATAGTCATATAAGGAAAAATGCCCCGCCCCCTGGCGGCCATGTTTTTCAACCAACCAACATCATTTTCAAACTCGTCCAAGATATCATTGGGTTCAATCTTCTGACCAAGTTTTATGAGGATCGGACAATAAATGTGGCCTCTAGAGTGTTAACAAGATTTTGCTATAGCCATATAAGGAAAAATGCCCCGCCCCTTGGCAGCCATGTTTTTCAAGCAAACGTAACCATTTTCGAACTCATCCAAGATATCATTGAAACCAATCTTCTGATCAAATTTCATGAAGATTGGACAATAAATGTGGCCTCTAGAGAGTGAACAAGGCAAGTGTTGACGTCACACAAGGGACAAAAGGCGATCACAAAAGCTCACCATGAGCACGTTGTGCTCAGGTGAGCTAAAAATGCATTTTCTTTTTTTTTAAAGAATACTTCATTTGAACAACTTCAAGTTCACAGCAACAACAGAATTGTTACAAAGGAAATACAAAAACAACAGTTTCAGTTTCGTTGGTTATAAAATCACTTCATACCTAACAATTTAAAGTATTAAACCTCAAAATAACAAACACTTAATGTTACAAACTTATATACATATGGTCCAAGTGATAAAATCTGCTGATTTTAAAAAATCAGACTTTAGTAAACAAATATTGAATAAATGTGATTAACACAATAAACACTTTTGAATTAAAAGCCTGATTATAAAAAAATCATAAAAAAACACTTCATATTTTAATATAAAATTACATAAACCACCTCCAAGACTCAATCCAACATAACATTTGTAACCCACATTTTTAAACGCAGTATTACAGTTGACACATTTATTAAGTTATTAATGGACTTTCATAAAATAAACATCGACAAGCTTCAACTGTAATTATAAATAACAATCAAATTACATTAATAAGCATCAGCATTAAAAAAAGAGACAATACAGGTGAAAAAGCACGTTAAAATGCAACTATGTCATCCATTCCGTTTTCTCCATTTCCACAAATGATAAGTCCCCCTTATTCCCAGAATAAATTCAACATTTGTAACATGTACATAACTTCAGTTTTTTTCAATGATGCAATAACCTTGATTTCCGATAATTCTTTAACAGACAACATATTTGTAGATGCAATGCCGATGCAGAACAAGTACAAACTAATTCTAGTATCCATATATCTAGACCAACAGCACAAAAATCAGCTGTTATTCACAATGCCCTTATCAGGAAAGACAAATCATAAAGCAAATAAATTATTCTAGCTATCTCCAAGAGTTTCTGACAACTTATCAGAATTGTAGACAAATATAGATTGTTTAATCTGTAAATTTGCGCAATGATGTTTGTTCAAGGATTTCTAGTAAATCAAAAACGATTGCATTATGCAACCATGCGCTATTGCTCATCACCGGAATTCTAAATCCATCATTGGCAAACACAATCCTTGATTTAAATCAAATACAATCAAACAAACGATTCTGACTCTTTTTCCCCCCACTTTTTATCTTTCTTTGTTATCAACTGAGCGCTGGAACTGGTCGTCTCAAAGGACCCAGCCCCCCCAAAGGACCACAGTGATGAATCCTCAACACGCGGCTGCCTGGCTCTTTCCAGTGTAAACTGTGATATGCTCTCCTGAAGGCTCAGTTTCTTGCTGGAATCTTTGCCCTTGGGGTCAAGCGTCTCATTGACTAGAAGCAGTCGCTCATCAAGGCCGCTGTGATCCAAGTCCAAAGAAGCTTGCTGTGTGAAGTCTGCTTCAGCAACGAATCCTCCAGAAGAAGTTGAATCAGCACTACTCAAGGTTGGCACTATCATGAAATCATGTCTTAAATTATAATTTTCAAGGTTTGTGTCAGACATTGTCTTTGATTCCACCGTGTCCTGTTTGGTAAATTTGAGAATTGGTATTGGCGATTTCCTTGGTATCACCAAAGGATCAATGTCAGTCGACTGCAGCAGTGGTTCAAACTCTGTGCTAAGGTTGTCATCAGTGTGGCCCTCATGATCGTCCTGCTGCTGATTGGACACATCTGACAGGGAAAACATGACAGAACTTGTTGTCTGCTCCTCCTGGTAGTTTGAGTTGGAGTTGTTGAAAGAACATTCCTCTGTGTTGCTTAACCCATCTTCATCTCCCTCTGAAATGTTCTCAGTGAAATTTTGCATAAAATCATGCAGAAGGCCACTTTCGTACAAGGCCTCAGCAACCATACTATCGTTTCGCTTCATTCCCTTGGGCAACGTTCCACCCAAAGATGACATGTCGGTCGACCCCCTTGATTTTGTGTCCTCGTCTTCCTCTAGGATCGGATCGAAACCAACCACAGGCTCTGCTTCCTTTGAAGAATCTGACTGGGGAGTCTGCGACGATGACTGGATATCATTCATGTCTGACGTGGATTTGTCTGACTTCGAGAAATGGATGGACCTACTAGACATACTAACAGTCCTAGAAATGGGCGAGGGAATGCCTTCAAAGTCATCATCATCATTAATATCAAGTTCTCTCTCTCTGAGTGAACTGATCGCAGATCGGAATAATTGCCAGTCTCCAAATTTCATCTGCAGGCACTTTCCTAGTTCGTCAAGGCCACACTGCGTTAAGACTAGGCCATTGATGTTGTTTTCTACAACAGCCTGCTGATACTGGGATAGGAGACGGTGATTCAGACCATTTATACGCTCCAGCAAAGTAGAAACTTCTTCAGTACTCATTTTGCTCAGCTTTTCTTTATCTTTAAAGCCCTGGAAATTAAATGTAAAGGTAAAAAGAAGTCCAAATAGAAATGAACACAAAGACAATACATGACCCAATCAGCTTTTGAAAACATAAGATTTATTAAGCTAGTTTCAAATGCAATCAAAGATTGTGAGCATTATTTTTATGAAATTTGGTCTCAAACTAGGTCACAAGGGGTCAAATAGGTCATTTGAAGAAAAAGCTTGTGAACACTTTGTATAGGTTACATTTATTGCCAAATCTTCTTAAAACGTCGTCAGAACAAAAGTTCGGACAAGAAAGGTTCACCTTGAATCAACGGTTTTTCTATTGTTAGTAACAGTGACTTTCAACTTGACCTGACAGACCACAAATGCTATCCCAAGCTAAGTCTTTATGTAAGCTACCTACAACCAAAACTTTCACTGCAATATGTCCATTCCAACTGAAGTTATGAAGCATAACTGGTCTCCTTATTCAAAAAGTATTGATCTTCACCTGATATGCCCCAGATACGATTCAAAGCTAGGTCGTCATGCAAGCTTGCTGTTTCACATGTTTAATTTAGATCTTTTAAATCAAACTAAACTGATCATCCTGAAATCAGCTGTTGGACGCCACCTCCACCCCCCATCCCCCCCACCAGCCATACCATAACCTTATATCCAGGATTTTCAACTTCGATGTAAACCTAGTAAGGAATGTTACCCCTGGGTTGAAACCAGTTTTGAGAACAGGGGCATGTGGTGTTTATTTAAATGTACACAATTTTATATACCACATACAAAACTGTGGTTCCAGACTCAAACATTTTCAACTTATTTAATATACAAGTCTATAAAAATAATGTTATCGCAGGGATGTGGCCTTTTATGGTCTTATGGGAATGCTTCAGAAAATATAGACCAAAATGATGTTACATAACAATTATTAAATCTCTGAGCCTTTTGGTTTGAGAGGGAGAAAGAGTAAGTTACTGGTCTATAGAAGTCCATATCACCTTGTGACACCCACGGCTAGGCCAATATTTACCCAAGGGGCATAATGCAACAACATTACATACCAAATATAAAACATATTAACCCTGTGGTTTGAGAGAAGCTAAACAAGAACAACTTTACAAGCACAGCTTCATATTATTAGGAACAATTTTAAAGTTTATGAAAAAAACAAACACCTGCACACAAGTTTGTGTCTACAAACAGTGGACAGAGGAACTGAACGAAGTTCACAAGTATACACCATTTACTTCGTAAAGTGTGTGTGTGGGGGGTGGAGGGTACAAAAAGCAGTACAAGTATTAAAATTACCTAAATCTTCAGCAGTGGTTATCTGTCATTATGTTTCTGAGAAATAAGATTATTTTTCCATGATTAACACTGCCACTCTAAAGATAAGGCAAGACAGCATGCAAACTTACAGCAATGAGCTGGCCAGGATGTGTGGATTTTTTCACACCAGCATCTTCTGTTCCCATGAATTGCATGCCCATCCCTTGCATATTCATCATATAAGGCTGTGGAGACATGGCCATATACGGCGGGTACATCATGGGCTGATAGTTCATCATGTTTCCACCGGGTGAGGTGACCATAGGTGGCTTCATTCCGGGCCAGTTTGCACCTGCCCTGTACTTGGACAGATCTCCAGAATCAGGCTTGGATGCTGGCCCTCCTGGTCTGCCATTCGATGTAGGTGTGAACAGGGCAGGATTCATATCTGCATGGTGCGAGCGGAAACCTGAAACATTGAGTGATCAATTGATCAACTGTAAAATTAAACAAAATGATTTGGTTTTTAAAATATGACCCTTTCTTGGGAAAGTGAATAAGCAGATTTCCAAAAGATTAAAAACAGTTTCTTTCAAGAAATGCATTGCGTATCATGGTACCGCCATATAGTGCTCGTCACCGATTATGGTAAAAAATTGTTCCATAGTGCTGGAAAAGAACCCCATTATTAACCTGTCAGTTCAGCATTTGATGCCCATTATGCAAACATGACAAGGCAATGCAGTAAACAGATTTGACAATAAACCCATGTTCAAAACATTGGAAAAAATTACCGGCAAGTTTAATCAATTGCTATTGTCAACAAACTGTAGAACATCATAATTACTTACATCAATTAGCAAAGGTGGGAATATCTTTTAATTTTTCATCAATGCAACACTGAATTGTCACTTAAATGGTAATATTGCAACATAGACAGTGTTTTATTTGCATATAAATCGTTCTTGGCTAACTGAAAAAAATTAATAACATAATCAGTTAAATTATTATGTCAAATGTCATTCATGTACACAGTGAATTACCTGTAAGCCAGGCTTTAGAATGAAAGCACATAAAGACAGATTTGAATACCACATGCAATTACACTAGATATTATCCCTTTCCCCCATATGAAGCAAAGTGAAAACGGCTTTTGCAACCAGCATAAAACCAGAACAGCCTGCGAGTAACTCGCAGTCTGTTCAGGTTTTATGCTGTTTGCTACTGATCAGTATTTAAAGATTGGAATAAAGCCTTTAAAACTTGATTCTAGTAAGAAAGGTCTTAAATTAAATTAAACTTTCCAAGGGACTTCAAAATTGGAAACTAACGTTTTACAATTGGTTGCCCGTGTGGGCAACCATCTTTCCATTTTGGTTGCCCAGCTAAAGACTAACGAGCCCAGTACAATGTACATGTAGTGTCATGTGTATCTAATACTTTCTTTAAATAAAAGATAAATGAACAAAATTGCTTACATTACACACTTTCTGTGTATAATGTCTTAATAGTCAGTTGAATAATTTCCTTGGTCTTTATGAATAAATATTATTAAAATTATTAATCAACAGTCGCCAATTTTATTAAATGTTTAGAATCTAATTGTACTTGAATGTTTCAAGCTTAAAAAATCTAGTTGCCCGGCTGGACTACCAACTTTTGAATTTAAGTTGCCCAGGCTAAAATCTACTTGCCCCGGGCTCACGGGCAACCACTAATTTCCATCGCAAATGCGTCAAACACGTATCTAAGTGGTAAAGGGTTATATTTCTGCACCGATATATAATGCTCCAACAGGGCCACTTACTTCTGATCAGTTTGCGTAGGTAGGGATCCAGGTTGATGGTGCATGGCAGGAACTTCTTGAGGTCTGCAATGGCCAGCATGGGGGAGCTGGTGGACTTGCTAGACAAGATGGCCTGCAGCTTGCGTATGTTTCTGTCTATCTCAATCAGGGGCTCAACATCACTGGAGCTTGGGATCTCATGCTCTATCCTGTGGCAGATGAAACAATATGTTGTAAATATTATTAATTAATGATTATTTGTTGAAAAAATGTAGGAGAAAATTATTGTTTCAAGTTACATGCCAAAAACAAAAAGGATTTGAACATTTTGCAACCTTATCATGAATAACAGTGACTCTCTAGTTTCCATCTGTGAATTTGGTGAAAGTGTATACACATAGTAGGTAAGGAATTTGGAAACATAACTATAACATATACACTAACTTGTTATAATTGAATCTTATATAGCTTTGCATCATCACTGTAACACCCACACTTACGTCTTATAAACGAACCTTAGTATGTTGTCCTTATTATAACATAATAACATTTATACTGTTTATAAATAAAACTTGATTCTTGAAGATGCAAAGGAACATAAATATTACTTACTTTTCAATAATCCCTCTAAGCCAACACTTACTTCTCATAGATGAACCTTAGCGTGGTATCGTCACTAAGGTCGTCGTTCTCTTCAAAGTACATGATGATCCAGGAGAGACGGTATGGCCACTGCTCCACCACGTTCACCCACGCCGCCAGACGGTACCAGTTGAAGTCGATGTTGTATGCTCGCAGCAGACGACCTGGTGGATAGTAATTGCAATCATTTCTTATTAACAATGCTGTTGTTAGTAACATAAGTATATTATTTTCATCATCATTTTCCACCTTGAATCAAAATTAATATTAAAAGCCAGGAATTTGTTATATAAATTATCAAATAAATCTCTATTTTTCATAAGCATGCAGAAAAGGACCTGAATAATGTTGAGTGAGTGATTTGTTGAGTGATTTGTTGAGTTATTTGTTAAGCATCACAATAATTGTAGTGTAGTTGTGTTTTTTTTATTATAAATTTCATCATTAGCATATTGGTATCATTACAAAATTGTAATTATTATTATTCTAAATTCTTAATCAATGCATTTTAAGTACTATCTATTTGTTCTTATTTCTTATACTTCTTAATAAACATGCAAAACACACATACTTGATGCCCAAACCATAATCTCATTTAACAACACTAACAGACATTGTTCACATCCAAGAGTTCACATTCAACATCATCTATTCCCTAGCGTTCGCACCCACCTGTCACGGCCACAATGTTCATCAGTCGTCTCATGCTTTTGGGATTGATGTCACTGAAGTAGTCGTTCTTGGTGAGTGTGTTGGAGATGTCAAAGCTGGAATGCGTTGCCTGGGTGATGCTGTTTTCCCGAGGTCGAGACCGAGCACGTTTGGGAAGCTGGTCGATGACAGTGATACCTGAGATCTGAGATATCATGGACTCCTGATGCTGGAAAGTAAATGAGTCAGGGCTGAATTCAAGTGCGTTAAGTGTTGTCCCTGATTGAGCCAGGGCTGAATTCAAGTGCCTTAAGTGTCGTCCCTGATAAGCCTCTGCAGTCTGAACAGGCTTATTAGGAAGACAGTCTCTGCCTAGACTGGTTGTTCTGAACAGGCTTATAAGGAAGACAGTCTCTGCCTAGACTGGTTGTCTGAACAGGCTTATTAGGAAGACAGTCTCTGCCTAGACTGGTTGTTCACTGCAGTCTGAACAGGCTTATTAGGAAGACAGTCTCTGCCTAGACTGGTTGTTCTGAACAGGCTTATTAGGAAGACAGTCTCTGCCTAGACTGGTTGTCTGAACAGGCTTATTAGGAAGACAGTCTCTGCCTAGACTGGTTGTTCACTGCAGTCTGAACAGGCTTATTAGGAAGACAGTCTCTGCCTAGACTGGTTGTCTGAACAGGCTTATTAGGAAGACAGTCTCTGCCTAGACTGGTTGTCTGAACAGGCTTATTAGGAAGACAGTCTCTGCCTAGACTGGTTGTCTGAACAGGCTTATTAGGAAGACAGTCTCTGCCTAGACTGGTTGTTCTGAACAGGCTTATTAGGAAGACAGTCTCTGCCTAGACTGGTTGTCTGAACAGGCTTATTAGGAAGACAGTCTCTGCCTAGACTGGTTGTTCACTGCAGTCTGAACAGGCTTATTAGGAAGACAGTCTCTGCCTAGACTGGTTGTCTGAACAGGCTTATTAGGAAGACAGTCTCTGCCTAGACTGGTTGTCTGAACAGGCTTATTAGGAAGACAGTCTCTGCCTAGACAGGTTGTCTGAACAGGCTTATTAGGAAGACAGTCTCTGCCTAGACTGGTTGTCTGAACAGGCTTATTAGGAAGACAGTCTCTGCCTAGACTGGTTGTCTGAACAGGCTTATTAGGAAGACAGTCTCTGCCTAGACTGGTTGTTCTGAACAGGCTTATTAGGAAGACAGTCTCTGCCTAGACTGGCTGTTCATTTAGAAAAGACTTCTAAACTCCTTCCTAATTAACCTGTGAGGACTGCACATTCATTAAGACCCATGTTTTAAGAGTTGCCAAAATATATTTGTTACTAATTACTTTTGCTTGCATGAGCTTCATCATTTATGAACTGGGTCCAGGATTATTATCAGAAGTATATCTGCTAATGCAGCTTTAACATTACTATATTGGAAACAAATGTTTCGAGCTCAGCAATTGAATGGCCAAGAAGTAATAACTTAGTGTAGTACAAATATCTTAAAAAGTAATTTTTCAGCACTTGAAAATTTAAAAAAAATAAGCAGATAATGTCTTAGTTATAAACATGTTTTCATTACAAAGCAAGGAGGAATGTCAACACAAACATTCACTGTTTGCCATGAAAATTATGATAGACCTGATTATCAACTTAAGAAAAGGTTGCCACCTTACTGGTACAGATTGCCTCAGGCAGGCCTGAATTTGGCCTTGGATTCCTCATCATTCCCAAAATGCTACAAGCTGGCCAGTAACATTACTGAAAATCTTAACAATCTAACACCTTTAATTGGCTAATTGTTATCATTAAAAAAAAGAAATTTTATAAATAATAACCAATTATATTAAAGTCATTTTCGTACAATGATAGTATATTTAGACATTTACTATATCAATTAGACCCAAGAATTGAGTCCATGATAAGATTCATGTGAAATCTGTAGAACTGCGCATTTCATTCTACATGAACTTACCATACTCCATAAAGACATGCTTTGAAACAAAGTAAAGATCAATGGCAAACTGCACTCTGGTTCAATTAATGTGCATTCAACAACAGTTAATTTTAAATAAGATTGTAAATATGAAGTGCTGCGAGGTGTGAAAATGACTTCAGTGTTTCACTCTTTTATGAAATACATTTGTGTTAATTATATTCAGTTTCATGTTTTCAGCCAACTGTATCAATCTGTATCTATTAATTGAATGGTATTGTATTGCTTTTTACCCTGAATTGATGACATTCTGAGCACTATATATAAGTTATTAATATGGTACAAAAACTAAGTATAAACTCATTGACCCCAATCGACTCAGATTTGAATCTGATATGATTGGTCTAAACTTTATGTTCTGATGTTTGTATTATGGATATCGGGCAATACATTTGTCCTTTAGAATGTTATCAATTCTCCCCTTCAATTTAAAATTGCAACCTAGGTTTTGACCCCACAAAACCCAGTTTGGAACTTGGCCAATTTATCAATTGGACAGATGTTCTGACCAAGCTTCATGAAGATTTGGCAAAAAACTGTGACCACTAGATTGTTCACAATCATTTCTTGAATTTTACCCAGTGACCTAGTCTTAAAAAGCTTTTTTCTTCACTTTGGCCTAGTTTCATGCCTTTCATGACCCAGTTTCACAGAAAACATGTTTTACAAAGTTGCATAATGATTTGATAACTGTGAAATCTGTAAGTTTTTACAAACTAAACATGGACGATACATGACAGTTATGTTCAACAGAATGTCCATATTGCAACATAATTATAGACAATGTTGTCATGCAATTGAATTATTTTTCTTTTGCAGAAGTGTCCAGTCTATATTTGTTATGTACATAAAATGTATATTCATGTATACATCCAAACACCAAGATATCACATGTTTGTACACTATTTAAATACAACAAAATTGTCAGAATAACAATAAATAAAATATTGATCAACAAATACATGTTGTCTGTTTCATCCCATGCACTATTCACAGTGAAACAAAAAGTCAAGGATTTTCAAATTGGATTCAATGTCACATTCAAACATAGGCATACAGACATTTGGCAGAAAGAGTTATGCAAGAAAAGGCATGTCTGAAATAAAATCATTTTTTTATTAATGTATAAATTCAATCAACAAATGAAAAAGAGTGAGCAGCCCAAAATCTCTCCTCTTCCACTTACATGACTGATAAAAAGCAAAAAATTCAAACAAACAAACATAGCAGAATGCAAATATATAAAGGGTAGGAACAAATGAGGAATCACAAAAAAAAACATTTGCGAACCTTGTTTGTTTTTTAATTACTGTTTTCTTGTCTTGACCGAACAACTAAAATTTTCACCTTGAATAATACCATGGACATAAGTTTTTTTAATTTAATAAATAAAAAAATTCAAGGGTTAAACAAGCGTACAGTCTGGAACCAGCATGTTCTCAATAAAAAGCATCAAAGCGTTTAAAAATGAACAAGCGAGTGATGATGCAAAACCTATGCTTCTACTGCACCTTTTCTGCTACTCTGTGCTCTCCTTCTAACTGTAAAACCATATTGTCAGACATAGTTTTACTTAAATTATATAAAAAAACTATTAAAGATAAAATATTTGCTTTAATAAAAATCTTAAATGTAGTACTAACCTTAATCACAATAATTTTATTATTTCATAAATATTGGTTTTATTTGTTCCTTATTCTACATTATGAGTATCATCAAGTGAGGCTGGATGGCTTAATTCCTACCATGCATGACTACAAATCTATAGGCAGTATAAATCAATGCCTAGCCCACCAACATTACTGCTCCTACTTCAAAATAAAGTATACTGCTTATTCCAAAGCTTTGTGTTTTGAAACCGTCCTAGAAAATGACCAGAGCACTTGTTTAAGACTTTGACAAGTTCAATAAAAACAAGAGATGTTTGAAAATCAAATGTGCATCCCTGACTTGCAGGCAAGTTGCTGGTAAATTTCAAGTTGACACCTCTATATAATTTTATTGAGATATGCTCCAGAAAAAATTAATATGAAAATAAACAAGGGCATGTTGTTTTACAATTTACAAATTGAAAAATAGAATACCTTTTGATATTTTAACATAAGACAATAAATATTGCACAATTTCATATCATGAAAAAGATGCCTGCAAGTTTAAATGTTGTACGCTCAACAGTGTATGAGCACTGCAACGGGCAGGCTTTGCTCTATGGACAGACAGACGCACAGACAGTCAGACATACATGAGGATTCCAGTAACTTAGCTACATTGCTGGAGGCATAATGAAATTAATTATGCTATAATCAAGTGTATGCACCTACAAAAGTGACATCTACAATTAAATAACAGCTCTTTACAAAGTTACAATACACAGTTATGCAAATAGTTAAATGCATATTAAAATAAGGCAATCCAGTAACAGCGAAAATAAAATATGTACACAATTGAACATAGATATTGTCGCAACCTATGTAATCTGTTACTAGGATTTTTACAGGGGAAGTCATTTCATACACCAAAGGTTAGGAGAAGTCCTGAACCAAGGTCACATAGTTAAAGGACCAAGGAACCAGGTAGACTGAATAAGCCTCATTAAACTGGATTTAATGAATGTTCATTAAGTGCCATCCCAGAATAGCCTGTGTAGTCTGCACAGGCTAATAAGGGTCAATTCTTTCAGTCTAAGCTTGATTTTTTGCTAAGAAGAGACTTAAAACAAAACAAGCGATGTGTTTGTGAAACACTATGTCCCCATATATTTGACCTTTGACCTTGAGGGATGACCTTGACCTTTCACCACTCACCATGTGCAGCTCCATGAGATACGCATGCATGCCAAATATCAAGTTGCAAAAGTGTACATTAAATGAGCGATTTTGACCCATATATTTGACTTTTGACCTTGAAGGATGACCTTGACCTTTCACCACTCAACATGTGCAGCTCCATGAGATACACATGCATGCCAAATATCAAGTTGCTATCTTCAATATTGCAAAAGTTATGGCAAATGTTAAAGTTTGCACAAACAAACAAACAAACCAACAGACAGGGCAAAAACAATATGTCCCCCACTATAGTGGTGTGGGACATAAAAAAGCATTACAACTGAAAGTGTTGTCCCTGATTATCCTGTGTGGGCTGAACAGGCTAATCTGTGACAACACTTTACACATTGCATTAAGCCCCTTTTCCCAAAACGATACTCAAATGATGAAATGATTGATTCATAAGAGCCTATAAAAAAGCATCTCAAAGCTGAAATCAGTTATATGTATAACAGCAAAATAGCAACTGCAAAACTAGTAGAACCACATTAACACATGGGTTAAATATAAAAAACTTGTGATCTGAAAAACTGCAGGGTGCTGCTCAAAGATAATTATGAGAAAAAGGGCAGACATTTTCTGAGTCAAACAAGTACAAGTAATAGTACATGTGATACTTTAATGCCAACCAAAGTCAAATAAAGGACTTTTGGAAAATGCAATGAACAATAACACATTCTTTTGTACCTTCCTATTTACGGAATGATTTTCAAGCTATGCATCCATTAAAAATATAATCGTAAAAGCCCCATTTGTAGTAGTCAACTGCATCCTTCATTTATTATACAAAATAGTACAGTGTCGCTATAACATTGTATTTGTATTTCTGATGTAAGCCAATATAGCCATAAAATACGAAAAGTTGAAAAGTTAATTGAAAATGACTCAATACACATGAAAACTCGTATTTTTGATAGAAATATTATAAAATGAAATAATTAATCAAATAATGTTGAAGAAACTTGCTTAATATTTGTTCCGCGTATGTGTCAACATGGGAATTATAATTCTAAGTGTGAACCTTAAATATTATTCTGGCTTCACAGTAGACCATTTGGGTCGTGTTCGGAGAAAACTAGGCATAATGCATGTGCGTAAAGTGACGTCCCAGATTAGCCTGTGCAGTACGCACAGGCTAATCAGGGACAACACTTTCCGCTTTTATGACATTTTTTGTTTAAATGAAGTCTCTTCTTAGAAAAAATCCAATTTAGGCGGAAAGTGTTGTCCCTGATTAGCCTGTGCGGACTGCACAGGCTAATCTGGGATGACACTTTATGCACATGCATTATGCCCAGTTTTCTCAGAACACCACTCATTTAAATCTAGGGAACAGTGTGAAACAGTAGCATCTCCACTACATCTAAATATCAGATACAAAAGTTTCCCACCAAACTGGAAAACATTATTAACGGTAAAGAGGGACTGTTAAATACGCCTAAAGCAGCACCCAACTGTTTTTCACTTGTCTTTCCCAACAACATACTGCACCTGGTATACAGGGGGCTCAAAAAGTGAGAAACCCGACACTTTAGACACAGTCGAATCCTTATGCTGCAAAATACACAGTGCACAAATTACACAATCATATAGGCCACAAAAAAGTTAGGCCAAAAATAAATTTTGTGTTACCAGCAACAATTTTTAAAAAAGGTGAGTTTTTTCCATTTGTAATTGGTATAATACCTGAACCACACCACTGTTTTCCATTTGTAATTGGTATAATACCTGAACCACACCACTGTTTTCCATTTGTAATTGGTATAATACCTGAACCACACCACTGTTTTATTGGTATAATACCTGAACCACACCACTGTTTTTGGGGGGAGGAGGATGGGGAAGGGACGTGTTGGCAGACAACCCTTAGGACTTTTTTTTATAGATTTCTTCAGCTCACTAAATATAATTGCTGATAATCATTCAAGAAAAGGACCATAAACTGCTCAAATACAGACATTTTTATAACAAAAGTTAAAACAAAACTATTGCCAAGCAATATAAGTCCCTTACCAGTGAAACTCCACCATTTCTAGTCTATTTGATGCCAAAGCAACCAGAATTCTTGATGTAGGAACAAATTGAAATGAAGTGCATAATCTCCATATTGCCATCTATCCATGTTTCAAGCTTCATGAAAAAATATGAAGAACTTTTAAAGTTATAGCATGATCCACTATTTTCAGCAATATTTCTAGTCTATTTGTTAATATTTCTAGTCTATTTGTTTTCATAGCAACCATAATTCTTGATGTAGGAACAAAATGAAATGACGTGCATAATCACCATATTGCCGTCTGTCCATGTTCCAAGTTTCATGAAAAATATGAAGAACTTTTAAATCTATGCAGGATTCAGAAGTGTGACGGACTGACGCACAGAGCGCAAACCGTAAGTCACCTCCGGTTTCACCAGTAAGGGACAAAAATAAGCTATGCACAAGTGATTTGTTAGCTTATTTTACAGCCTTAGTGTGGTTTTTGGAATAGTGTTATAAACCAGGAAATTGAGAAATTTTAAATTGTATAAATATTACTAAAATATAACATTATTCAAATTGTTTTTCAGTAAAATTATGGAACAGAACGAATCTTTGACTATAAGAAAATTGGTAGAATATTCAAATCCAAAGTTAATATTCAAATATGCACATTTTATGCATAGGAACTTCTAAACAATTTAAAAGTGCAAAGACACATTTTTGGTTCAGTGAAGACGACTTTTGTGTATCAGTCATTGTTTTGAAAAACAGCTGCCATCAATTAAAGAGATGATATTTTGCATACTGAACAGTATCGGAAGACGGGTAGGGGAAGGATAGTGTCTTTTTTGGTTTTATCTGGCAGTGTGCTTGGGTGTTAATACAACGTGTTTAATATAATGTGTAAGATAATTGACATGATATTCACAGTTTTTATATCGTCATGGTTCTTAAGTCCGTTCTGAAATTTTTCACAGAAACAAAATAATAAATGTTAGCTAATAATTTAGTAAAGTAAGGAAATAAATAACAAGAGATGTGTTTGTCAGAAACACAATGCCCCCTAATGCGCCGTTTTTTTTGCATTTTCTTTAATTTGACCAAGTGGTCTAGTTTTTTTGTCTAAAATTACCCATTTTTAAACTTGGCTGAAGTATCATTGAGACTCAAATTCTCATTGACCTAATTTTTAACCCCACATGGCCCAGTTTCAAACAAGGCCGAGATTTTTTTTAAATGTTCTGACAAAGTTTCATGAAGATTGGACAATAAATGTGGCCTATTGATTGTTCAGAGTGTTTATTGTGACCTCACACGACCGAGGACAGATGACGAACGATGGATAAAAGACAATCAAAAAAGCACATCGTGACCTAAAAAATTCAACGGCCACAAACAGAAAATTCTGCATTTTATGTTATGCATTTTACTGCATACTATTGTTATTTAATTAAGATAACTACAACTGAAAGAGATTGAAGGGATATTCACAAGCTCAGATATTTTGCAAAATCCAAATAAAACGTCACACAGTTTAACAAGAACTTATAATTCCGAAAAAAAATAAATGGAATATACGTTGTTGCTGTGTTTTTTTTTCTTGTGTAAATGTGGCCAACCATTTAATAATACATCATGCTGTTAACTTCAGCTGTCAGTAAAAGCAATACAAATCCACATTAAATTCATTAAAAACTGAAAACATTAAAACTAAAAAGAAATAAAATGCTAATAAAAATTATGACTGCTTAAATCAAACAAGACAAAAACCAAAGCCGGACATAACATATTGAAAGATAAAAGGATATGGAAACAAAAATAATCTTTTTGCATTATCAAGTAAATGAATTAATTTGGCCACAGTTTGTTAATAAAAGTTTCTTGGTTCTGCAGAAGGATGATAATTGTTTCCATATCATAATCACAAACTATACATTGAATAAATAAAAGTCAATTAGCAAATACATTTAAATAATTTTTTGTCATCAATTTAATCACCCCCAGCCCTGTTCCAAATGGCAAGATTTTCTTACATGCCTAAGAATCTAAAATGAAAAACCTCAGGCCTAATCATCAATTTAAACAAATGACAATTTATCTTACCCTGTATGCTTTCTGGTTGTGTTGTGGGGACTCATAGCCCACATCATATGTTGAGATACTCTTCGCCAACTCCTGTCTCTTCACTTGAATTCCCTGGCTTTGCAAGTAAAATGGCAAGTGAACAATGTTCCTCAAGTAATCAAATCCGTTCACGTTCGTGTCGTGAAAAACTGACTTCAGATTCTGATCTATGCCCTTTATAATGATCTGCGGATCTACGGCAAGAACGACGACAAAACAGGAATTATCCTCGTTGAACAATGCATGAATGATATCTAAGACGTGCAAAACCTTCTCCTGCTCACAACTGTCCAAACCGTCCACAACCACCACCAGCCTGGTTGTGTTCTTTGTGAAATTGTCAACCATTTCTACGAAGTTGTTCATGAGCGCAACCTCACGTTTGAGGACCTGCATAAAACCGTCGATCTTGATTCGATGCACATTGCTAGCAGCTTTCATGATGCGTCTCTTTTGTGGAATGCTAAAAGATATCACAGCCTTCCCAAAGTTGTGGATGTTTAGAAACACAGAGCCCCCGACAATACATGCAAACCCAATCATGAGACCGTTTGCTGCTTTGTTTTCGAATTTGTACGTCATTAACAACGTCACTCCAGTGACCAGACTCAGGAGAACAAAAACTACGAGAACAAAGAGTGGAATACAGCACAGCGTCTTGAAGCGTCCAATGTAGGTCTCTGAAAAAGACAAAAAAGAAAATTTAACAAACGTGATCAATATTTTTACTTATATTTTTATAGATGTTGTGCATTGTGTTTATTTTTGTACAAATAAGATTTAGAAATTAAGTCAAAAGAAACAGTAATATTTTGAAGGAATAATTATATGCTTAAGTTTCACATTCATTAAATTTGTTCTAGTCAAATTCATCTATTTGTATTTAGGACAAAATATCACTTAAAATACTGCAATCATGCACTTGCAATAAACTGCACACTAAATGCCAAGCTATATAGACTACCTATAAGACAAATTGGAACAATCTTGTTTATAAATATTACTAATAAATATATTCACTGCATATTTAAATGAGCCAAACAAAAAATACATATTTCTACCATTTCAGTTCATACATTATTTAAGCTACCATCAAATTCATAAAATGTACATGCACATGTATAGACCATTTTATAATGTAAATTATAAACTGGTTTACAAGTCATCACACCTTCTACAATACACAATTAAGTCATGACATGATAAAGATGTTCAACGTGAAACAGTCAAACTACAGTGATACAAGAGATGCAATAAAAAATCATATAGGAATCCAATAATATGTGTTTCTGAGTTTGAGATGGAGCATGCATAATGAAATAACATGAATTGTTTGTGGAATAAAATGTATAGAATAAAAACAGTTGTTTAACCTTACAGGTGTAGCCTGCCCTATCAGTTTATTTTACTTCTGCACACGTTTTTTGTAAAGGGTTATTTCTTTGATTTATACACTTTCACTGACACAGATACTCCATTCACAAAGAATAGCCATTTAGTTTATGTGTTTTGAAACAGAATGGAGCCCAAATAAAGTAGTTGTTAGCATGTTGTACGCCACGATGTGACAAACAACTAATTACCAAATAGTGAAAGTTTGTTAATTAAAGAAAAACTAGTTAGTTGAAATGTGCTTCATTTCAATTCAGAGCCATTCATGCCAGTTGTGTTATCCACCACATGGTTTTTCAGGGTTAAATTATATATTTGGGCAATGATCTGTGAAAAGGGGGTTAAATGCATGTGCGTAAAGAGGCGTCCCAGATTAGCCTGTGTAGTCCACACAGGCTAATCAGGGAGAACACTTTCCGCCTTAACGTAATTTTTGCTAGGAAGAGACTTTCTCTAAACGAAAAATATCTTATACCAGGCTAACCTGGGACCACACTTTACGTACATGCATTGAACCCCTTCTTATACCTGGCTAACCTGGGACCACACTTTACGCACATGCGTTGAACCCCTTTTTCACAGAGCACAGCATTATTTACATTTTAAAAACTTACTTCTTTATTGGGTAACTGGCTGATGAGATGGAAACAAACACACAACTGACAATAAACACTTTGTTAATATTTTTGAAAGAACATCAACAAGTTAGACACTGTCGGAATGATATTTCTTTTAAGTTTGGTAACATCCGCAGATAACCAAACTTGAGGCCATGCATTTTTCCAGCCTCTGCAGATGTAAGTGGCGAAACAAAGGTGCATCGTCACTATATATAAAAAATCACTTTTTTATTATAGTGTGATCAAATCAAAAGTGAGTGGCAATTAACTGTAAACAAGAGGCCCATGAGGGCCTGAATTGCTCTACTGCTATAAACACTGTGCAAGTTTGGAAAGAATAAGATGGAAACTGTGTACTTAATCGCGCAAACAAGGAGAATTTTCTCAAATTCAAGGGGAGATTATTGTGTACTTATTTCTCCGATACTGCTCATATTCAATAGGGTTCAAGTCCTCATTGATATAATTATACTGTGCAAATTTAGAAATAATTGGATGAAAACTGTGGAATTAATTGTGTAAACAAGCGGGATTTCAAAATTTTCTCATATTCAAGGGGAAGTCATTCTGGACTTATTGCTTCGATATTGCTCTTTTTAAAAAAGAGTTTGAGTCCTAATTGATACAAAGACACTGTGCAAGTTTGCCAAGAATTGGATGAAAATTATGGACTTTGTCACATAACAAAACTGAATTTTCTTTTTATTCTCAAATTCAAGGGGAGATAATTCTGGACTTATAACTCCGATATTGCTCATTTTCAATAGGGTTTGACTCATCATTCAGATAAAGACACTGTGCAAGTTGGGAAATGATTGGATGAAAACAGTGGACTTTATTGCATAAACAAGCCTTATTTCACAATTTCCTCAAATGCAAGGGGAGATAATTCTGGACTTTTTACTCTGATGTAACCCATTTTCAATAGGGTTCGAGTCCTCATTAATTTAAAGACACTGAACAAGTTTGAAAAGAATCGGATGAAAACTGTGGACTTAATTGCGTAAACAAGAAAAAGTCTAAAGCACGCACGCACACACGGACGACGTAAACCACGCCATGACATAATCTCTTCAGGCCTCCGGCCAGTAGAGCTAAAAATGATTAAAATAGTTTTTTGTAGCAAAATTTATTACGTACCTTATTTTAATGTTAATTATCAGGTCTTGTTACACACAAGGAAAAGCATGGCTTTATTGGCATGTGAATACATTGAGTAGTACAACACCTTTTTTGTTGACAACAGCCAACTTTTAGATAGTTTATCAACTGAAAAGCAGGGTCCAATAAACATGTATGTGTAATGTGAGATGAACACATAGAAACATTAACATTGGAGCTGTAATTCAATGGCACACTAAACGATTGACTTAGTACCTTCTTTCTTGATGCTAAAATGTTGTTTGTATTATTTGCATCATGCAATTTAATCTATTCTGGGTGCTTGGGTGATTCTAATATAGTACTCTATGGCTATGTATTTGACTATAACTAATAAACACAAAATTTCTCAAGGCAGGCAAAAATATACCATAAAACATCATAAACACAGAACATGACTGCGTTCAAAAGAATACCTTCAATGACTGGTGCTATTTTAAAAGATAAACACAATTGTTATTGATTTTTTTGCGATACACTTCTTCATGCAATCCTGTTCGTCTCCATAGATGTTACAAAGGTGGTTTACATAAATGAATGAAAGATGATTTCTTGGAAATGTGGTACATATTTACCTGCTAAACATATAACTACCGTATATATCCATGTAAAAAATTTAATATTTGCTTATTTAGCTAATCAGCAATATGGATTTTTTGTTAAAACCGCAGTGCATATAGAATGCTTTAAAGTATTTTAGGGCCTCAGCACACATTTGACGATGCAAACATGGGCCATAGACCTGAATAAAGCATAACAAATAAATCTAAGGAAATTTAATAGAAACAAATAAGAAAATTGCTTGAAAACACAATAGATTTTTAGATTAGTGTAGCCCAAAACTGAGACACCTATGACAATTAATTAATTGATTTAGCTAAAATTACTGGCATTAATGGAGCAACTTTTTCCTAATGAATTAAGTTTTCTTCCGTAAAATAAAGAGACTGAACATTGACTTTGTGTGCAAAAATCATGACAAAAAAAAACACCTGAAAAATAAATCGGTGCAATGCATTGTCTCTTCCTTTCAATCGCACACAGTCTCACTGCACAAATTGAACACATTTCCTTGTTTGCAATTGCCATTGATATATAAATTAACTTGTTTAAAAAATTAAATTGTATTAACAGATTAAGTTAAACTAACATGGCAAATTTGTAAACAGGTAAAATATTTGTAACTAATACAATCCAAAAGGGCATATGTCACCCATTTTAAGACTGCAGAATAAATTAATGTAAGCACTTTGTAAATACATGTCTCTTCTTCAATCTGTAAAACAGCAAATTCACTAATGACTTTCAATGTTCTGCAATACTGAGTGCCATGATGCCATATTTGAATTTGCGATCACATTTGGATACTCTATATAGCTGGCCAATATTGACCTGATACTATCCTAACTGCATGTTTTATATATGAGTCGTGTTCTGAGAAAACTGGGCATAATGCATGTGGGTAAAGTGTCGTCCCAGATTAGCCTGTGCAGTCCGCACAGGCTAATCAGGGACGACACTTTCCGCTTTTATGGTATTTTTAGTTTCAAGAAAGTCCCTCCTTACCGAAAATCAAGTTTAGGCGTAAAGTGTTGTCGCTGATAAGCCTGTGCGGACTGCACAGGCTAATCTGGGAGGAAACTTTATGCACATGCATTAAGCCCAATTTTCTCAGAACAAGGCTCATATAATAAAATACTGATATAAAGAATAAATTAATTTCCATACTGGAAGTTCAAATCAATCAAGCATACCTCACCAAGTCTACTGTTTAAAGGCCGAATAAAACTCTGCGCAACTAACACAAAAATTGATGCAAATATTAGAAACAATCCAAGCCTAGGATTTATTCTAATAAGAGTTGACATTGTCAGGTAAATGATTTCACCTACAACACATGAACATAAGAACGATGATTGCAACAGATGTTAAAAGTGGCACTTTAACAAAGCAGGTCCCAATTCTTATCAATACCCATTAAGGTGAAAGCTTATGCCAATCACCTGCTAAAAGCTTACATACAAGTGACATTCCAAGCTACATGTAGTTCAGTATCAAACTTGAGCTTTGTTACAAACATGACTACCAATAATACCCCTTGAATACTATGCAACACTATGTAAGCTATTTTTACCGGCGAATACATAATTTAATAAGCCAAATAAAAAAATGGATCTGTCAATTTACACTTCACGGTGATGACATATTGAAAATTAAATGTTGATTGAGAACTGTGTAAGTATTTCACACCACAAACATATAACAATTTAAGCAGACAAACCCACCAAAAGACACACCGACGAACAGACAGAAATGACGGACAGTGTGACTCCATTATTTCCCCTACCTGCATTGTTATTACTATTCAGTGTGAGGCTGATGTACCGTGCAAATTTCAACCACTGTTGCTGTAGTAACTAGTGCTTGATAGACAGGATTCAAACATGGAGGATGAAATAGGATCACTTTAGTGTATCGATTGTCATACACATGTATATACGTACCTGGGTCATCATGAACGTCTAAGGAATATTTAAGCCAAAAATGCATTAAGTTACGGCATCACAATGATTGCAAGCGGAATAAACAAGAGCTTCAGAGGACAGCGCGCTCGACTATTCAAGTGCTGACAGTATAACTTAAGCCATCATTGGGACATTGTTCATATTCAATAATTTATAAGACAATCTTTAAAAAAAAAAAAGGAAAAAAAAAATATATTGGGGGGGGGTAGGGGGGGGTAAGGGGGTGAGAGGAGGGTATAATGTGGGGTGTAGTAATTTATTACCGTAAAATGCTGTGTATAACGCGCATTTATGTATCACGCGCATCTCCTTTTTGAAGCATAAAAATCGGGAAAAAAAGTTTTTGAAGCAGAAAAAAATTTATGCAAAATTTCCGTACCGTAGGCTCACTGAAAATCGTTTTATTTATATTGCTGATCTCACGTGTTATTTTATTTTTCAATACTTAATCATCTTAAAGACGATAACAATAAAGATACAACTTGTTTGTGTGTTTTTTTTTATATAAATATTACGCGTAAATGTTTCGATTTAAATGAATTATGCATGAAATGCACAATTTCCACGAGGATACCATTGAGGTTTTCATCATAAGTCTACGAAGTAACTGTCCACGATTTTATCGTGGAAATATACACATTGCGGACCGATTAGTGTGCTTGGTATAACTAAGACACTGAAATTTTTTATTGGTATTGGCACTGGGTTATTCACACATGACTAATTCACAACCGCGCATTTATTTACATTTCCCATCTCACGCGTTCTATTTGAGCGTCTATAATTGACAGGAGACTTTAACGGCTCAAACTTCTCAACACCATTACTGTCATTACCGGCGTTAAACAAACAATGGAGGTGTGAAGTCATTTGCCGGTTCGCATGTTTTGATAATAGCCCAGCTACACAAAACTTGACAGGTGACGCAAATTGCTCGATAATCACAACCCCAATCTTGACAAGACGTATGAAAACGTGTAAACAAACACAACATCAATTTTATTAACACATTAGAAAAGCAAGGAAAATAATAAAAAATATATCGCGAAAGACCTTGCCAACATACTATTGTAAATCGACAAGTTCCCCAAAATAAATTATGTAACCCTAGTACAGTAGGGTATAATATTGTGGGAAAAAAAACAATAAAGTTAAAATAAAAATGGCTTCCTTGTTTTCATTTTCTTCTTCAAATTTATTTGATTTCAATGCTCTGTATGTACCTGAAAAAGATAGAAAATATTAATGTTAACTTTATAACGTTTGTCCATCTATAATCAGATTGTAAATATAACACAATTATTAACATAGTTACAGTTAAAACAACAGGGAACAGAATGATGCGAGTTACCGTAACTGGGTAACTGACAGGGAAAAAATGTCTTGGCATGGCTGTAGTTGTGCATAACGCGCATCAAGTTTTTTAAATTAAATTTGGGGGTAAAAATGTGCGCCTTATACACAACGTTTTACGGTAGATGATGTTTAAATGACAAAATGCTTGATAGAGTTGTCTGCTCTTGTTTATAGGTTGGGGTCATGATGGTTAACAAGTATGCAAAATATGAAAGCAATATGTCGAGGGACATTGAAAATAGTTGGGGTAGTACGCAAACTTTAACATTTGCTGCATATGCTAAGTGGAAAAGGGGCCATAATTATAACAAAATGCTTGATAGAGTTGTCTGCTCTTGTTTATAGGTTGGGGTCATTTTGGTAAACAAGTATGCAAAATATGAAAGCAATATGTCAAGGGACAAAGAAAATATTTGGGGTAGTACGAATACTTTAACATTTGCACGCTAACGCTAACGCAGACGCCGACGCCGGGGTGAGTAGGATAGCTCCACTATATATATTTCATATATAATAATCGAGCTAAAAATGCAAGATCATTAGACATTCCAAACAATTTTACTAAATTGAAAAACAGAGGATATTAAGTCAGTTACTGAAAACCGTTGGATGGAGACAGTTTATAAAGACCATGTTAAAAAGTTCAATATGCTTATCATTAAATTTAATTAGCAATCATGTGTGCATACCAAATGGAATAAATAATGAAAATAACAAGATGTGTTTGTGAAACACAATGTCCCCCTATATGATGTTTGACCTTGAAGGATGACCTTGACCTTGTGAAGGATGACCTTGACCTTGACCTTTCACCACTCAAAATGTGCAGCTCCATGAGATACACATGCATGCCAAATATCAAGTTGCTATCTTCAATATTGCAAAAGTATTCATAAAAAAAGAGATTTGGGACACATATATTTGACCTCTGACCTTGAAGAATGACCTTGACCTTTCACCACTTAAAATGTGCAGTTCCATGAGATGCACATGCATGCCAAATATCAAGTTGCAATCTTCAATATTGCAAAAGTATTTATAAAATAAGCGATTTGGGCCACATATATTTTACCTCTGACCTTGAAGGATGACCTTGACCTTTCACCTCTCAAAATGTGCAGCTTCATGAGATACACATGCATGCCAAATATGAAGTTGCTATCTTCAATATAGCAAAAGTTATTGCAAAATGTTAAAGTTGGCGCAAACAGACCAACGTACAGACCAACGTACAGACCAACAGACAGGGCAAAAACAATATGTCCCCCACTACTATAGTGGGGGACATAAAAATAATGCAAAATTTGTTTAAATTTGATAAATAAAGTGTTAAGAACTTATGATGTTTGCAATATGTGACAAATTCCTCTCCTGGCTTTGTACACTTCTTTGAATAAAAGGGACTTGTTTACAGATTTTAACATTTAAAAAAATCATAAAAGGAATTACCGGACAAAACTGTAATAAAGGGACAATTATATGCAGAAATGTGCCGGTCCTAGGGTTCAAACTTGAGACCTCTAGAGGCAAAAGCCGACATGGTACCTCTGCACCACGCAGACTTTAAAACATGCATGATTATTTCAAAACTTTGCTGGTAATACCCAATTTTGCTAAAATTTTGATGAAAAATGTTACAGACACTTAATTATTTTTCTGATTTGGATTGATGGTTATCAATCAACAAACATGTATGTTCAACATATTTAATTAGTCATAATCATTATTTTTCTTAAATGTAATTCATACACGTATTTTTGAATCATTTTACTCTTTTTAATGCCAGATTCCAAACTGTGAACAAGTTCCTTTAAATGGATACCAAAACATGTGAAAGCTCTTGTAGCAACAGAAGGGATCTCCAAAAACAGTATTGAATGGCTGTCCACTTCAACTTATCTGGTACGTTGACTTTCAGAAAAACATAGAGGGTTTGCAATAACAAAGATCCGTTGTATCTAAAAAGCTTGAAACACCAACATTATCATATTTACTTACTGTCAGTGGAATGCTTCAGCACTGTGAAGATTCTAGAAGCAAGCATGCCATACTCTTTCTCCACTGACTCACTTAGACCTGCCACCATGGCGCCCAGTGCCTTTTCTCCACCCACACTGTTCAGCTTTGTGCTTTCCGAGAACAGGAATCTTCACAAGAAAAAAAATTGCCAACACCAATACAGCAGTGGTGATTTACTCAGATCTATATCTCATATGAGCAGAATTTTTTTTCAGGTTTGTAAGATTTAAGTACACCAGCCTTATAAGTAAGAAAATAATTAAAATAAACAAAATCTATTTTTATGTTATCAAAACATTATTGTATTGTTTGAAATGCTCAAATAATGAAATCAAAAATGGTTAGAGTTTAAATCTTGAAATGGGTTGCTAAAGAGAATCTGTGCCAAAATGTTATTTTATGGGATAAAAAAGCAAAGCACAACATAGCGTATGATACTCTAGCGTAGTATAGCTGATAACATAACGTAAAAATAACATAACATAAAAGAAAAATATAACATAAAATAACATAGCATAACATAATAGAACATACCATAATATATAGCACATAACATTATATGACATGACATAGGATAAAATAACATAACATACTATAACAGATAATATAACATAACATACCATAACATAACATACCATAATATAGCACATAACAGTTTATGACATGACATAACATAAAATAATATAACATATAACTAACATGTAACAAAACATAACTAGAGCTTTGTCACAGACATGACGAATACCCCCACATGCCGCATGGACAAAGAATATTTTGCATGTCTTCACAAAAAACAGCTGACACCATGCTCAATGTTTAAAACGCACTAAGTGACCCCATGACCTAGTTTTTGACCTGCTATGATCCATGTTCGAACTTGGCCTAGACATCATCTAGATACAACTTCTGACCAAATTTGGTGAAGCTCGGATGAAAACTACTTGTATTAGAGAGCGGACACCATGCTCAATGTCTAAAACGCACTTAGTGACCCCATGACCTAGTTTTTGACCCTGCATGACCCATATTCGAACTTGACCAAAACATCATCTAGATACAACATCTGACCAAGTTTGGTGAAGATCAGATGAAAACAACTTGAATTAGAGAGCGGACACTTAATACAGACAAACCGACAGACAAACTCACTCCTATATACCACCCTAAACTTCGTTTGTGAGGGTATAACAAAACAAAACCTAATAGAGTGTACCCATTGTGATTGACTCACTTGACTAGTGGCTGATCCTTAGAGCTGGATCGTTTCACAGGGTTACAGAAGAGAACCTGTAGAGGCAGCGCCAGTATCTGGAGACGCTTGCCAATCTCCTGGCTGATACGCGCAGCAAACTTCACGTTGTATCTAGTTGAGCACAGCCATATCAAACCTGTGGGGGATATTTTTTTAACCTTAACCCATTTATGTCTAGTGGACTCTCCCATCCTTCTAAATTTGATCAATTTATTTCCAAAATTAGGGATGTCTAGTATATTTATTTCTATATTTAGAATATTTCTTACAGAAATTCCTTTAAGCAAACAGCGCAAACCCAGATGAGACGCCGCATCATGCTGCATCTCATCTGGGTCTAAGCTGTTTGCCAAGGCTGTTTTTCTAGATGCTAGGTATAAATGGGTTAATTGCATGCTTTTTAATGTTAGACCGCCATTTTCTTTCCAAAGCTGTCATGACAAACAAAACAAGACGATGTTTTACAAAATCTTCATCAAAGTTACAAATCACTATGACTGAAGATGCAAAACATACACAAATGATCATGACCACAGGTTAGAAATACAAATTGGTAAATAATTGTGATTAAGGCTTTGGCCACAAACTCTGGAACAAATAAGACTTTAAAATGAACATTATTGACAAGAGGGCCATGATGGCCCTGAAACGCTCACCTGACTAACCTTGCTACATCAACTTAAATTTTATCCGACCCATATACAATCCCAAGAAAGAGTTCATTAATTAATACATTCTGACAAAATGTCATTAAGACGTGATGAAAACTGTGACCTCTTTCATCTACACAAGGTTTTACTAGAATTGGCCCAGTGACCTAATTTTTGACCCCAGATGACCCATATACGATCCAAAATCAGATATTATCAAGATAAACATTCTGAACATACTTCATTAAGATCACATGAAAACTATGACCTCTGTTGTCTACACAAGGTTTTTCTATGATTTGACCTAGTGACCTAGTTTTTGACAACAGATGACCCATATACGATCCAAAATCAGATATTATCAAGATAAACATTCTGACCATACTTCATTAAGATCAGATGAAAACTATGACCTCTATTGTCTACACAAGATTTTTCTATGATTTGACCTAGTGACCTAGTTTTTGACAACAGATGACCCAAATACAATCTCAACCCAGATTTCATCAAGATTAACATTCTGGCCAAATTTAATTAAGTTTGGATGAAAACTGTGACCTCTACTGTTTACAAATTTTATTTTTTTTAATTTGACCTAGTGACCTAGTTTTTGACCCTAGATGACCTAAATTCAATCCCAACACAGAGTTTAACAAGACAAACATTCTGACAATATTTAATTAAGATCTGATAAAAACTGTGACCTCTATTGTCTACACAAGAGTTTTTCTATGATTTGACCTAGTGACCTAGTTTCTGACCCCAGATGACTCAAATACAATCCCAATCCAGATTTTATCAAGGTAAACATTCTGACCAAATTTCATAAAGATTGGATGAAAACTGTGACCTCTATTGTCTACACAAGGTTTTTCTTTTATTTGACCTAGTTTTTAACCCCAGATGACCCAAATACAAGCCCAACCCAGATTTCATCAAGATAAACATTCTGACCAAATTTCATAAAGATTGGATCCAAAAAATGTGACCTCTATTGTCTACACAAGGTTTTTCTAATATTTGACCTATTGACCTAGTTTTTGACCCCTGGTGACCCGAATACAATCCCAACCCAGATTTCATCAAGATAAACATTCTGATCAAATTTTATAAAGATTGGATGAAAACTGTGACCTCTTTTGTCTACACAAGGTTTTTCTATTATTTGACCTAGTGACCAAGTTTTTGACCCCAGATGACCCAAATACAATCCCAACCCAGATTTCATCAAGACAAACATTCTGACCAAATTTCATAAAGATTGGATGAAAACTGTGACCTCTATTGTCTACACAAGGTTTTTTCTATTATTTGACCTAGTGACCTAGTTTTTGACCCAAGATGACTCAAATACAATCCCAATCCAGATTTCATCAAGATAAACATTCTAACCAAATTTCATAACCATTGGATGAAAACTGCAACCTCTATTGTCTACACAAGGTTGTTCTATTATTTGACCTAGTGACCAAGTTTTTGACCTAGTGACCTAGTTTTTGACCCCAGATGACCAAAATACAATCCCAACCGAGATTTCATCAAGATGAACATTCCGACCAAATTTCATAAAGATTGGATGAAAACTGTGACCTCTACTGCCTACACAAACAAATTGTTCACGGTTTTTCTATTATTTGACCTAGTGACCTAGTTTTTGACCTCAGATGACCCAAATACAATCCCAACCCAGATTTCATCAAGATAAACATTCTGACCAAATTTCATAAAGATTGGATGAAAACTGCGACCTCTATTGTCTACACAATGTTTTTCTATTATTTGACCTAGTGACCTAGTTTTTGACCTAGTGATTGGTTTTGACTCCAGATGACTCAAATACAATCCCAACCATGATTTCATCAAGATAAACATTTTGACCAAATTTCATATAGATTGGATGAAAACGGTGACCTCTACTGTCTACGCAAAAAAATTGTTGACGGACGCACACACGCACGCACACACGCACAACGGACGCCGGACATCACACGGTCACAAAAGCTCACCATGTCACATCGTGACTGGTGAGCTAAAAAACAAACAGAAATGTACAAACTATGTGTTAATAGAACAAAATAATGACAAAGGATGGCGCTACTTAAAATTCAACTAATAAATTCAAACTCGCAGTCTGTTGAGGTTTAATGCTGTTTGCTTCTCCTCAGTATCTTATGATTTGAAATGAAGCCTTTTAAACTTGAAACTAGTAAGAAGGGTCTTTAATTTAAATTGATTTTCTAAGGGACTACAAACACGTCAAAAAATGTATCTGTAAACTGTACCCAAAAATCCATATTCAAAGACAAACAGTCCAAATCCGACCCCCAGCCCGACCTGGTACATCACAGTGAGGGCCAACAGGGAACCAACTATGCTGTTCATGATCAACAGGAATATAAACAGACTCCATGTGAACTCCAGTTGGTTCTCGTCATTGGCTTTTGTGAACGACTTCATTTCACCTGGAATGAGATAAGGTTTATTTTGTAAAGAGTTTGATGTTAAAAGTAATTGACCATTAAGAGTGTTCTTAATTTACAGACGCTTCTTGCATATTTGTAAATTGATTACGTGTTTAAAATGAAAGATGTGCTAAAACAGGTCTTATGCCATATGAAGCCAGCCAAGCTCAAAACCAGCCAGCACATTTGCTCAGTCTCATCAGGGGCTTTGCTGTCCAGTGTAAGTCAAGAAAGGTTTCGTCTCCTCATGGTGAGACAGGCAGGGATTGAGCTATGCTGGCCTAATATGGCATAAGACCCATCGTGGCATTATGTGACTCAAATCAATGTAATCATTCCTAGGGTAACTGTAATTAATAAGTAATATTTCAATGATTTGAACAGTAAATAAATAGCAGTTAAATTAAGAAGACAGGTTGGAAGTCAACAAGAAGGACTAAAGTACAAAAGAGATAAACGCAATGATCATTTCACCGAAGAAAATCTCAAATGGAAGGGCTCACTTTGTAGCTTGTTAATTAGGAAGGACTTCCCACTGCCCCACTTGGCATACAGGCCGACCGTGATGGGCGTGTTGAGGGAGGGGTCACTCAGGATGTCGGCCAATGAGCTACTGTAGATCTCATACCCCAGCAGGTTCTCACCATCACTTGCATTCAGCTGTCCTGTAATGGCAAGTACATATAAGCCTCATTTTGGGAAAACTGGGCTTAATGCATATGCGTAAAGTGTTGTCCCAGATTAACCAGCCTGCACAGGCCAATCAGGGACGACACTTTCCTGTTTTATAAAATGTTTCTATAAAAGGAAGTCTCTTCTACACAAAAATCTAGTTAAGTCAGAAAGGGTCGTCCCTGATTAGCCTGCGTGGACTGCGCATATAAATTTATCAGAAGGAGGCTCGTATTATCGTGAACAAATCTTTACATTAAAGAATATTACTTTCAATTAAGCGTTTTTTTTTGTATTATTGAAATTTCAACGCTAGTCTTAAAAAGATTGTGAATCAAATCCGGAAATCATTCTTGTTGAGACAATAAATAATATTCTTTTGATGGCCATTTTTCGGAATTCTGAAATGCAATTTTTTTAGCCTATTTCAGCTTTATGGTAAACCTGGTTAACCCATTTATACCTAGCGTCTAGAAAAACAGTCTTGGCAAACAGCTTAGAACCGCATGATGCGGCGTCTCATCTGGGTCTGCACTGTTTGCTTAAAGGAATTTCTGTAAGAAATATTCTAAATATAGAAATAAATATACTAGACATCCCTAATTTTGGAAATAAATTGATCCAATTTAGAAGGATGGGAGAGTCCACTAGGCATAAATGGGTTAAATAGTTTTCATACTATGCCCGTGAATCTGTGTGAGGATGCTCTTCTGGTGATAGGCGTCGATGTTGTAGGGGGTCTCCCCGGACTTGTTGGGCCTGTACAGCAGGCGACTGTTCCGTGGGTTGCGCAGCAGCAACTCTGTGATCCGCTTGCTCCTTGCTCGTAAGGAGATGTGTAACGCTGTGTCCCCTTTCTGTAACAATCACTCAACATCTAACCCAGTATCACTCAGATCAGCACTTTGATACGTTTGGAAAGCCTTAGAATAAAATGAGCCTAAGCGCATTGTAGTTTCAGAGAAGTTTTGAAAAGAGAATCATAACGCATACACATACCTTATCAAAGACTCCCACTTTAGCCCCCTTGTCAAGCAGTAGTCGCACAATCAGCTCATACCTGCTTCTCACTGCACGCATTAACGGTGTATCACCATCCTAGAATAGGAGGTAAACAAGAAGTGATTGCATTTTAAAATATAATATTTCAAATTGAACTATTTTGGGAAATACCACGCATACGAAAAAATGAAGCAAACAAAATACAATGTCTTAGATGGAGTCCAAGTTAAATGGGCTTGTTGTTGGTTTTTATTTTGGGAAAGGGCTAATCCTGTCATGTGGTGAATATTATATTAACAAAACTGAGAACTGGATTAATGTTTCAATCTTAAACCAGAAATTTGTGGAAAAATGCATTAATATAAAGAAATTCTCTGGGGGGGGGGGGGGGAAGGGGCCTATATTAGAAAGGGGCCAATATTAAACACAGCTAAAAAAGCATAAAAAAGCCTTGTGGGTATATATATTCACTAATCATAGTAATACTCTAGTCATCAGTATTACATAAGTGTATGTAAACAAGAGTAAAACCTTAGTGGAAATTTCCATGTCTGCATCGTTTCCTAGCAACAGCTTCACAATGTCAGCATGACCCTTTTCTGCGGCCCAGTACAGCGCGGTCTTGTGATCCTGCAAAAGAAATAGGTCAGCTTTGGGTCAAAAGGTCAAGCAAATGTAGAGGGAGTTCCGCACAAAGATTTTTAAATGTAATTTTGAACAAATGGCAATAACTCTTTTAAAAAATTAAATAATCCCACAAACATGACAATATGAACAGCAGCGCTTTAAGATAATGTATTTGTAATAGTTTTAGACAAGAGCACCGCCTTGCGGGTGCAGACCGCTCATCTATTTTTCTTTTTAAAGGTGTAGGGACCTATCTCACTTTCAATCACAAAGGAGGGAGGGGTGGAGTGGAGAGGGGTGTTTAGTGTGGGGGTGTGGTCAATCATTACATTATCTTCCAAAAATGCAAAAAAAATGCAAAAAATAATATTTTTTGGGGGAGGGGATTCTTGGGTGGGATGGTTGGACAGTATTTCAAAAATAAAATAATAAAAATAAATATTTGTGTTTTTTAACCATGTTTGAAAAAAACAAGAGATGTGCTTGTCAGACACATCATGCCCCCTTTTGCGCCACTTTGAAAAAAAAAAATGTTTTTTTTACATTTGACCTTGAAGGATGACCTTGACCTTGAACTTCCACCACTCAAAATGTGCAGCTTTATGAGAACACCGCTTTGAAATATTATTTTTTGACCTTTGACCTTAAAGGATGACCTTGACCTTGAAGGATGACCTTGACCTTGAACTTCCACCACTCAAAATGTGCAGCTTCATGAGAACGCCGCTTTGAAAAAAAAAAAAATATTGAAATTTGACCGTGAAGGATGACCTTGACCTTGAACTTCCACCACTCAAAATGTGCAGCTTAATGATAACGCTGCTATGAAATTTTATTTTTTTGACCTTTGACCTTGAATAATACCCTTGACCTTGAAGAATGACCTTGACCTTGAACTTCCACCACTCAAAATGTGCAGCTTCATGAGAACGCCGCTTTGAAATTAAAAAATAATAATTGACCTGTGACCTTGAAGGATGACCTTGACCTTGAAGGATGACCTTGACCTTGAAATTCCACCACTCAATATGTGCAGCTTCATAAGAATGCCGCTTTGAAATTTTATTATTTATTTATTTTTACCTTGAAGGATGACGTGACCTTCAACTTCCACCACTCAAAATGTGCAGCTTCATGATAACACCGCTTTGAATTTATATATTTTTTTTTTTACCTTTGACCTTGAAGGATGACCTTGACCTTGAAGGATGACCTTGACCTTGAACTTCAACCACTCAAAATGTGCAGCTTCATAATAACGCCGCTTTGAATGTGTTTTTTTACCTTTGACCTTGAAGGATGACCTTGACCTTGAAGAATGACCTTGACCTTGAACTTCCACCACTCAAAATGTGCAGCTTCATAAGAACGCCGCTGTGAATTTTTTGTTATTTTTTTTACCTTTGACCTTGAAGGATGACCTTGACCTTGAAGGATGACCTTGACCTTCCACCACTCAAAATGTGCAGCTTCATGAGAACGCCGCTTTGATTTTTTTGATTTTTTTTTTGACCTTGAAGGATGACCTTGACCTGGAACTTCCACCACTCAAAATGTGCAGCTTCATGAGATACACATGCATGCCAAATATCAAGTTGCTATCTTCAATATTAAAAAATGTATGGCCAATGTTAAAGTTTTCGGACGGGCAAACGCCATATATTTGACATTTGACCTTGAAGGATGACCTTCACCTTCACCTTTCACCACTCAAAATGTTCAGCTCCATGAGATACACATGCATGCCAGATATCAAGTTGCTATCTTCAATATTGAAAAAGTTATGGCCAATGTTAAAGTTTTCGGACGGACAGACACCATAAATTTGACATTTGACCTTGAAGGTTGACCTTGACCTTTCACCACTCAAAATGTGCAGCTCCATGAGATACACATGCATGCCAAATATCAAGTTGATATCTTCAAAAGTGAAAAAGTTATGGCCAATGTTAAAGTTTTTTTGGACGGACTGACAGACTGACTGACATACTGACGGACAGTTCTACTGCTACCTATATGCCACCCTACCGGGGGCATAAAAATTATTTTTTTGGGGTGGGGGGTGGGGGGGTATAGTGTGAGGGTGTGGTGGTCATTTATTTTATCGGGGGGGGGGGGGGGGGGGGGCGGGGGGCGTGGGGGATGGTTTGGGTGGAGTCTATTGTGGTATGTCAGGTAAAAGTTGTTTTGTCAAAGTATCAATCAAATCTAATCATAAATAAAGAAGTTATGGCAATTTTAGCAAAATTTAATAATTTGACCTTGAGTCAAGGTCACTCAAAGGTCAAGGTAAAATTCAACTTGCCAGGTACAGTACCCTCATGATAGCATGAAAGTATTTGAAGTTTAAAAGCAATAGCCTTGATACTTTAGAAGTAAAGTGGATCTAAACACAAAATGTAACCATATATTCAAAGTTACTAAGTCAAGAAGGGGCCATAAGTCCGTAAAAATGACAACCAGAGTTATGCAACTTGTCCTTTACTGTCCCCTTATGATAGCTTGCGAGTGTTCCAAGTATGAAAGCAATATCTATGATACTTTAGGGGTAAAGTAGACCAAAACACAAAACTTAACCAAATTTTCAAGTATAAAGGGCCCATAATTCCGTCAAATGCCAGTCAGAGTTACATAACTTTGCCTGCACAGTCCCCTTACGATAGTTAGTAAGTGTTGCAAGTATGGAAGCAATAGCTTTGATACTTTTGGAAACAAGAGGGCCATGATGGCCCTGAATTGCTCACCTGACTAACCTTGCTTCATGAACTTAAATTTTATTAGACCCATATACAATCCCAAGCCAAATTTTATTAATTAATACATTCTGACAAAATTTCATTAAGACGTGATGAAAACTGTGACCTCTTTCATCGACACAAGGTTTTACTAGAATTTGCCCGGTGACCTAATTTTTGACCCCAGATGACCCATATACGATCCAAAATCAGATATTATCAATATAAACATTCTGACCATATTTCATTAAGATCATATGAAAACTATGACCTCTATTGTCTTCACAAAGTTTTTCTATGATTTGACCTAGTTTTTGACCCCAGATGACCCTAATACAATCCCAACCCAGATTTCATCAAGATAAATATTCTGGCCAAATTTCATAAAGATTTAATGAAAACTGTGACCTCTACTGTCTACAAAAGTTTGTTTTTTTAATCTGATCTAGTTTTTGACCCTAGATGACCCAAAGTCAACCCCAATCCAGATTTTAACAAGACAAATATTCTGACTATATTTCAATAAAATCTGATGAAAACTGTGACCTCTATAGTCTACACAAGGTTTTTCTATTATTTGACCTAGTGCCTAGTTGCTGACCCCAGATGACCCAAATAAAATCCAAACAGGGCTCCTCTTGCCCAAAAATTTCTTTGGCCAACATTTTAGCCAAATGAAATTTTGTGTAGCCAAATTTTAGAAACTGTAGCCAAAGTTTTAGCAAAGCATTTGCAGGGGTCAAAGTTGGATATTTTGAAAATCCTGAACTTAAAGCTGGGGGCCAGGGGGCCGCAGGGCCCTCGGTGGGTCCAGGGGACAAGGGGGCCAGAGGCCCCCAGAAGCTCCTGGATTCGACACATTTAAAGGGTGCCTGTACCTGTTCTGGTGATTCTATTTTCTTAAAAAAAAACAACATACACATATATTTAAAAATCTTCATGTATTTGATAAGGAACACACAAAACTTAGTCAAAAGGCAATTCATTCACATGCACCCTATGTCTGGCATGGACTCGACTGCAGGTGTTGCTTTTGAAGAACCAGATAAAACCTGTAACAGTGGTTACAAATTATATTTTTCACACATACTTTAAAAAAGTCAATAAAACATGTTTAATTAATGCAGAATCAAATGTCACCATTTATATTCACAGAATCATGCTGCCAGAAGCCTCCACATACACCTAAGAAAATTGGGTATGGTGGCTTCTGCTAAACAGTTAAAATTGAAAATTTCAGCATGGGTTCCCCTAGTTTTTATCCCAATCGTTGTTTGAATGCTAAATAATTGTATCCTGGTGTGACCCAAATTTGACGATGCAACGGTTACATGAAGCAATATTTAGCAAATAATTTAAGAAATAATGAATGTTAAATAGCACAAAAAAATAATTTTAAACTCGGCTGTATTACTTTGAAATGATTCCAAGACAATAATCATCCATTTAATCGATAAAAATAGAACATCGTCGAATTAAGGTGTCGGCGAATTTGGATTACGGTAGGTTGCCCATATTTGTTTTACAAAAAGTAAAAAAAACAACATTTCTTGCTGCTGGGCTCATATGTTGGGGACAATAAAACATTTTATTTAACTAAAAAAGACCTGTCCCAGTCAGCAAAAATGGCGTATTTGATCGTATTTTCAATTACTGTTAAAATTCTTTTCCTGATTTATGCTTTATTCAAAGGTCAAAATGTTTTAAAAGCTCACAATCAATGAATCATACGTTATTAATAAAAAAAAATTGGCAAATTTGCTAGATCTATCTTGCCGATTTTTGATGCAAAACAACCTAAACAGTAAACTTTAGCAACAGAAAATACGACCAAATTCGGGGTGTTAGTTTGAAAAAATAAAAACCCTACCTGGTTGGTCTTGATGGTTCTTATATTCTTTATGTGATAAGGGCCCTCTGCGTGGAGACGCAATGCCTTCTTCCCACAAGACTGATAATTCAGGGTTTTCTTACAAACTTCTCAAACCGCTTTTCCACAAGCTTCCACTTTTCTCAACCAGTTCACTACCCACCCATAGACTACAGCTGGGAATGGCCACCCATTATAAACTGTACGCTGAAGTTTCTTTAGCTACCAACAGGCAAGTATCTCGTTGCCATTTTTCTCAACTTAAGTCTAAACACAGCTTCCCATTCGGCATCAAATATACGCAAAAAGTACTCAAATTGATTTAAATCGGCAGCAATCTTTAATCTTTAATCAGATGTAATTGTTTATTTAATCCTCTACGATGTACGATTTGTTTTCACATCAGTAATTTGTCTCGATGACCGGTGTTAATGCCGACTGCGTATGAATTTTTCAGGTCAATAACACGGCGATGTATTGATGCACAGTCTACAGCTGAAAGCGGTTAATATCTGGGACGGCATGTCAGGAAAAAAATCAATACCGATAATTCGCATTGTTCATTAATTAAGCAACGATTGATAACACTTATCCTTTATGGATTTTCATGAAAGAAAAACCATAATAAAGAAAATTTTATTCTCTTTAATCTGATATATAAACAAGTTTGGAAAGAATTGGATGAAAAATTTGGACTTTATTGCATAAACACCATTTTCTCAATTCAAGGGGAGGTAATTCTGTACTTCATGGACCAATAATGCTCATTTTTTGTAGGGTTTGTGTCCTCATTGATATAAAGACACTGTGCAAATTTGGAAAGGATCGGACAAAAAATGTGGAAGATTTTTGAAAGTTTTCACAAAATAGGCAAAAACGAATAAACATGCAAAGTTCAACGAGCTCCTGCGGCCATGTTTTTTGACGAATCAAATTTCTTTGAACAACTTTTTCAGGGGAGCCTTTAAAGGTCATCCCTGTGAAATTTTTTGAAAATCTGATAAGCGGTTTCTGACAAGAAGATTTTTTAAGGTTTTTACCATATATGGTCATTGCGGCCATCTTGGTTATGTGATCAAATTTTTTTTAACAATTCTTTTGTACCATGACCTAGGGATGCTCCACATGAAATTTAGTTGAAATTGGCTCAATGGTTTAGTAGAAGAAGATGTTTACAAATTGTTTACAGACAGACGGACGGACGGACGCCGGACGCTGAGTGATCACAATAGCTCACCCCGAGCTATCGCTCAGGTGAGCTAAAAAGTGGACCTAAAAAGTATAAAAAGGGCACATAATTCTGTCAACATGCCAGTCAGAGTTACATAACTTTGCCTGCACAGTCCCCTTATGATAGTTAGTAAGTGTTGCAAGTATGAAAGCAATAGCATTGATACTTTATGAGAAAAGTGGACCTAAACGCAAAACTTAACCGGACGCCGACACCGACGCCAAGGTGATGACAATAGCTCATAATTTTTTTCAAAAAATAGATGAGCTAAAAATGGGGTGAAAATGGAGTAGCAGACTGAAGCTTTTATATGTAATTATAAACAAAAGACAATAAGTCCTTAACAAATAATGCAATCTTGAATCCTTGACATAATGCACTGTTACCCTTGTATATTATCACTCTGTAATAGTTTGTTTAAAATCGCATGCAATATTAAAGTGTTGTGCATAGAAGCTATAGGTTGTTGTTTTTTTAAAGCAAGACAGTAACTCTTAAAAAAATAATGCAATTATTGAAAAACTTCCACAAAAGGCGCTGTTCCACTTCGAGATGATACATCTGTAAACGTTTGACAACATTGACAACATTGATAAGCAAAATAAAGGACGAGTTACCAACACAAGTATATGATGGACAGAAGCACTCATGCAAGAAATGATGCCCACAATTTCTATATCCCTACGCCTTTCGGCAGGAGGCAATAAAAGATCACACATGAATACCCACCGTTCCAGACACATCTACGTCAGCAAATCTGTTGAGCAGTGCACGAACAATACCATGGTAGCCGCCCTTGACAGCATGAATCAGGATTGTATCCCCTGCCTACAATACAGTCAAACGCTAATGTATTCTTCAATTACTGCTCAATAGCTATGAAAAACATACTGGAACAATCAAGCATAATACACTTCAACCAATGACAGCAAGAAGGACTTATCAGTCTTGCAACTGTGAAAAATCTTATGAGAGCCAGTGTGTTCTATCTGCTTTCTTTGCATATTTGCAAATAGGACCTTATGGCTTTTAACGAAAACTATCTGTAATAATATATGTACATAATTAACCATTTTTTTAGCAAGATATAAAGAAAACAACAATAAATTATTAAACCAAATTATATGTTTATTATTATTTATAAGTTTTCTTTGAATCATGTAATGAATAAAAACTAAAATCAAAGTGAGCAAATACAAGCAATAAAGAATAGTTTAACTCTTTCAGTGCTAAAACCGAATTTTGAAGGCCTTTGCAAACAGTTTGGATCATGATGAGACGCCACAGAACATGGTGTCTCATCAGGATCCAAACTGTTTGCTATTCTTAAAGTATTATTTGAAAAAAATGGAAGAAAATGCTAATTTTAGAAATTCAGCAGACGACATTTTAGCAGACAACAAATTTCCCAGCATGCAAAGAGTTAACTACAAAAACACATACCCTGTCAGCCACATTGACATAGGCCTCTTTGGCCAGCAACTCCTGAACAATGTCTTCATAGCCCTCTTTGGCCGCTATCATGAGAGCTGTAAATCCATCCTGCAAGGAGATCATAAAGGATAATGTCAGTTAACCCTTCAACATTCTGATATGTATTTTGACCTGTTTGAAGTCCCTTAGCAATCTAATTTAATTTATGAACTTTCTAAATAGATTCAAGTTTTAAATGCTTCATTTCGAACCCTAAGATACTGATGAGCTGAAAACAGCATGAAAATCTTTAAAGACAGCGAGTTCCTTGCAGATTGTTCTCGTGTTATACTTGTTGCATATAACTGTTATCACTTTGCTCCTAGGTGGAAAAGAAATTACTGATTTCACCAATTTATTGGATCATCTTAAACCTATTCATTACAGCTCTCAGAGCTCGCACTCAGAAGGTGTTTTCGCAACTGTTTATACCCGAAATACAGCTCTGAACAAATCAATTAAGTAAATAGAGACACATTAGGTCATCAAAACGCTTCCCTCATGAACACTATTCACTTTGGGGTCATGATTCCACATTTGTTTCACAGCAATGCTCACCTTATCAACTCCGGCTACGTTGGGGTTATGTTCCAGTAAGGACTGTACGACCTCTGTGTAGCCTCCCTTTGTAGCAACCAGCACCGCAGTCAGGGAGTCCTGGGAACAGAATGTGGTTTACAATCAAATACAAGATAAGAATCAAAAGGGTTTGATCCAGGCCCTACAACGACCCCTATTTCCAGGCCTAATCCTACACTACATCGTAAGTTTGGGTTTGATTGTTCCTTTTTTTAGTCAAATCACAGCAGTCAGTTTGTTAACTCAAACTTTTCTTAGTTTTAATCAACAAAATGAACTTTTAAATGTCACAAAAAGGTTATGAGCAAATTTTATAAAGATATGTTTAAACTGTGATTGGACAAACAAGTGAATTCTAGGTCTTTTATAATTTTTAACTTTAACCTGCCGGCCATGTTTTTAACAAAATGAATCATTTTTAATTCAGATGAGATATCGTTACAACAAATGTTCTAGGCATGTGTGATGATGATATGAAACAAAATGTGACTTCTAAGGTTGTAGATTATTCAGAAGGTTCCACTATAGCAATATAAAGAAAACTGATCCGCCATGTTTTCCAACGGACTGGAACAATTTTTTTTATCTGTAAACTATCAGTGTAAATGTTCTGTGCAATGTCCATGATAACTGGCCAGAAAAAGTAATTTCTAGTGTGTTCACAAGATTCGCTACACCTATTTTAGGAAATTTGCAGCATTTTTTTCTAACAATTGGCAACCAATTTCAAACTCAGCAAAGAAATCATTGCAACACATATTCCATGCAACTTTCAAGATGATCTTGCATAAAAAATGACACAACATTTCAATTATGCAAGAAGGAAAACTGCCTCACCACTGGAAGCCATGTTTTTCAATGGACATTACCAATTTTTAACACTGCTGAAAAAATCATGAACACATGTTCTGAGCAATTTTTATGACCGTTAGCCTTAATGTTTGATCTCTACAATGTTCAAGGTTTCACTAAACCCGAAAAAGAAAACTGACATGTCCCAAGTGTTTTTCATTAACGTTTTCAAGCTTGGCCAAGAAATTGGTAGAACAGATACAGAAAAAGTGTCATGATCATAGGGCAAAGTTTTCCTGAAATTTGCGTAGTGACGTAGCCTTTAATCTTATACATGTTCTTACCTGATTTCATAAAGAGATAAATGCAGCCTTTGTTAGCAAGTCACATGTTGACAAAAGACGAAGAATGACGGACAAATAGGACCTACCATGCCCGTGTTATCCACAAGAGCCCCGCTTTCAAGGAGAATTTTGACAATCTCTGCATGGCCCTTCCTGCAGGCCCAGATCAACGGGGTGGTGCCGTACTGGAGACATAAACAGGATCAAACTGGAGCATCGCTCTGAGATAACTGGGCATAATGCAAATGAGCAAAGTGTTGTCCCAGATTACCCAGTGCTGTCCGCACTTTCTGCTTATATAGAATTTTTGTTAAAAGGAAGTCTTTTCTAAACAACAATCCAGTTCAGAAGGAAGATATTGACCCCCTATTAGCCTGTGCAGACTGTGGAACAAACCTAGTACAAGTACCATGTACAAAAAGATAACATTCTTAAAATACCGCAGCTTATATTTTGTTATTATTAATAGTAATTACCCTAAGATGTCCAATTAATCAGACTCCACTTAAACTTAAATCATTCAAATGTTTAAAAAAAATATGGATAAGAAGATGGCTTCACCTTGTCAGTGCTGTTAACCTTGGCCCCTTTTTCGACCAGCGACCTTACCACCTCCAGGTGACCCCTACCAGCAGCCCAGCAGAGACAAGACATGTTGTGCTGAAAGGGTCATAGATGGATACATTTATAACAATACTGATGCTTAATTGCTTATAAGTAACTTATACTTTTATCTTTTCTATTTAATTACCTTAAATGGCTACAGTCTTAAATAAAGATGCACTGTGATTTAAATACAACACTATGATAGCCAAGCAAAAATTGAGAAAAATACAAGGTCATGGACATAATAAGTCTGTCGTATAAAAGTGACCCCACATCTGGTAAGTTTGCGGAGGATTTGATAAAAACTGTTCAACTTCGACAGCAAAAATACTAAACATGCTCATCTGCCTGTTAATCCACAAAGGATGATACTATCATGATACTAATAAGAGGCCTGAGTATGACATTTAAACATAAACATGAAAATCAGTCTCACAGTCACTAAATGTATGGTTTGCACAATAATCTGCTAGAATTATCTAAGAAATATAGTGTATTTCATGTTGCCTATATAACAAGCTGCACACCAGACTGTTAAACATGGTATGTTTGGAAAAAAAAAGGTATTGTGAATGTCTTTGAACCCTTTCCAGCTTAGAAGGAAAGGGAAAATGATACACAATGGATAAGGCAAACAGCACAAAACCAAAACAGCCTGCAAGTAACTCCCAGTCTATTCAGGTTTAACACTGTCTGCTACTCATCAGTATCTAAGGGTTGGAAATAAAGCCTTTAAAACTTGAATCAGGTAAGAAAGATCTTAAATTTGTAGTCAATTACAAAATCTAATTAAATTTAGAAGACCTAACTTACTAGTGGTAAAGCGTCAAACACCACGTACCTCAGCTTTGATGTTTGGGTCCGCTCCCCGGTCTAGCAGCTCTTGAACGACCTCTGTACGACCCTTGTACGAGGCCCACATAAGGGCTGTCCAATAGTACTGAAATAGTTGCCCCACTTTAATTTGAAAACTGGGCTTAATGCAAAGGCGTTATGTGTCATCTTAGATAAGCTAGTGCAGTTCGCCCAGGCCAATCAGGGACAACACATTCTTCCTACACTGGATTTTGGCTAACAAGAGAAATACCACAGAAGCGAAAAGTGTTGTCCCAGATCAGCCTGTGGAGGCTGCACAGGCTAATCTGGGACAATGATTTACGCATATGAGTTACACCCAGTTTTTTAACAGCAAGGTTCAACGGCATTTGAAACTGTACCAAGCACACAAAAGTCACACAAAACTTTAAGAAATGTTTTACTTCATTTGCTGTTTTTGTTGTTGTTTTGTGGTAGTTTTACTGTTACTTTACAGTCCCTCATGTTTCAAGAAAATTTCTTGCCATGATTTACGAAGATCAAGATTGAAGGCCCCCTACACTGCTTCAGATGTGTATTTGGTATACCATTTTGTATGAGACTGCAGTGGAGTAGTGCATGCATGAAGTCTGACTAACAACCTGGAGGTTGCATGTTCGATATCCACTCGTGCTTTGTTCTCAATACTTTGCTTTAAGATATCAAATTCTTGTTCTTTCAATGAAACATATTTGAGAGCGACTCAATACTCTCCGGCAAACAACAAGACAAACAGACAGTCAAACAGGACAAACGTTCAAGGCCATGAAAATTCATAGACATAATTATATTGCTGTGATGTTGTTTTTTTCCACTCAAATTCTGGCTTGTATTGAGTTAACAGGGATATCAAGTGAAGATATAAGCACATAAATGGCCAGAAATGTAATGGGTATTTCTCTAAGAATAGTACATGAACTCTAGTACAAGGAAAAGACAATCCATTGGTTACCATATCCCTGTGCTCAACGTGTGCACCTTTCTCGAGAAGTTCTATACATATCTCCAGGTAGCCATCTTTAGCAGCGTAGGTCAATGCTGTCCAGTTATCCTAAGGGAAAATGTGATCACATGTATGTATATGTATAGTAATTGACTGTTAATCTATAACATTTCTCTGATTTAAACAGAATTCAAAAGAGTTTAAATGCATGCTTCCATGACAATACCTCTGCAAAATTAAATACACAAGAAAATTGCAACCATCAGTGATTGTTAAGTCCCCACACACATTAACGCTTTCATAAAACAAATTACCTTGAATAAACAGTTACAGAGTGTGAAATATTCCTTATTATTTCCATTAAAGTTTCAATTTAAAAAGGTTATTGACAGCTCTATCTGATCACAACAAAACCAAATCAATAAGCTGCGTTGGCTGCATAACTAGAATATAAGGCCTTATTATACTGAGGAACAAGTACATATGTTTTTACAAATTTGTTTAGCAAATATGACCAAATTATCTAATCCTCAATGCATTCATGAAATAGTGACTGAAATAAACAACACAATGAATAACTAATTTCAATTCACTGACATTCCCTATAAATCAACAGTAACTGAAAAACAGTGCAGGGTTTAACACAGTTCATTACTCAAGTAGAGCACTCACATTGTCCTTAGCGTTGGGGTCAATGCCGGCCTCCAGTAGCTCCCTTACTAAGCTTATCTCCCCTTTCTGACATGCCAGCATCAGGAACGTCTGGCCGCTCTGAACGCAACAAACATACTTGTAAACTTGTTAAGAAAGCCAAGTGTGTGAAACCTGCATTTTTTTCATTGGTTTTGAACACGTTTTCTTTGACACGTTAAACTTTTTTGAACTTAACTTTTACAAGCGTTTGTATGAACATTATCTGATCTCGTACTTACATTGGGGACAAATATGGTTATTCTGTCAGGGTTGTGGTTTTGCCATATTCTTTGCAATAGAGGTAGACAAGTGCAAAATGTTCTAAAAGTCATTTAGCAGTTAAAGCTTCAGCCAAATCTTGCTAGCAAATGGCCAAATATAAGAGGTCTTAAGTGCACAAAGTTGTGAGGCTTATTTATAATATTCTAAAACAGAAAAAAAGGCCATTATTCTGCAAAAATTTGTTACACCCAAAATGCCTTCCTTCAAGACAATCTAAACACTAGAAATGGCGCGGCCGCGGCCGATGCCTATCCCCACGCTGCAACTTTTGACCCAGGGTCAGATCAAAATTCTAAATAGTGCACTGTTGCACATAATTATGCTCATAGCTACCATGTGTTTAAATTTCAAGGTTCTAGTGCTACTAAAGGAGGAGATAGTGGCCAGAACTGACGGATGTACGGCGGAGATAACCACATAATTAAGGCCATTCAGCTGTGAAAATTTAAGCTATATTCACCAAGCCATTAAAAAGAAATTGAAACATTAGCTTAAAGACATGCATACAGACGTACAGATGAACTGTTTTATGAACAGATGGACACGTGCAGTGCTAGATGCCTCCCAAGATCTGTGTACTACACCTAGTCTCTTTTTGCTTCCACATGATGCGCCTTAAGGCAGGGCACACAGAAATGTTGGATATGTTTTTAAATTTTTATATATTTTTTGTTCGTAATATATATCATTATTTCCAAACTAAAAAAATTAATCCTTGAAAAAATGTTAACAGTCTGGGCCAGGTTTCCACCCTTTTCTTAATGACTTTTTCAATTGCTATCGTAAGATAATAATACTTGCACATGTACAACTTTATATCGGAAGAAAATGTTATGAGCACTTTGTCAAACAAAGTTGTGTTGAGCACTTTGTCAAACAAAGTTGTGTTGAGCACTTTGTCAAACAAGTAAGACAAGATGCGTTTGTGAAACACAATGTCCCCCTATATGACGTTTGACCTTGAAGGATGACCTTGACCTTGACCCTTCACCACTCAAAATGTGCAGCTCCATGAGATAAACATGCATTTCAAATATAAAATTGCTAGCTTCAATATTGCAGAAGTGACATTACATGAGCAATTTTGACCTATATATTTGACCTTGAAGGATGACCTTGACCTTGACCTTTCACCACTCAAAATGTGCAGCTCCATGAGATACACTTGCATGCCAAATATCAAGTTGCTATCTTCAATATTGCAAAAGTATTCATAAAATAAATGATTTGGGCCACATATATTTGACCTCTGACCTTGAAGGATGACCTTGACCTTGACCTTTCACCACTCAAAATGTGCAGCTCCATGAGATACACATGCATGCCAAATATCAAGTTGCTATCTTCAATATTGCAAAAGTATTCATAAAATGAGCGATTTTGGCCACATATATTTGACCTCTGACCTTTAAGGATGACCTTGACCTTTCACCACTCAAAATGTGCAGCTCCATGAGATACACATGCATGCCAAATATCAAGTTGCTATATTCAATATAGCAAAAGTTATTGCAAAATGTTAAAGTTGGCGCAAACCAACCAACCAACAGACCAACCAACAGACCAACAGACAGGGCAAAAACAATATGTCCCCCACTACTATAGTGGAGGACATAAAAAGTTGTGTTGAGCACTTTGTCAAACAAAGTTGTGCTGAGTACTTGGCCAAACAAAGTTGTGGTGAGCACTTTGTCAAATAAAGTTGTGGTTAGCACTTTGTCAAACAAAGTTATGTCTACTGACATACATACATCTATGGTGGTTCCAATATATTCCTATCCTACTTAACACAGGTTGAATAATCTTTCAATTACTGATTTGAAGAAGATCAACTGAAGAGTCATACAAGGGCTGTTTGTAAAACATGCATGCCCCCCATATGGGCTGTCAGTTGTAGTGGCAGCCATTGTGTGAATACGTTTTTTGTAACTGTGACCTTGACCTTTGACCTCGTGACCTGAAAATCAATAGGGGCCATCTGCCAATCATGATCAATGTACCTATAAAGTTTCATGATCCTAGGCATAGCATTCTTGAGTTATCATCCGGAAACCATTTTACTAGTTCAAGTCACTGTTACCTTGACCTTTGACCTAGTGACTTGAAAATCAATAGGGGTCATCTGCCAGTCGTTATCAATGTACTTATGAAGTTTCATGATCCTAGGCGTAAGCATTCTTGAGTTATCATCCTGAAACCATTTTACTATTTCGAGTCACTGTGACCTTGACCTTTGACCTAGTGACCTGAAAATCAATAGGGGTCATCTGCGAGTCATGATCAATGTACCTATGAAGTTTCATGATCCTAGGCGTAAGCATTCTTGAGTTATCATCAGGAAACCATTATACTGTGTCGAGTCAACGTAACCTTAACCTTTGACCTAGTCTCCTGAAAATCAAAAGGGGTCATCTGCCAGTCATGATCAATGTACCTATGAAGTTTCATGATCCTAGGCTTAAGCATTCTTGAGTTATCATCCGGAAACTGTTTTACTGTTTCGAGTTACTGTGACCTTGACATTTGATCAAGTGACCTGAAAATCAATAGGGGTCATCTGCGAGTCATGATCAATGTACCTATGAAATTTCATGATCCTAGGCGTAAGCGACCTTGAGTTATCATCCAGAAACCATTCGTTGGACAGACCGACCAACTAACCGACCGACATGTGCAAAACAATATACCCCCTCTTCTTTGAAGGGGGGCATAAAAATTGAAAGAGAAGCGAAGGGCTGTTACAAAAGGAGAGCAAAACACTTAAAGGGGCTTGTTGACAGTTGGTAAAATGACGATTTTCAAAATAATTGTAATAGGTTAAAGAAAAGAATGTATACATTATGTTTAAACAAGTAAAATAACGCTATTGACTAAGACTAATGTTAATGATATTGTTTCATTAAAAATAATGTATAATTGTCTTTCAAAATCTGTAAAATAATAAAGCGTTTGTAATGCTTTTCATCCATAATTTGGAAAATTAGTGCAGTGGTTACATAACATATGTAATTCACAGTTCAGTGTGAAAGCTGGCTTAGCGCAGTTGATGCACACTGGCTTTTGCTTTCAGAGAACCCAGGTTCCAATCCTGGGAGAGGCAATTTTTTTCATTCAATTTTTGTCTTGCTGTTGTCATTAGTTTAAACTATTAAAAACATTATCAATTTATTAATAAACATATTTAATTACATTTTCAAAAATACGAAAATCTATTAACAAGTCCCTTCCAGTCACATTCTATACAACCAAAGCAATGCTTACATCATCTCTTTCCTCCAAGTTGATGGTTTTATTCTGTAGCAGTGTTCGGACATTGGAGAGGTCGCCTCGCCTGATGTTTTCCCACAACATCTGTGACCGCAAATTGTTTTGTGCAAGTGCCATCCTTGACTATGTGTTGCATTACCCTCTGGAAAAGTTCCATAAAAACAAATGGAAGTCCTAAAATTGATCACTTTACAATCGATTACACTGCATCAATTTCTTAATCAGTAAACTGCTGAAATGAAAGCTATATATATAGCTGCAGTGTAAAGTGGCCCAAAAGTCAAAGTATGCATGAATCATGTGTTGCATACAAATGGAAATATATGGAATCAAAATGTAATCTTACATGTACCCATAAACAACACAGATGCATTAAGGTGTAAGGAACAGTGTGTTTGCACTGCAATGGTGGGACTCCCTGGTTGTATTCCTTTGTATTATAACCTTTATATAAGCACATTAAAGTCCCGTTAGCGGAGATATTAATGGGCAGAATCGTAAGAAAACGTGTTTTTATTGAGGATATCACTGAAAATCCGGTTGAAGACAAGCGATTTTTAATTTGGGGTCGAGTACGGTAAATTACGAAAACGACCTAATTAATATTCATGAATTGACACGTTAATTCAAACCTAAACAAACAAAATTGCGGATACGGGCGAATTAAGCGGAGAGAAGGTAAGAACAAATGCAAATACATCTGTTACAGACGGGAACCGAGTTGCAACGCTATGTTTTTGCTAAATGTATTTATCTTACATATGCTAATAATCTTTAGCGAAAGCTAAATATAGATATAACTTGCATAACTCGTGACGCTGCAATGATTTATAAATGAAGTTTATTTCTCGCTATACTATTTATTTATAGGGACTTTAAGCAAGAAAACATGTAACAAATAATGCAGTAAATAGATACATGGCTAGATAGGAGAAGTTTTTCACCAAACTCGAGAGAAAATGATCAATACAATACAAAATAGTGAGTTCCATTTACCAAAAGAGTCACAATTTAATAGGTTAAAACCTTAATGTAAACAAAATAAAAAATTGCATTGTTCTGCCATTTTTCAAATGTTACTATTCAACAAAGTTATTTTTTAATTTGACAAAGTGACCTAGTTTTTAAATGAATCTGATCTAGAATCAAACATGGCCTAGACACAGTCAATATAAACATTCAGACAAAGTTTCATGAAGCTTGCGTCAAACATATTAAACGTACAAATGTACAGTGGTAAGATTTGTTATGAAGATTTGACCTGGTGACCTACATGTAGCTTCGAAACACAAATGACTTAAGTTCGATTTTGGCCTAAGCATTGTCCAGATCATCATTCTGACCAATTTTCATATAAACTGGGTCATAAATGTGGCTGCAGAGTGGTAACAAGGTTTTTCTAAGATTTGACCTGGTGACCTAGATTTTTGTCATGTGACCTTGCTGAGGTATTACCAAAATGAACATTCTAACCACTTTGAACTATTTGATTGATGAGTTTTATCTAGAATGGTAACAATTTTTATATGATTAGGCCTGGTGACCTAGTTTTAAACCCACATAGATTTTAACTTGGCCTAGATAAACATTTAGACCAAGTTTCATGATTGAGTAATAAATAAGGCTTTACCCAGAATAAAACTCGGCTTAAAAAAAAGCTAGACATTCTGACAAATTTAATAGAGATCGAATCATAAATGTGGCCTCTAGAGTGACAACAAGGTTTTTCTAAGATTAAACCTGTTGACCTAGTTTTGTGAACCAGATTGGTTTCCAGGGCTTTTCACCCTTATATAACAGGGACCGAAATTTGGCCCTTCCCAATTAAAAATAAGGTTATTTTTCCTAAAATTGATAAAGGAATTTCCCAAATTGTAAAAAAAGAAAAAAAACATTTATTTTTATTTTTTTACTTAGACATATTGGGCATCTCCCAAATTGAAAGCAATGAGCTCTAATATGATTAAGAAAGCACCACAATGTGTCTTTTAATACTTCTGCACAATGAAAAAGACCCTGTTTCAAAAACTTTTAAAAACACGGTCTTCCCAAAATGAGCAGTTATCACACATGAAATTCCCAATTTGAAAGGCTAGGGCCTCTTCCCAATTTCCTGATGAAAAGCCCTGGTTTCCTAAAGATTGAATCATAAATGTTGCCTCCAGAGTGATGACAAGGTTTTTTTAAGTTTTGCCTTGGTGACTTAGATTTGGACCAAGAGAGCCAAGATGGCCGTAGTTCGCTCACCTGAGAGGAGTCGGTTCATTCAATCTTTACCAAACGTCAAACTTGACCTAGATATTGTCCAGACAAACATCCTGGTCAAGTTTCATCATTATTGAACCAAAACTCTGGCATATGGATTTTTTTTTGTTTTTGTACGATTTGACCTGGTGACCCATATTTTGAGCTGAACCCCCTTACCAAACATCAAACTTTGCTTTCAAAAATAAATATTATGACCAAGATTCATAAAATCTGAAACAAAATTGTGACCTCTAGAGTGTTTACAAGGATTTTGTATAATATAATGAAAATTTGGACAATCTAAGGGCAATAATTATGGCATTGATTATGTGATATATATAAAACCAATCTTTGTACCAAGTTTCATGATGATTGGGCAAAAAATGTCATTACTAGAGTGTTCACAAGCTTTTTTTACCATATAAATATATGAAAACTGCCCTCCCCCCCCCCCCCTGACAGCCATGTTATTCAACTGACCGGAACCATTTTCATACTCAACTCTCATATCAAGTAAACAAATGTTCTGACCAAATTTCATGAAAATTGGGCCAAAAATGTGACTTCTAAGAGTGTTCACATGTTTTCACTATATACATATACAGTACACTCCACGCGTTTTCCCCAAAAAACGCGCTCCCTCCGTGGGGTTTTTTCTGCTAGCGAGTGTTCACGCGGCGTTGGAAGAGCGAGGTGAACTCGATAAAACGCTCGGCGTTACGCCGCGTTCGCTAATTCCCGCGGCGTGTATTACTTTAGGCTAGTCGGTAAATGCAGACACTTTCCGTTCTTATCAGTGATCGCCGCGCAACGCCGCGTTAGCAGTGTGCTACTGGGCATGCCAAAAAATAAAAACATTGTTATAATAAATTGTTTAAATACTGTAGTACATGTATAAAAAAGATAATTGTATAGAAAATTAATACGTATAAAAATTATGTTTTTTAATTCACAGGTACGTCTACAATATGAATTAGTCTAATATAATACATTTGACAAATTAATATTTAAATCATAACACATATGACACAAGAATAAATGTTCCGTAAAATTTCCAAATGAGAATAATAATTAGTAATCCGAAACACACTACGATTTTTAATTGTTAACACGACGTTTACAAATGCTTCCAATATACAGTCATGTATATTTCCCGACAAAAGCGCGCGAAAATTATGCTGCAATGTACAAGGTCAAGGTACAATGTATACTCCTGCAAAGCGTGCGTGTATTGATTTTTTTGATACAAACTTTGTAGCGCAGAGAACATTGAATTTTGTTGATTTCGGTTAAAAGTTTCTTTGGTATTTATTAACGAAATTATATCGCGAATAAGTTGATATTTCCTCTAAAATAGTTTCAAATCGAACACGCCGAATGTTTATCGTTACGGTATTTTAGTAGAGTAATTATTTTAACACTAATTGTATAGTAAACTGATTAAAGAAGACATCTGGGCGGAACTGGATTTTAAGTGTTTGACGTTATGAAAACACGCAAAGCTTGTCTACTGACCTATTGTGTAGACTGCTGTCTGCGGTGTTTTGACAAAAGGGATTAAAATGTGTGATGTCACTCTGCCGATTTGGTCCATAATTACTGGTATTGGTAAACATTGTTTAGAATGTCGACGCAACAAGAATACAACTGTGAATATTAAATGCAATTATCAACTCAATAGTTACCACCTTTTATCAATCAATGGAATAACCTACAAACAAAGAGAAAATCAATGCATTAGCTAGCAGAGAATTGACTTTGTTCCGACAATTAAAACCATTCCTTATGCATTCGTTGAACGTGTTTACTTGAGTAAGACAGGAAGCGGCTTTTCTTTGATTACGTCAAACTGTAAATTCACACAGATTTGCGAGATTTTTAGGGTCCTTGGTCATTTGTATACATGTTCAGTATAGAAAATCACCTGCTAACATGAAAACTTTGGATTAAATTATCAAAATAAAAACAATGTTGCAAACTGTGTTTATATCAATTGGTAATTATTAGTTAAAAGACGACGTTTTGTGTGTCGTAAATCAACGAGTTTTCTATACAACAACAACTACTTCTACAACCACGTCGGGATCGATCTATCTTGGTTGTTTTTTTAATTGTAAATATTATACTACATGTACATGTATTTACTTGTAATAAATGTAATTTTATTTGAAAATCAGGAAGTCAAACAAAATTAATTTGATCGTTATCTCGTAAAACGCGGAGTTTCCCCTGCGTTACCAACGCCGAGGACCGCCGCGTCGGCCTATCAGTTTTGCCGATCGTTAACCGCCGCGTCCAAAATCATGCAAACGCCGCGTATAGCGGGATTTTCTTAATCTCCCTCCAGGTCGAAACCCGCGGAGTATGGAGGGAAATTGGGGAAAACGCGTTGAGTGTACTGTAGAGAAAAATGCCCCGCCCACTGGCAGTCATGTTTTTTCACCGATCTGGACCATTTTCGAACTCGTCCGTGATATCAATAAAAACCAATGTTTTGACCAACTTTCATTATGATTGGGCAAAAATTGTGACTTCTAGAGTGTTTACAAGGTTTCTCTATAGCCAAATAAGGAAAACTGCCCCGCCCACTGGCTGCCATGTTTTTCAACGGACCGGAACCACTTTTGAACTCGACCAACATATCATAAAGGCAAACATTTTGACAAAGTTACATGAAGATTGGGCATGAAATGTGACTTCTACAGTGTTTACAAGGTTTTTCTTTTTTTGACCTAGTTTTTGACCTGGCACAACCAAGTTTCCAACTCGGCTGAGATTTTATTGGGGCAAAGCTTTTGACCAAGTTTCATGAAGATCCGACATGAAATGTGGCCTCTAGAGTGTTTACGAGCAAATGTTTACGGACGGACGGACTGACGGACATACGACGGACAAAGACGGGTCAGAAAAGCTCACCTGAGCAATCAGGTGAGCTAAAAAGCCATTGAGAAAGTTTCACAAATGAGGATTGAAAAATTAGGCTTTGACTGGGATAACAAGCTAAAAGTGCACCATGTGCATTGCAATTACGTGCTTAAGTTTGGAAGGGGACTATCAAAGAAACATTTGTGCATATTTCCGTGAAGAAGACCACAATTTTTGTATATTGTTTCACAAATCTTACCATATGGTTAGGAAAAGAAGGAACAGAACTTACCTCAAATAATTTTCAGCAAATTGTATCAACTGATTCTTCAAAACTGGACCGTTTTGTCTTCAAAATCTCATCTGAAGCACAATAGTTAAAAATCCACTTACATCACTATAAAATCCATTTACTAATACACATTATCCTCTGTTAACAGTTGTCAATCTCATTTTAAACAGGAAATACGGTTTATTTGCTAAAACATAAATATGTTCATGTACTGGGTAGGTGGCAAATCGGTCAAGATAATCAGCTGTAAACAAATCAAGTGTTACCTAGTAGAACATGTTTGACAGATAACCCATGATATAAAATAGCACAAGCACACAAAATGTGACCCTGCTATCATTCTGTACTTTAAGTTAAAACTACAGCATGACAGCATGCAAACAAGACAGAACCGTGTTAAGGCATTCTTTCAACTTCTGTTTCTGAAATCTTTATCCTGAAATAAGTCCTTAAAGGCTTTACAGTATAGGTCAGTGACATACTGAACAAACATGAGAAAGCATTCGTAATCATGCATTCCAAATCATGTTTATATAATGACAAGATTTAAAGGCACATGATGAAGCATTTGTAATCATGCATTCCAAATTATGTTCATATGATGCATGCCATTAAAGGCACTACATCACAGATTTTCATAAGTATCCAATAACAGTCTTAACTTGATTGAATAAAGCACGTCTGGAAAAAATGCCTAAGTACAGGTATACAACATTCAAGAAGGGCAAACAAAGGCACTAGGTCGCTCACCTCAGTTGAACAAGATATGACACTAAAATCACTATAATGAGATTTTGCCTTCGGTAACAAGGATATCAACTCACATGATTGTACACAAAATAAACATCTGAGATTGCAAAATTATGAATAAAGCAATATAAGAAAAACTGCTATGCCCACTGGCAGACAATTGTTTAAAAATAAATCAGATATTAAACTGGACTGCTTTCCTATAAAAAAACAAAAACAAGATGACCTTGACCTAGACCCGACTAGTCCAAAAACAATCCCAAGAGAGGTCTGCATGTGTGTTTGCTGCATCCAATAATTCATCAAGCCATACCACTGTCTACAAACTAAGATTTTCAACAGAGTTGAAAACCTGGTTATAAACTTTTAAGTAAGCATTCTATGAACAAAACCCTTTAATAATAATCTGGAAAGAACCGCTTTTGTAAAGATGTTACAATATTTACTCAGAATATCAATTCTATCTTAAATCTAAAGACTAAAACATAGATCCAAACCAGACCAGTTGTTTAATGCAATGCCCCATATTTCAATATCTTTAACACCCTTAGAAAAATTAACTCTCAATCATGTTAAGAAGCCATTGTTTTCATTATTAGAGCCTACCTTCAATAGGTCTAAACACTATGATTTAATCTTTAAAAAAACATTTCTGTACTGTTTGTCATAGGGTGAGAATTTAATAATTTTATATCGTCAAAATGCCACCTATGTAGTTAGTCATTAATCAGTTATTGACGTTAGGTAGTCATTGATAACTAGTTAGGTGTAGCCTTTCTAACAAATTATACTAACACCGGTTTATGCACAGGATACCTAATCCTTGCCGCCACTTTCAAATACGCCAGATCTACACTGACGATCGGACGCCTTTTTTGTGCGAGCGTTATATGCTGGCATACATATATATATCTGCAGGTAAATTCTATTACAACTGTCTAAATAAGTATTATGACGCTTTTTATGTTTATGATTATGATTATTATGATTATTATTATGATTATTATTGTATTGATAGGATACGATTAACGAATGTCATATCGTTTGTATTCTTTGTATTATTTAACGGCTTATCTATTTTACTATTTTATCGTGTGATTACGTTTATAATGTTATATTAAGATTTGTGGATTGTTGCAGATCATAACATCATAATACTATCATCAGTCTGCAATATAGTCAACGAAACCTACAAATTTGTTGCTTGTCATTACCCCAGAAGGGCTGACTAGGCCGGCGACAATGGCGCCCAACGTGTTTTGACTTCCCAGACGTCGATGATTTCTACGCACGGAGAAAGAATACAGTCTCCTATGGAAAGGTATTCTACATGGCCATTATAAAAGAACTGTCCATGGACACACATATTATACCCGGGTGTGTGTTTCATTACTGTGAAAACATAGCATGCTTTAAATGAAATGAGCTCAATACACATTTACTTGATTACCACACTATAATGCACTTGTCCCGAGGATCCCGTAATTTCGCAGTTGGATATTAGATCGGACATTGATATTTGTTGCAAAATGAGTGATTAAGACACTTGTATATGCTTCATACTTTATTGATTCATTTTTAATATAAAATTGTGCATGTTTAGTACATAATAAGGTATAAATCTAAAATTTATATAAGTATCATTGTGTGTATACAAGTATATTGTAATTTATATTTTTGTCCAATTTTTTTAATTGAACAAAGCAAAGCCTTCAAGGTCACTGCACTAATATTAAGGTATTAAGTGCCCCTGCATGAAAACTAACTGCTCATTCCACAATCAACTTGTGTTCACTAATCCGTTTATACAGTAGTTCAGGTTTGGTAGCTGTACAAAAGTTGTTGAATACCGGTAGTAAAAAGAAACGTGGTATTTTGAAGATAAATATATTTCGAAGATATATTTATTTTGGGAAAATTTCATTCATTTCAAAATGATTGAAATTTGAATTAATTGTTCGTTGACAGGAACAATTTACTTGTGAATACATATTTAACACATGCAATCATTGATTTCGGTAGTAAATACTGTTTCAATGATTATTAAACATATTTCACGTAGCAATTATCGGGAAACATTGTGACAGATCGCAGATTTTCGTTTAACCGTTATAGTATACTGTGTATACTATACAAGTGTTAACAGTGTGCGATGTGCGTAAAGAATTGTAAAATTTGCAAATAAATTTTACAATAAAGTGTTTGCGCACTGCTGATTATTATGCGCGAAGGTTGTTAATCGGACGCTGTGTATCGCATACAACAATTAGCTATTAGAAAAACATTGACAAGTTGTAGTGCAGACATTGCGGGTTAACACGGAATTTCACTGCATGTGGGAAAATAAATACTTTTAACTCCTTTAAAGCGGACAGTAATAGAGCTTAATAAGAAGATTAAAGTAGTAGGTTTAAATAAATTAACTTAACACCGGAGAAAGTTAATACAATATTTTGCATATAAAAATATAAAATTAAATAAATAATATAGATTCATAACCATATAGAGAAAAATTAAATAAAAACAAATTTAATTCAATAAAAGTTGCAAAGAAAATAACTTAAAAGAAAATTAATAAATAATTATAATTGCAATGAAATAACATAATTGGATTATTAAACTTAAATTAAATTTAATTGCATTGAATTAATGAGTTGAGTTAAATTAAATTAACTTAAATTAACTTGATTTAAATAAAACTATATTAAACTTTATTAGGCTGAATTAAACTAAATAAACAATTTAATTGAGTGAAATTTAATTTAATAAGATTAACTAAATTGAATAAATTTTAATTTATTTAATTTAATCACTGAATGAGATGATGTGATATTAATGGAAAAAAAAATCGTCAAACGAAATTGATTTAAATTGTGTTAGATCGTCAAATTGAATTAAATTCAATTGAATTGAATTAAGTTTAATTAAATTAATTTTAATAAAGTTAAATTAAATTAAACTAAATTAAGTTGATTTAAGTTAAATTAAATTAGATAAGATTAAATTAAATTATAAATAAATTAAATTGAATTGAATAAAATTGAATTAAATTAAATTAAATAAGTGAAGTTGAAGTGAAGTTAAAGTGAAGTTGAAGTGAAGTTGAAGTGAAGTTGAAGTGAAGTTGAAGTGAAGTTGAAGTGAAGTTGAAGTGAAGCTGAAGTGAAGTTGAAGTGAAGTTGAAGTGAATAAGATTGGATTTGGTTAGATTCAATTAAATTTAATTGACTTAATTGAATTAAATTAAATTAAATTACAAAGATGGATAATATACATTTGACTGAAAGAGAAAAAAGGATACAATGGAGAGAAGAGCTTAAGGCAGAGATTGCTCAGAGTGAAAGAGAAATACAAGAGAGAAGAAATGAGAATAGATTGGAACAAATTAAACAAAGGGACAGAGACATAGTAATGTTACAACTTCAAGAATTACAGCGACAAAGAAATGAGCTGATAGAGAAAAGGAGACAGACAAGACATGAAAAGGATGAGCAACATAGAGTTGTTGAAGAACAGAGAACAGAATTAAGAGATAAGCCTTTGAGGACCCAAAGTAGGACTTCAGACTTTGAAAGTCAAAGACTAAAGGAGACCGTGATTAATATAGAATATAAGGACGTTGAATTGAAAGGAGCATGTGGGCATACTAACTTCCATCCGGATATTGAGGAAATCGAATTTAAGGAAAATAGATATACTGAAAGGACATATGCGGATCGGTCACCTATTACAATTGATGAATACGGATATGTCGACCGTATTGTGCCAATGTCTAAGGAACTGGATCACTGTGAATATTTTGACCATTCTTCAGCCGTAAGCAATGACACAGTAGACAAAGAATTAGAGTGGTTAAGAGGAAAGGAAATTAAACATAAAGCAGAACATCGTGCAAATTCTGAGGACAGAATTAAAATGGAGGGAGAATTAGATAGAACATATTCTCATCAGATAACCAACAAACGCAACAAGAGTCACACTGACTACAAAATTGAAATTGAAAATTTGCAGAAGCAAATTGACTCAATGAAAGTCGAGGAGGGGGAAGCAATCAGAAAGATTCAGATAAAGGAGCAGTTAAGAGAAACAAAACATCAAGACATGCTGCGAGAAAAACAAAGACAGAAAGATAAAGACACATTGAGGGCACTTAAACAAGAGAAATATGAACTAGAACAGAGTTTATTAGAAAAACAGAGCGTTTTGAGCTCATTGGATGAAGAACTAATAGATTATGGCAAAGAACGAAATAAACCACAAGACAGTAAGACAAACGAGATCAAACAAGGTTTCATGATTAAACAGGGGTGTCAATTGGCCTTAATCTTAAATCCTGAAAATCATCCTAGAATTAGGGGGACAGAGTCAAAAGAGTTTTAATTATTCATTAAATTATGTTTCCTTTGTAAACAATATGCCAAAGGTCAATAATTTGTGTTGAAGATGACATTTTGTGACAAGAATGCTTAAAATAACCAAAACAATCCTCTGTTTTATATCAATATCAAAACTTTTCCTTGAGGGCTTAAATCCTGAATTCAGGAATAATCCTGAAAATTGACACCTCTGTTAAACCAAATATACCAAAATTCACAGAACCAAGCAATTTTCCAGAATGGAAGATAGAGATAGAAGCCATGCTCAGCTCAAACATATACAATACAGAAATATTGAGACAAGCAATTAGAAATGCCATCGGTGGAAAACCCCGCAAGGTGTTAGCAACCTTAAAGCCTACAGCCACAACAAAGGAAATATTAGAGACATTGGAAAGTAATTACGGTGATATCAAAAGCGGAGAATGTATCATGGAAGAATATTACAAAGCCAAACAAGAGAAAGAGGAAGACATTTCTGCATGGGGAATACGCCTAGAAGAGTTAGTACAGAAGGCTATAGATAGAGGTGAAATACAAACGCACAGAAGGGAGAAAATGCTACGAACACTGTTCTGGAAATACCTAAGGAACAAAGAACTCAAGAATGCAACGAGAATATTTTATGAATCGAACATACCGTTTGAAGAATTGAGAAAGAAGATGAGACGAGAGGAACAGGACATAAGTGTTTCTAAGGAAACATCCCAACAAATAAATGTTCATCAGATTGATGACCACACGAAACTGTTGAATGACCTTAAAGAGCAGATAAAGATTATGGAGGCTAAATTGAATTGACAGAGGAACAACACAGACCTATAGACCCAGAGAGAAGAAATACATTTAGATATGACAATAGAGGTCGGTCCTACAGGGGATACCGAAACAACTCAGCGTTCAGAGGTCGAGGTGGATACCACCAGCGCAATGATAGATTTAACCGCGGAAATCGTTCATATGAACCGAGGAGAGATATTACTCAGACATATACACAACAGAAAGGTACATTTGAGACTCCTTTAAACTAGATGATGCTCTGATCGACGGGTTAGATGAGAGCAGAAGAAGCAGCACTAAGCCCGACCCCAAACCATACAAAATAGAAGATGTTTTACAGAAAATGATAGGAGATGCTAACTTAGATGAAATTAGAATAAATGGACAAGAAACTACAGCGTTAATTGATAGTGGATCACAGGTCAGTACCATAACTGAAGTGTTTTACAATAAAATGTCTCCAAAACCAGATATCCATTCTATGGAAGAATTCAACATTTCGTTGAAAAGTGCAAACGGCAGCGAAATTCCATATATGGGCTACATATTTTCTAATATAGAAACAGCGTTTACCAAAGAAGCTATGTCTACCATATTGCTTGTCGTACCGGTGGAGGAATACCACGGAACAGCTCATGTGTTATTGGGACAGAACATTTAACGGGAATTAAAACCAGTTGCTGAGAACATAACATTGAATAATGTTTGGCAAGCAGGGTTCATGTCTATCGACGCAGATGTTGGACTTGTGACAGCTACAAGACCCATTACTCTCCATCCCGGAGAAAGTAGAACAGTAACCAGCTTCTTTAGAAAACCAAGAAATGTCAAGACAGCAATAACAGAACCAGTAGATGATATGCATAGCCACAGTGCTATAGTTTGTCCAAGAGTTGTACAAGTTGATAAGCCAGGAAGAACAGCCAGAATACCAGTTCGGATTTGTAACGTTTCAGCTAAACCAATCAAAATTAGGGCAAAGCAGAATTTATGTAAACTTGAAGAAATTACAGTGTTGAGAGAAGCTCCTATTTTCGAACCTGTCACAAATGCGTCCGTTTCTTTAGAGGCAAAGTCACATGAACATGCTTACAAGTACAATAAAACCAATATGAAAGATACATATGGAATTGATTTGGAAGATACTGATTTGTCAGAAGAACAGAAAAACAGGGTGTACCAATTGTTTGAAAAACACAATGCAATATTCCCGAAGTCCCCACTTGATCTTGGTAAAACGTCAGAAATTAAACATACCATCAAACTTACCAACAATGAACCATTTAAAGAACCCTATAGGAGAATACCACCAGCTGTTTATAACGAGGTTAGATAACATCTGAAAGAAATGCTTGACCTGGGTGCAATACGTGAATCAAATAGCCCATGGTCCTCCAATTGCGTTATAGTTCGAAAGAAGAATGGTGAAATCAGATTTTGTATCGACTTTCGAAAGCTTAATGAGAGAACCAAGAAAGATAGCTATGCTATACCCAGGATTGAGGACACCTTACACTTACTTTCTGGATCTAAATATTTTTCAAAACTTGACCTTAAAGCTGGATATTGGCAAGTTGAACTAGATGAAGAGGACAAAGAAAATACGGCTTTCCAGGTCGGTGGTCTCGGTTTTTATGAATGCAACCGCCTTCCGTTTGGACTGTGCAATGCCCCTGCCACTTTTCAACGTCTAATGGAACAATGCATGGGAGATTTGAATCTAAGAGACTGTTTGATATACTTAGATGACATCATTATTTTCTCCAATGATATAAATTCTCATATTTCACGACTGGACCAAGTGTTTTCGAAGTTAGCATCGTTTAATTTGAAAATAAAGCCATCAAAATGTGAATTCTTTAAGACCAAAACCACTTACCTCGGTCATGTTGTTTCTGCAGATGGTATAAGTGCAGACCCGGAAAAGACAGAAGCCGTCCGAAATTGGCCTACACCTACTAACGTGAAGGAGGTTAGGAAGTTCCTCGGATTTGTAGGCTATTATCGACGATTTATAAAGGGGTTCTCCAACATCGCTAGACCTTTGAATGACCTGCTGATTGGGCAGTCTAATTGCAAAACAGTTACATCCATCAAGAAGGTAAAATTTGAATGGGCAGAGGAGCAACAGAAAGCTTTCGCGAACCTAAAGCAGCAGCTGGTAAATCTGCCTGTACTCGCCTATGCAAATTATGAACTTCCGTTTATTCTTCACACGGACGCTTCTTCACAAGGCTTTGGCGCTGTGCTGTACCAACATCAAGATGGTAAAGACAGGGTTGTCGCCTATGCTAGTCGTTCCCTAAAACCGGCCGAAAAGAATTATCCAGCACACAAACTGGAATTTCTCGCATTGAAATGGTCGGTTACAGAGAAATTTCTCGACTATTTATATGGTGCTACATTTGAGGTTGTAACTGATAACAACTCACTCAGGTATGTAACAACGACAGCTAAATTAGACGCCACGGGGCAGAGGTGGATGGCAGCTTTGGCGAACTACAATTTTGCACCACGCTTCCGAGCGGAACGTCAAAATGCCGACGCCGACGGACTGAGTCGTCTTACGGTTGACCATGACACCATCACTGCTTTATCTTCTGGTGTGACTGCAAGGGTAGAAGATACTCCGCTTTGCTTCAGTATAGTCAATTGTGAAACATTGTCAGAAGTGGACTGTTCCACTACAATACCCGAGGAAGTGATGCAATCATATGCATTAAGTTCCAAAGATTGGCATCAAGCTCAACATAGTGATCCCGTCATCTCTGATCTGATTAAATGCATTCAGCAAGGCACCAGGCCGACAGCTTTGCGGGCCTCGGGCACTACTTCAGCTGTTACTAGATATAACAGAGATTGGGATAAACTGGAACTACATCAAGGGGTATTATATCGAGACTCCATGGTGGGAAATCAGTCTTGCAAGCAGCTCATACTACCAGAAGCGCTGAGGGATGAAGTGTTTCGCGCACTTCATGATGATCTAGGACATCAAGGTAGAGATCGAACAACATCCCTGTTTAAACAAAGGTTTTATTGGCCTGAAATGGAAACCTTTATCCGTGACAAGGTTGCAGCTTGTGATAGATGTATCAGGCGTAAAGCAATTCCTCAATCAGCATCCCTAGTAAATATAACAACTTCTGCTCCGATGGAAATGATCTGTTTAGATTACCTCAGTCTAGAACGCTCAAAGGGTGGATTTGAACACATTCTTGTGATAACGGATCATTTCACGAGATAAGCACAAGCATATCCTACTACCAATCAAACAGCCAAGACAACAGCACGTGTGTTGTTTGATAAATTCATTGTGCATTATGGATTTCCGGAACGCATCCACAGCGATAGGGGAGCTAACTTCATGTCAAATATCAGAACTGTGTCATTGAGGAGGAAAAAACCAGTCACGCACCACACCATATCATGCTATGGGAAACGGTATGGTTGAAAGGTTTAACCAAACACTCTTGAAGATGTTAGGTACATTAGAAGAAAACAAAAAGAGTAATTGGAAAGATTTTTTGGGACCAATGGTACATGCGTACAACGCCACTTTACATGACAGTACAGGCTATTCGCCGTATTTCCTTATGTTTGGTCGTCATCCAAGACTCGCCATTGACGCTCTTTTGGGTCTCCATTTCCACGATATTAATGCCAGATATGCAAATGAATATACGCGTAAACTACGTCAACGTCTTACAACGTCATATCAGAAGGCAAAAGAAATTGCGTCTAAAACGGCAGAAATCAACAAACGGAAGTATGATTTGAAGGTACGCGCAGCAAAACTAGTCCCTGTCGACTTAGTTTTAGTACGAAATGTTACGTTGCGTGGGAAACAGAAGATTGCCGATCGATGGGAAAATGAACCTTATATTGTGGTTTGTCAGCCCAATGTTGACATCCCAGTCTATGACGTTAAGAAAGATAACCCACGAGCGAGGCGAATCCGTCGATTACATCGAAATCTCATACTTTCTCTGGGTATACAGAACGAAGATGTTCCGGAAACAGAGACTAGAGCCACCGGAACTACTCCGAAATACGTTATCCCACAGAGGAGACGGAATATTTCCCTGGTCGACGACGAAGGTAGATCCGACACAACACCAATATTACGCAGATCAACGCGGATCCGCCGCACACCAAATGGTTCACAAGTGATTAGTTTGCAGGATCTAAACTTGTAAAGTAAATGACCGGAAATGACTGATTTTAGTGTTATTGTATTGTGCAAAGACAGTGATCGATGTGCTCCACATTGAAAACAATTTTTTTTGGAATTTACATGTGTGAATTATCAAATTATTTCGAAAAGCTATATGTGTTAACTATGTACATAGATGTAACTCAATTTTTATTATTCAATGGTGTCGATTCATTGTGCTTAAATATATGTTTGATATATTTATACGTTGTAAATAAAATGATAAAATCAGCATACTTAACGCGTATGTCTTGTCATTGTTGTTTATCTATGCAATTAAAGAATAAACAAATGTCGAGACGACATTTTTCAAATAGGGGGGATTATGTCATCAGCGATTTTCCTCCTTCTTTATAACGTACCAGTAAACGGTACTTTCCCAATCGAGCGAAAATTCCCAAATTCCCAATCAGCATCTGAAAAAATCCCAATCGGCGTCCGAATTTTTCTCAAAACAATCGAAAGTTTCGTAACAAAACCCAACTTTCGGCGAGCGAACAAAGAAAATTGTATAGTTGTGTGAAACCACGCGCTCGATTAATATCGGGTTTTATTATTCAGCGCGTTCAATCAATAGAGTCATTACTGTTTGCAGTTCTTTTGTCAGGCAGCCAGCGTACTGTTTGACGTCGGTTTAAAACCTTATCGTAGTTTGAAATGCCCTCCAGCACTGCCTCTGTGGAAAGGTTGTTCAGTCTAATGAACAATCTTTGCACGACCAATCGGAACCGTCTATCACAGGACACATTGACAGCTCTAATGATGCTGTGCAGAGAGGGATGCCAGCAACTGAGTGATGATCAAACATCAAAGATTGTTGAAATTTTCAAAAAAATGAAAGAGAGAGACATTGCTTTATAAGAGATTAAAACAACTAGTAATTGATTTTGTGTCTTCTATATAATATTTTGTTATTTATATCATCTTTATTACTTAAAGTAATGGTCACTAAGGCATGCCTGCAAATGATTATTTTAATGGGTATGTTCAATTAAGTTTGAACTGTATGATGTATTCAATAAGACCCAAACTTCACAAGGCGATTTTCCCAATTTAAGGATTTCACAACTCGATTTTTCCCAATTTTGAGGTTTTCACGACTCAATTTTTCCCAATTGGACCGGTACGGATACTTTTCCCAATTAGACAAGGAAAATCGCTGGTCATAGGGTGAGAATTTAATAATTTTATATCGTCAAAATGCCACCTATGTACATGTAGTTAGTCATTAATCAGTTATTGACGTTAGGTAGTCATTGATAACTAGTTAGGTGTAGCCTTTCTAACAAATTATACTAACACCGGTTTATGCATGGGATACCTAATCCTTGCCGCCACTTTCAAATACGCCAGATCTACACTGACGATCGGATGCCTTTTTCGTGCGAGCGTTATATGCAGGCATACATATATATATCTGCAGGTAAATTCTATTACAACTGTCTAAATAAGTATTATGACGCTTTTTATGTTTATGATTATGGTTATTATGATTATTATTATGATTATTATTGTATTGATAGGATACGATTAACGAATGTCATATCGTTTGTATTCTTTGTATTATTTAACGGCTTATCTATTTTACTATTTTATCATGTGATTACGTTTATAATGTTATATTAAGATTTGTGGATTGTTGCAGATCATAACATCATAATACTATCAGTGCCCCAGATAATTAGTTGGGAAATAGGGTTTTCACTCATTGATTTTGAAAAATAGGGTGATTTCATTCTTGAAATAGGGTGAAATGAGATATAAAAATGCATATTGTAAAATCATTGCCGCTTTACTTCTGTTGAAGCTGCACACTTGTATTGATTCAATAAAACTATAAGCTATCATCATTAACTTTAATTAACTGAATGTTTCATAACACATTCAATCCTTGAAACTGTCCATAATATAAATTGTTAAACTAAAAAAAATGATAACACGAATTAGTCGGCACTTATTGGCTTTTTCTTTCTTGATTCGAAAACATTTGCGATTGATTGATATTTTGGCGCAACAATCGCGGAATCTTTCGACCTCTTTTAGACTTTTTATTACGAATCGTTATAGAAGCTGAACGTACAGACGCTTTACAAAGACATTCACAATGAACGACGGATTAAGTCAGATTTAAAACGCATGTATGTCGTCGTAAATAATTTGGTCAGACGCTTTATTTAACAATGAAATCTAGTCCGCAGAGCGTTTTGATAACTGACTGTTTTCCTGCTCCATCATCCAGACGCTTGCTGAATGAAAGCGTTGCCACATTACGATAATATTTCCAAAGAGAAAATACCTAAAATGAGCAAAGCATTTTCAATCAAAGCTAGCATTTTCCATCAAAGCTATTGTATCGCACGCATTAAATGTGACGAATTTGCGTAAAATTCAAATCTGTTGCGTTTTCAATACGCATGATATTGTATTTCGTTGCGTTTTTAAACATTTTAATAGGGTGAAAAACGCAGATACGCAGCTTATCTGGGGCACTGATACTATCATCAGTCTGCAATATAGTCAACGAAACCACCAAATTTGTTGCTTGTGATTGAAGACTCGACCGAAGATGTCAACTCGATAGTCTTCTTTACAGATGCCATGTCTGTATTAGAAGCCCTGACCAACAACAAGGTTCCTCAGCTTGCAAATGCCTTACAAAGAATCAGCACCAACCTAAACGTGACCCTCCAGTGGATCCCAGCACACTGTGGAGTGGCCGGAAATGAAGATGCTGACCAACTGGCAAAACAAGGTGCTCAGTTAGATCAGCCACCTGTGCAAGTAAGCTACAAGGAGAAAGTTACCATCATTAAATCACTTACCCGGCCAAGACAAGAGGCAGATGCATATCATCTCCTAAGCAGGGCAGAGCAAGTGATAATGGTCAGACTCCGATCAGGGCACTACCGACTCAATGCACACATGCATAAAAAATACAGACTGGCCCCGTCACCGACCTGTCCGTGTGGCACAGAAGACCAAACAGCTGAACACATCCTCCAAAGATGTAAACGTCACGACCAGGAGCGAGCTACAAAGTGGCCCCAGGACACAACCCTCCATCAGAAACTTTATGGAGACGTGGATGACCTGAGACGGACCACATCATTTATTGAAAAAACTGGTGTGATCGTGTAGAGCGAACGCCAAGAAGAAGAAGTTGCTTGTCATTACCCCAGAAGAGCTGACTAGGCCGGCGACATGTTGACAAGAAAGAAGTCTATAATCCAACTTATTTAATTACAGTACTTGAGTAGGTAACTAGTATCATAGCCAGTGCTAAAGCATTTTAACTTGAGTAAGCTAATTATGATTCATAACTTAATACTACTTTAATTTTTATTTATTCACAGAAATGGTTAAATATGTTATAAACAAGAGATGTGTTTGTCAGAAACACAATGCCCCCTACTGCGCCGCTTTGAAGCCATATATTTGACCTTTGACCTTAAAGGATGACCTTGACCTTTCACCACTCAAAATGTGCAGCTCCATGAGATGCACATGCATGCCAAATATCAAGTTGCTATCTTCAATATTGCAAAAGTTATGACCAAGGTTAAAGTTTAGTGACAGACACACAGACACAGAATGACAGACAGGCCAAAAACAATATCCCCGATCATTCCATAATCCACAATCCTTTAAAATTTCCTGACAAACCAGAATATTCAGCTCATTCTGGACCTAAGTTCATTCCTCAGTATTAGCAGACATTTAGTGCAATTTTACCGACCTGATTGCATAACAACACCAGGGAAATCAACATATGGTACATTACAAATTGAACAAAAGATTGGGCCACAATTAAAATATTGTTGGTTTGCCCTTTACCGACCCTAAATTTTACAGGTGGGTAGGTAGGTAGGAAAATTATTTTATTTTATTTGAGAAATTATATTTTTAATACACTAATAATCTATGAATATTTAAAACACTTATTAAAGCACTGTTGCAGTGTACGAAGCCCTATGTAGCTTAACATTATCTTGTTTGCTGTTTCTTGCATATATTAATATCAAATGCATGCTTGTGTGTTATTTATTACATCAAATATTTGTTCATTATATGATTTTAATTGCTCAAATGCATTTGTAATTATTTAACAGCCAGACAGCTTTTATTTTTAACTTAAACCTTTCCCTTAAATTGGGCTTAATTAGCATGCAACAAGCATTGAAGGAGTGTAGAAAGACAGCCCAAAGCCTTTAATGGAAAAATTCAGACGTGGCGAAAGACCATCACATTTTACAGGCCAGACTTGCCTACCAGGAGAAACAATTCACAGGCCTGTTGAAGTTTTTACAGGCCTTAACTTTAAGTGTTTGACCGGTTAGTGCATAGTCTCAGCATGGAAAAGTAAATTCATAAAAGTGCAAACTGAACATTATTATAAAGCATTATTTCTTCTTGAATGCTCTGAGCTTTTATGAGTACATACGTACAGCTCAGAGGGTCAATAGCTGGGAGTTGTATTATTGCAACTAACATAAGCATGAAAACTTGATTTGGGGAAATAAATTCTGGATCTGGATAGGTACGTTGCAGGACCTTTCGGTGTAGGCGCAACGGGGGAGAGGGTGGTTAGTCCCACTGTAGGACAGTGGGTGTTAGTTTCAGTTTGTGGATATACTAACGCTTTAAACATATATACTTGAGTGTTGTCGATGTATTTAGCTAAGAGACATTAATAAATTAAATAAGTTTACCTTTACATATCCATTTCACTAACATGCCATTACAGTAAACTGTTCAGTGTGGCAAACATAATAAAGCAGAATATGCACATGAATCTGATTAAACACAGATCCACTTGCATATAAATCAAATCATGTTTGTCTTTTATTTTGCATTTTCGACAAAAAAAATCCTGTAACTGTTAGATGTATTTTTCTTTGCGAGTAGACTGCATTCCAATTTTCAAACACTTCATCACTTGTTCTGTGACATTCAGTTCATACATTTGCAAAAAAAAGAGTTTTATTTGTATCTAAAACCTATGCTCAATCGTAGAATGACACGCTCTTTTCATTAATCGATACTAATTATATGATGTCCGTCGTAAATTCGATAGTTATTTGTTCTCGCTGAGCATCGTTATTTCTTTTAATTGTCGGCCATCTTGGATCACGTTAACAACATGTGTACAACGAACGTAAACTCGTATATGTCCGACTCCTTTCGCGAACCAATGGTTAAGTATGATGTCGTTCGGCCATTTTCACGGAACACCGCCGATCGCGATGCTGGTTATAGACGCTTGCATTACTGTCTATTCTGGGGCGAATGAAATTCCAACCATCGGAGCGACCTAGATCGGTCAGGGGCGATAATAATAGACAGGGATATAAATACGCGCATGAATAAATATTGCTTTCGGCTCTTTTGTCATCGTCGAAAAAAACGAAAATAAAAAAAATAAGTTTTCAGAAATCGCAATAAAATTTTTTGGGTCGGGGGGTAAAAAGTGGGTCGGTCGGTAAAGGGCAAACAAACTCAATTTTAATTTAGGCCTTGCCAAGCAATATTGTCCCCTACCGGTGAAACTCCACCATTGTCAGTATTTTTTGTTTGTTTTTTTACATATTTGTTGCCATAGCAACCATAATTCTTGATGGATAAAAAAACAACAAGATTTCTTTGAGAAATACAATGCCCCCCAGTAAGCCAAATATGAAGTTGCTATGTAGTTTATCAGGGTTGCCACCAACCTGGTGGACGGACCGACCGACCAACCGACCGACCGACATGAGCAAAGCAATATATAAGCATAAACCGTAGTTGTTTCCATCTACTGACCGGTAGTAGTAGTAGTAGTAGTAGTAGTAGTAGTAGTAGTAGTAGTAGTAGTAGTAGTAGTAGTAGTAGTAGTAGTAGTAGAAGTAGTAGTAGTAGTAGTAGTAGTAGTAGTAGTAGTAGAAGTAGTAGTAGAAGTAGTAGTAGTAGTAGTAGTAGTAGTAGTAGTAGTAGTAGCAGTAGCAGTAGCAGCAGCGGTAGCAGCATTACAATACCAATACTTAAGAATGATCAAATGGGAAAAGGTAACCTAGCACTGGCAGTAAATATGGGGCTCATTTACAGGTCAGATTTGGAATCTCTGCTGTAAAATGAGATTTTGAATGAATTAAAGGGAGGCAAATCTGTAATAAAAAGAACATGCATAAACCGTAGTTGTTTCCACCTACCAACCGACCGACCGACCGACATGAGCAAAGCAATATACCCCCTCTTCTTCGAAGGGGGGCAGGTGGTGGTGGAGGAGGAGGAGGAGGAGTAGTAGTAGTAGTAGTAGTAGTAGTAGTAGTAGTAGTAGTAGTAGTAGTAGTAGAAGTAGTAGTAGTAGTAGTAGTAGTAGTAGTAGTAGAAGTAGTAGTAGAAGTAGTAGTAGTAGTAGTAGTAGTAGTAGTAGTAGTTGTAGTAGTAGTAGTAGTAGTAGTAGTAGTAGTAGTAGTAGCAGTAGCAGTAGCAGCAGCAGTAGCAGTAGCAGCATTACAATACCAATACTTAAGAATGATCAAATGGGAAAAGGTAACCTAGCACTGGCAGCAAATATGGGGCTCATTTACAGGTCAGATTTGGAATCTCTGCTGTAAAATGAGATTTTGAATGAATTAAAGGGAGGCAAATCTGTAATAAAAAGAACATGCATAAACCGTAGTTGTTTCCCTTGTTTGAACCATGCTTAATCCTTATAATGCCTATTTCCAGTAACTGTGACCTTCACCTGTGACCTTGACCTTTGACCTAGTGACCTCAAAATCAATAGGGGTCATCTGCGAGTCATGATCAACGTACCTATGAAGTTTCATGATCCTAGCCCCAAGCGTTCTTGAGTTATCATCCGGAAACCACCTGGTGGACGGACCGACCGACCTACCGACCTACCGACCGACATGAGCAAAGCAATATACCCCCTCTTCTTCGAAGGGGGGCATAATGACATGCATAATCTCCATATTGCCATCTATCAATGTTTCAAGTTTCATGAAAAAATATGATGAACTTTTAAAGTTATCGCAAGATCCAGAAAAGTGTGACAGACTGGCTGGCTGGGCTTGGCTTGGCTTGACTTGACTTGACTTGACTGACTGACTGACTGACTGACTGACTGACTGACTGACTGACTGACTGACTGACTGACTGACTGACTGACTGACTGACTGACTGACTGACAGACTGACTGACAGACAGAGCGCAAACCATAAGTCTCCTCCGGTTTCACCGGTAGGGGACAATTAATATATAAAGTGCGCGATTTTATGCCACCTACCAAATGTCAATTTACTTGGCTTGGCTTGACTTGACTTGACTTGACTGACTGACTGACTGACTGACTGACTGACTGACTGACTGACTGACTGACTGACTGACTGACTGACTGACAGACTGACTGACAGACAGAGCGCAAACCATAAGTCTCCTCCGGTTTCACCGGTAGGGGACAATTAATATATAAAGTGCGCGATTTTATGCCACCTACCAAATGTCAATTTACTTTGTCTAGATCAGCATTTACATGTACATGATTTTAAATCAATGTTGTTACATAGAGAAAATTATAAATATACTAAATACTTATAACACTGCTTATACTGACATATAACACTCATCTCCCCAAATGCAAACATTCTATGTAGTTAAATGCGAATATGCTATGTAGTTGCCTCTATAAATTAAGTTAAAATACTGATAGTCATATTTGCTTTGATATCAAAATCGGCCTGAGCGTCATCAAGAGGGGATTTACATGTTATCCATCCGGGAGAGAAATATTTAAACATGTACATGTACTCCTTAGCTTGTCCTGAATGGGGACATATTTAAGCCTGAAATTGACATTAAAAAGTCGCTGTTCTTGTACACATGCTCACTTTGAGCATCAGTTACTGTTGAACCTTATATTTTCGTCCGCATAAAATTGTGTGTTGCTTCAAACAAAACAAAACAAGATCATGTGAATTAAAATTCAGGTATTTCCAATTATATTAAAAAATTCATTGCTTAATTATTTTGGAACTCATTATGGTCCAAAAAATGTGTCACTGCATGAAGTGTGCCCTATTATAAACCTGTACATTATAAGCATTTAACACCTATAATGCAAACACTAAAAGTCACTCTACATCACTGTGGGAAATATGGTCCCACTAGACAGCGTTCATAATTTATCTGTCCATCTTCAATAAACAGATGTTTAATACCATAAAGCCTGATACCAATTACTGGCAATCAATGGCAATATTAATTGAACAAACCAAAATGTAATTCTTTAGCATTACCATTTACCAATCGCTGACACTCAAATATCATTTAATGTTTTTTTAGCAGTGCAGCACTAAACTATCACTTAAATGTTGACTTTGCAACATGGAAAGTGTTGATTTTCACTTAAATTGTTACTCGGCTAACTAAAAAAGCTACCATTGAGTATATACCATAATATTTAGCACAGGCAGCTAATAATAAGTGTCATGCATGTAAACTTTTTATGAGAGCCTTGTTTTGAATTGTGAGCAAATTGACATAACAAATAAAATATTAATGTACTCATGATACAAAATGCACATACTATTTTGCATAATGTTTTTTTATTTTATGCTTTCTTATGGTTTATAGAGAAATATTAGTGAATTAAAACTGATATTTCACTGTTTCAAACAATGAACTATAACAGTGAAAATTATCGATTATTTTCATTGTTTTACTGGAACTATTTTTAGATATCTTTAGTTTCCCCATTGTGACCCCCCAATTTTACCAAGGGCAACTACTCTGCATTGAATGTTTATAACAAGGGACAAAATTGTCACAAAACCAGGTTTTTATTGTGAAAAAAAAATCTGATAAAGGGAGAAAACTCAAACTGAACTTTTGAAATGAACAAACAAAATTAACCCCCTTTGTAAGTTTGTTTTTTAAAAAAATCTATTTTTAGTCGTGGCGACCTTGACATTGGAGATATTGACGTGATTCTTTCGTGCGACACACCATCCCATGATGGTGAACAAATGTGCAAAATGATTTTAAAATCTCACAATGAATGACATAGTTATGGCCAGGACAAGCTCATTTATGGCCATTTTTGACCTTTGAACTCAAAGTGTGACCTTGACCTTGGAGATATCGACGTAATTATTTCGTGCGACACACCGTCCAATGATGGTGAACAAATGTGCCAAATGATTTTAAAATCTGACAATGAACGACATAGTTATGGCCCGGACAAGCTTGTTTTGCCCGCCCGCCAGCCAGCCAGCCCGCCAGCCAGCCAGCCAGCCAGCCAGCCAGCCAGCCCGCCCGCCCGCATTCGCCAATCTAATAACCAGTTTTTTCCTTCGGAAAACCTGGTTAAAAACATACGGATTACATACATGTAATTACATTTTGGGGCGCCTAATCGGAATTATATTGTCCGAAATTGGCAAAAATACAAAAATAATCAATTGTAAGCATATCATAAATAGAAAATGTGTTGAATTTGGTGGAATATTTGTAATATCCATATAATCGTGATGATTAAAAAAATATATTTTCACTCCTTGCTGAGCCACTCGTGAAAATATCATTTTCTATGATCACTCGTGAATTAAAATCCATATTCCACCAAACCCAACACATATCCTCTATATCACAAAAATATATTTTTATCAAACCCTAATACTTAATTTTACTGAAAAAAACACTACATTTATATTTATTGTTTGTAGGTATACATCCTCGAAAACTTAACATCAACACACATTTGGCAATTGAAAAATAAATTATTCCTGATATCGTCCCACGAATAATAATGGTTTTACAGAATTAATACATGATTGCATGTTACTTACAGACGTTTTTGCTATAAATGTAAATGCATGCCAAACTGACTGAAATCAGATTTCAAAACAATACATTCCAACTTTGAAAAACAAACCTCCAGATACACTTATTATTATGCCACGTTGGAAGGTCTAATAAGTTTTATACACATTATAACAAGTAAGCAAAGACAAATCACATGCTCTTATATTATTTCCTTCGTGTAATCATGTCATTACTCACCCATCATTTTCTTTATTTGCCAACACTTGAACACACTTATACAGTGCAAAGAGCAAAACATATGTGTAGTGTACATGTATGTGAATATTTAACTTAAGCCTTATGGATCCATATACATCATAAGTGAATTATCTACATTTATATGGAGCTGATATGTTTTAAAGCAAACTAATTTACCAACCTATGTGCCAAAAAAATAATTAATTAAAACCGAACAAAGCTCACAAAAAATCCAATAAAGAATTATGTTACATTAAAAAATAATGTTCAATGATGTTTTTGCCTGTATTGATGTGCATCAGAACTTGTTTGTTGATAGAATGCTTTTGTTGCTGTTGTTGTTATTTTGTAATTTTAAAAATAGATGACAACTGCTTCAAGAGACTACGATCACTGTAAGAGCTCCAGAAAAGAAGCATATCTGTGAATTTAAGCAGCAGACATTTTAAAAAAGCATTGAAAATGAGCAGAATGCGTGACAGCACATATTGGAAATCTTGCTTGGCATTTTTTTTTCATCAAGCTCTGCAACCTGAAAAACTAAAATACCTCATAAAGGTTATAGTGTAAGTTAACCTAAGAATCAATTTCAAGTGTATCAAGTGAACCAAGATTCCTCATCAAACTGTATCTTGATACAAATGCCATTTTAATCAGAAGCCTCTCTTGGCAATATATTATTCAGATATATCAGCTGCAATGATTCTAATGACAGTTCTTCGATATTATGAGCAATTCTTGATGACCATATAGCTACAACAATCCATAAATCAAATATGACAAAAAAAAGTTAAATTCGTTCCCAAAAACATCGAAATCATGAAAAGCTAATTACATTTAAACATTAGTAAACCAAGATGAGCAAGAGATCTGATTGATATGTAGAATATGCATACCATAAAAAAATCAAAGTAAGTGGGCAATTGGTTCTGGTAAGGGTTTCTGCTGCTCCGGCAGGAATTTGCTAGCAGTATCTAGATGCTGCCCGACCAGCATTTATTTTTAGAATAAGCCCTTGAACCCGTCAGCAAATCAAATTTGAGCTTACAAATGGAAAACATAAGCTACCTCTACGAAAACGAAATAGACCTGACACCTGACAATAACTTTAGAAAAACTGATAAATCAACAGACAGAGCAAAAACAATATGTCCCCCAGTATAGACTGGGAGACATAAAAAGGCACTGTTTAACTACAATAGTCAAAGTCTGATGTGTACAGAGTATCTACACTATTTTCAGCAAGTTGGATGAGCATCAAAGTTTATTTGCAAGTATCCAATTTTATCTGTATCCACACTAGCCCTGTGTTTGCAATCTGATTATAGAGAAAATTACTAATTATACAGGGCATGATGGTATACAAAGCAAGAGAATATGAATAAGCCATTTCTTCCAAACAAACCAGGTTCGCAGCAAATGGAAAATATAACAAGAGTTCTGATTGGCTGATGCCATAATCTAACAAGAAATGTTTTTGTCAGAAACACCATGTCCCCTACTGCGCCGCTTTGATTTATTTTATTTTTTGTTATCATTTGGCAGGTTCAGATAATTATCTCCCTTTAAAGCTTCTTACTTCCCTTGGATTTGTTTTTTTTACCTTTGACCTTGACCTGTGACCTCGAAGGATGACCTGGACCTTTCACCAATCAAAATGTGCAGCTCCATGAGATACACATGCATGCCAAATATGAAGATGCTATATTCAATATTGCAAAAGTTATAGCAAAATGCTAAAGTTGGGGCAAACAAACAAACAAACCAACGGACAGGACAAAAACAATATGTCCCCCACTATAGTGATGGGGGACATAAAAATGCTGGTCGAGCAGGATTTTTTGGTGCGCCATACATCAGAGGCTATTATCAACTAAGATTACAGCTGCCCATAGGTTGAGATTAATCAGTTAAGATAAAAGCTTACAGATAATAAATGATAAGTTGTTTTAGTCTGGATCTAATAAGCAGTAGAATACCCAATGGAAGGGCCAGAAAGTTCTACAAATATCCATTTACCTTTTAATTGTTAATGGAGATCAACTTCTTAATGGTTATGATTGTAACATTGTAAAATCTCTTAACATAGTTTTTGTTGTTTATATTGACTCAATAATTGCATTCAATGTGATTAATCTACCCATTCTGTGTCTGATTAACACAATTATGCAAATTTTGCATACCAACATAGTATACATGTAGCCATAGGGTTTTATAAAGAGTCATTGATAAACTTCCAAACTATCCTTTAAAAGCCAATAGTTTAAATTCAGATATGTCCAACAATATCTTAATTTCATACTAGTATTACAAATCATACAGTTGCAGGAGACACAACATACATGTAGTGATGTACTATCAACAATTGGCAAGTTACATAAAGGTTAGTGCCTTTTATTGGCAGTAAGAGGCAGTTACCATGTTCCATTCTGACACATATATGCATTGCAGACAGTAATCAACATGCAATACTTATCAAAGACCACAGCATTGTACTACAAGGTCGTGTAATCCGTTACTGTGACTGTAATAATGCTAAATGAACATTAATTACAGAAATCTCTTTGCTGTTGTTTTTATTTAGATTATTATCACAATTAGCAGCATCACCATTTCTTTTTTATTTCAGCAAATGGCAATATACTAGTCTTGTGTTAATGCAAGCAATAGATCTGCAAAATCATTATTCTTATCCATTATGGCATACATTATTTGCTCACTTAAATGTGCAAAATTATTAAAATTTCCTATTTGTCAGCATATAACACCATATCATATTAACTTTTTAACACAAATTAACATTAAATTGATTCTGCGCTATGTATTCACAGATCTTACTTTAAGCTTTATTTCCTGCATCGAAAAACATTGATTTATAGCCAATATCAAAATAATTCCAATGAGAGGTTAGTTTACACTAATTCCGATTCCCACAGGGTACCATTATCAAATAGCCAAATTTCAAGGAAATTTTCAAGCACTTCCCACATTTCTGATTATGCAAGCCTAATGTATCAGTTAAAAGATAGATAAGTTTTCTTTCAAAAATTGAAATAATAAAAGGTATGTAAAAATACGTCTAAGAAAATGCATCTCTCCTGTATGCAGCCACTGGCAGAAGAAAGGCTTTAGGCAATTTCTACAAAAGCACAGTACCACATTATTAAGGCATCCCAAAACTTTATTCTTTGTTAAAAGATTCTCCAATAAAAGGCACCAAAATGTTGAAAACAAACACAGGCAATTGGTAATAACCAGAAAAGGAATATTGTGATTCATAAATGTTTTTATACCAGAAGAGAAAAGTAACTCTTTAGAAATAGTTGCTTTGTTTGATGTTGGTCAGATCATTAATTATTAAGTGGTCTTTAACCTCAAAACACAACATGTATGATAATATACAAACCATTTCTGCAGTACATTATTTTTATCTGTATACGGTTGCACACACTTCCCAAATGTAAAATTAATACACTTAGATATATGACTCCAATATAGAATATATTTTTACAAAAAGTCATGTTGAAAAGTTATAATGTTATGTTAACAATATGGCATTCACATCATAAACAGTCTTTATATGTGCATGTACAATAAAATGTGTGTACATACTTTGTCATGTATTTTCTTTCACTTGCGAATACACATATAAGCAGATATACTTAAGATGAAACGTTTGGTTATTCATAGAAAAAGCACAGAATGAGGGTATGAACATAGATATGTCCATCCAATATACAGTATGCAAATGTTGAGTGGCAGCTTTTCATGCACAATCATGATAGCGCAAAATGAAACTTGCACTACAGTAGAACCAATCACAGAACAACCACAAAGGTTTGTTGAGAAGCCACATGTGTACACAATGCATGTATAACAATGTAACAATGTAACAATGTATTAAACCTGCAGATAACTCAAGATTGGAAAACAAGTAGTGCTTTTCATTAGTATTGGCTTTACGACTGACATATATGTATCATTATCTATAGGCTTATTGATAATGCCTACTTCAATGAATCCAATATCAGATATTGGGAGAAATGTTCATCACTTCTGCTTCCCATGAATAAAATGCAGAAACAGCATGCTTTGAACTGAAAAGCAGTCACATTTCTCATTGAAAGTATTGTCATAGTAACGTACACTGATTCAATAAGAATATACTAAAGAATGTACTACACAGGACACTTTAAATACCGTATTTTATTCTTTTGACATAAGAGGTAACATGCGATGTTTGTAAAACATGTACAGAGCTCCAGATAAGGGTCGTATTTTCGTAATTACGAATTATTTTCAAGTCCGTTACGTATTTATTTTAAAATCTTGTCGTACCATTAAGAATTACAAAATCAAGTTACGAATATTATTTTTACATCGGTCCGTATCGATTTTTATTGAGTTCTTTTCGAGTATTAAAGATCTTTGCGGTGCTCATATAGAATGGTTATCGGGTTTGTTTAACAAAGCGCATTTTTCCAATAAAAGCGGCGTATACAGTCTATCTGTCAAAAAACAATGGCGGCGCCCAGAGAGCGTCCTAAAAAACTGCAAAGCGTCCAAAAACACGCTTTTAACATATTGTACGCAAAGTGAGCCGAAGTTAAATGTTAAGAAAGACATTATAGAAAAGATCTTATACGATGTTGTATGTTCAGTTGCCGACACAGTCGGAAAAGCTAAACAAAAACGCGACACGACGGGTCCAAACTTAAACACAAAAAAAACATTGAACGAGTGGAAGGGACAAGTCCCGTGGCAAATCGTTGAAAAGATTGAAGGGGAGGAAGATTGAATTTTAATTGTGAAATATGTAAAAATTCATCCAAGGCATGCAATCTACCCGGTAAGCACAGTTTGGGCATATTTGAAAAATAAAATTGTATAATACTGAAAAGACACTGTTGAACTCGTATAAATAAAGTTGCTAGTATGTTTATTTTGTTCTTTTTTTGCATGAAAATAACCATTATTATTTTTTTTAGGTCATTTAGAAAAATAAGAATTATTTTCCAAAACTTAGTAGTAACGTTAAGAATAAAATTTCAGAGTTAAGAATTCTTTTTGAAAATCTGGTTGTAATTTCAGAATTTCACAAAACCTTATCTGGAGCTCTGCATGTATGTCAAAAATAGCCTATCCTTTTTTTAAATGTGCATGTCTCTGTGACCTTTACCTTTGATCTCATGAACCCTCAAGACAAACTAATTTATATGAGTCAGGATCTAAACTTAAGCAAGTGAAAAATTTCATGCAAAGGTGTGGGCTCTAGAGTGTTAGCAAGGGTTTTCTTCGACCTATTGTTTGAACCCAATTGACCAAGTTTCAAAATCTGTCACAATGTTATAAGCACAAATGTTCTGACCAAGCTCCATACAAATCGCGCAATAAATAGGGCCTCTAGAGTGTCTACCAGTTTTTTCTTTCATTTGACCTAGTTTCATGAAGATTGGGCATTAAATGTGGCCTCTAGAATGTTCACAAGCTTTTCCTATCTCTTGACCCACTGACCTAATTGTTGAACCTTCATGACCCAGTTTCCACTCACTCTAATGAGCATCTGTGCTTGAAAAAAATCTGAGAGAAGGCCTGAAAATGTACCTGTTTTAATAATACCTAGTTTTTGAAAGGAAAATGACCCAGTAACAAACTTGGTCAGGATAAAATTGGTGCACATTTTCTGTTGTTCCCCTGGACCAAACTTGTTATTACCTGTGTTTCATTTCCATCTAAAATTTGACCAGATGCCTTTTTATTGTTTTTAAAACAAGTATTGTCTATAAAAGTATCTTAACACTCATGAAGCAGGGTAATCAATTGCAACCTGTAATTATATTCATCCTTTTTATATTTGGTTTATCAAATTATCCAAAAAGTGTACAGTATGAGAGTGTGAGTGGAAAAAACTTGTAAGAGTGCACTGTTTTTGCATGCAATCCAATGAAGAACTCCAATTACTGAATGTTATATATAATTTTTTCTAGTCAGAATGCATTTAGATTTTGAAAGGATAACATTAAAAGTAAAAGTTTAGATTACTTTTTTATAGTAATAAATTCATTTATGTTCTACAATCAACATCCATATACCGGGTACTTGTTCCTGGTGAGTTACATTTGTATGTTAATGTACATGCCTAAATATTCGCTTATAATGGCTGAAATATTATTTCATATAAATTTGTATAGATTTTAGTGCTTACCACAGGCCTTTTTACAGTCCTTTACCCGCGCACTTGAATTTTGCGCCGAAAATTTTGAAAGCTGATTTCAGATCCTTTGTCTATTACATGTATCTATTTACCCCAACTTAAGCCAGCCTTTTTAAAAAGGAATATACAGAATTATCTACCTACATGTATCAAAAAAAGTAAAATACAAAAACCTGACTAATGACTAGTGACAAGACTTCCCTACACAACAAACTAGCAAAGCATAAACCATATTTAAATGTACTATAATAATGTGTGATGTCAAAGGTGCCTTTTCACATTTTGGTAAATTGACAAAATTTTAAAAAAGTTGTTTCAGATTCGCAAATTTTTGTTTTACTTATGATATTTGTGAGGCAACAGCAATGCTGAACATTTACCATGCTCAAAAATATCCATTATAGACGAGTTAACGCGTGACGTCACACGCACCTGCAAAGTTTAGACTCCGCCCACTGGTTGGCAAAAAGAGGTGGAATTCATATAAGCGCATATAGAGAAGGTTGACATAATCATCGTTTTTATTGATAATCATGAACTGTATCAAATATAATTTTACTATTTATGTCTGAATAAAACATAAGCATGCGTTGAAATTCATTTTTGGAACGATAATATTGTTGTTATTATTTGTTTTTACTAAAAACGAGCTCTTGAGTGGAACACTATCTACGAGCTCGGTATGTGGTTACCACAAAAATCTCTACTAAACGCATCTTCACGTCCATTTTAGATACAAAATTTCAGAAATGTTAATTATTTTAGAATAAATTAAATTTAATGAAAGAACACAAATAAGGATGAAAACAAACAACAAATAGATCGCTTTTTGTTCGCAACATATAGTAACTGATTTTAGCCCTAATATATCTGTACCAATTTACCTTGATACACAGCAAATACATTCATAAATCTAATTGTTTTATTTAATTGTGCATACCAATTTTGACACTTTTGTTTCAGCATTTCTAACCGTGTTTAATTGCACCGTTGTTCGTCACAAGCATATTATCTCGTTATGATCGGAGACTGCCCAGACAATTACACAGAAAACATGCCGGTGTCATAAACATAGGGACCTATTCTTTAATTGGGTCCCTGCATAGACCACATGTGGCAGACTTTATGATACCTCCATGTCATCTCTTGGCATATTGAGCAGTTATATTGAGCAAGCCAAATATTAAAGCCAAAATACATAACATTTGCTTTAATAAATAATTTAATATATTAAAAAAAGAAGATATTTGTCCGAAACGGATTAACAGGAACATGTGTTTCTATATGTTAGCCAGTTTAATCATAATAATACAGTGCTTTATAACTTTAAATTTAAAATATTGTGCAATATTACTGCTACACAATTGATGTATTTAACGCGGGTACCGGCAAATGTGAACTCGGCAATTTAGTGTAAAGATTGTACGTTCTTGCAGTGCACGTAACACCATCATGAAACCAAGCAATCACAATGGATAAACAATATTTGCGTAAAATAAATTATATTTATCATAAAATGCTAGATTGTTACATGTATCACTCCTTATTACTTGTTAAGAGATTTCAATATACATGCAAAGACAGTTCAATTTGCACAAGATGCAGGTTTTATTTCCATTTGTTTATTAAAATTTATTAATATTGTAATTCAATGGAAACGAAACGAAAATTCAATCCATGGAAAAGAAAATTACCACAACATTTAACGATTGTAATGTATTCCGTTCTTATGGCTTTGTTTTATAATTGATTAAATGCGCCTCTTATAATGCACTTTCGATCGCTGATGAACAATAACAATATCCACACCGTTTATATTTATAATCAAATTAATATATGTTTTATAAGTTTTGAAATATCATTTTTTAAAGTCTTACTGTACAAAAGAATACGGCTAATTTATTGTTTAGTTGTGTGGTATTGTCAGCATTTAGTCTTCCGACCACGTTTACTCTGATGCTAATAACTAATTTGTATTTTATAAAGAGGAAATTATATATATGAATATACATTTGTTGGTACTAAATATGATATATTTGCACTATTGTTTAAAAGTTGTAATGTTTATTTCGGATTTTTTATCGTTTAATTGACTAAACAAAAGCCCTTTATACATGTTTTACGTGACTGTAACCAGTGTTTTTGCCAACCAATCAGTGCGCATGCGCGGAAAATCCCGAATGTAAACAATAACAATTAACTCGTCTATATGCATCTTTTGACAATTTAAAAACCTGAACATTATAAATTATTATAGGCCCCTTAAATAATCAATAAATAAAAACAAAGCAGTTCTTCACCACATTGAGCAGTTCTCCTATAAATATGAGGTCGATATAGATTGGTAGATTGCGTCTAATTATAGTAATTATTTGGACTAATTGAACAGTAACCTATCATTTAACCTGTTGATAGTTGCAATAATCTAACTCCCAGCTATTGACCCTTCGGATCGCTGTATGTATGTACTCATTCAATCTCAGAGCATTCAAGAAGAACTAACCTGTTAAATTGCACAGAAAGACTGAATCCGAATTTATGTTTAATCCGAACTTTACACACAATTAGGCAAAAACGGAGTGCCATAAATATGACAGTTCTAGACACATAAAAACAATTATATTATACACCAAAGTATGTGGCTATTAAATTTAACAAATTGTTTCAGACATAAATACACGAAATCAGACGTTTTAACGTTTAAGAAAAATGTATACCTTAAGCAGGAATCTGAAGAATCGTTACACATCGGCTATCACCGGATTGCTCCGTAAGCACTCTGGATCAGAAGACGATTTATTTCATAAATACATATATCTTACGGAGGAATCCGAGATAGCCGATGTATTACGATTGCTCCGTAAGATGTAAATCGACAATCGTGATACATCGGCTATCTCGGATTTATGAAATAAATCGTCTGCTGATCCAGAGTGGTAAATCGATTGCTTATGCAGAGTGGAAGCTGGCAGGTCGATCACCCTATATATTATGCATTCGTGAAGAAGCCATTGAACCTGTCAATAAATTGAGAACTTCACAAACAAAAGAAGCTGGGGGCTGTCCATTTAGCGCAATTTATTGTACACGTGCTTCTCACTTCGACGCACAGGTCCAATCGCCGTTCCCGCGAGCATATTACCGGTAGTTGCATGGGTTGTATTTCTTTTGACCTTTCAGTCACGGTTAACCCATGCAAGTGCAAGCACTTATTTCCAATGGGACCCTTTGGTTTTGCTGAAGAGACATCAAGCAGAAGAGACAGTAGTGAGATACAATTAAGGAATCCGGGTGCGATACCCTAGCTCTTTGCGAATACATCCCTTGGTCATTTTACGTGCTCAGTGTATAGCACCGATACACGTGAGAATTACATGGGTTTCATACCAGTACATCTCTAGTTGGGCGGGAAACACTTTAAGCATTTCTGAAATTTCCAGTGCCTCGGCCAGGGATTGAACCGGGGACCTCTGGAATGGTAGACCAGAGTGTTACCACTCGACCACCGCAACACGTACTAGCTATAGTGATCACCAACTGGACAGGTTGGGTTTCCACCGAGTCCCCCGGCTTCACTGTCTGCAAGCGTTTAGGAAAGAACGTCCGGAAAACTATTATTCTATAAAAACAAATCCTAAGTCCAAGGCCCGTAAATTCGTCAAAAATCAATGAACCGGAACGCAACTCGAACCTGACATGTAATCCATGTCGGGAGACCCACACCAAAAATCAGGTAAATATCTTTAAGCATTTATTAAAAACTCCAGAAACGGAATGACGGGTGGACGGACGGACAATGCGACTGCTATATGCTATCGTATCGTGGGAAAAAATCACCGGTTTCCTCGTTCATATATTGTGTGATTTCCAATGTTATGAGGAAATGCAAAGGTATCTGGGTATGCTAGCTGATATCTTCCAAAGGTCCGTGTGTATTTCGCGCTCGATGCTGCATAATGCATGATCCGGATTGTGTCTCAGCACGGATGCATAATTAACTTACAAGACTCACGTCTGTGACAAATGTTGATAATACTAGGAGTTTCAATTTTAGTGTGATCTTGTGCTGTGGTCATTTGGGAAGCTGGAGTACCCGAATGAAACCCGATGCACCTGTCCGGTATCTTGACCACTAATCAATCTCTGTGCGCCGGGAGCGGGGATTGAACCCGGGTGGCTATTTACATTGATAGCATCACGAGTTAAGTTAAGAATCCGCCATAGGTTAGCACGAGGTGGTGGTAGAAATCCTAACAACCCGAAATGGTCCAGAGTTGAAAATCTGGTGTTCGGGGGATTTCAAAATGTGGACCCTGACGTTTTCGACAAATGTATGAGTAGTTTGACGGAATTCGGCTCCGAATAGTTTGAGCGAGAAAGCGAAATAAATATAAAATGCGAGAGTTCATCTTTTGATGTGAAAGAAATCATTAATATTTATGTAAAATTACGCCGTCGAATGTTACTTATTAATCCATTGTTCATGAATGTAGAACTTGTTTGTATTTTAAGGTCGTTAATACGTTTTCTTTCGCGTTATTGCTTTTATAAGTGAATTAGTGGATTACAACAGCTAGCGTCATATTTGATATAACGCGTGCGTATTTCGAAGTTTACGAGGTCGTCACGTGCCAGAGTTTGAATTATCACCCCGGAAACCCGACATGCTGTGAAAAGTTGGACATGCTAGGAGATGTAGCCGATATATTTCAAAGAATTTCGGTAGGGTAAGTAAATCCAGTTCTAAAATTGTTTAGAGGCATTTTTGAAATAAAATAATAATTTGGTGCATGCAAAGGAGGTATTACCATGTATGTTATAAAATCCTGGTTGTTAATATTCAGGATTTATTTAAATATGGCTATTTAAAGTCGACGATGCAGGGACGATGCAGGGATTTGTTCCATATTTAGCACTTTATTTACAAATTTCTTTAAAGGTATGCCAGTGAAAAAGATTTTTCACCGACAGTTATATTAGCCAATGTCTCCGAGTAACATATCCGCCAGGGTTTCTTAAAAAAGAATAATAATAATAATTATAATAATATTCGCTCTGAAGCTAAGTTAATTTCCAGCTAATTTGTATCTTTTTTATTGTTTGAAAATCATTGTAAATGTAAAGCAATTGATTCATACAGGTAAAAATATACGTCCGGTAAACAATCTAAATATTCATAATAATATGTTGTGCCTATAGTCCCAATTAAGCTTGATTGGTCATTGTCGGCTCGGGTACTACTTACAAGTACCTCGGGTACTCTTAAGTATACTTACATGTACCCCGGGTACGGTAAATATACTAAAACGTACACGGGAATTTGAAAGCTATTAAATCGGTCGTTGTCGGCTGTTTTTTTAACTAATTATGTTCACATTTATGTCAAATTTTCTGTTAAATGGCCTATATATTACCGAAACTCATACTCAAAAAGCATGTTGAAGCAGTTTTTTAACAGAGAAGTTTGTTTTAGATAAACAATATCGTTTTACGGTAATCGGTAGCGCGTTTTACGACATCGGATTTTTAGCGGGAAAACAACTCGGGTACAGTCTAATATCGATCGGGTACGTTTAAGTATACTTACCGTACCCGGGGTACATGTAAGTATACTTCAAAGTACCCGGGGTACATGTAAGTACACAACCCCTCTTAAGCAGCCAGTCAAGGGAAACGGCCAAATTGGCTGCTTTAGCGGGGTGGCCTTTTAAGAGGGGGTTGGGTCATAGGGAGTCTAGAGTTGATGGCCAACTGTTCATTTTTTGTATAAACAAAATGGTAAATATGTGTACATGTACTAAACAATGTATAGACTTAAAATAATTTCATTTCTTCCTTTCTAAAGTCAACTATAAAACAACATTTTCATTCAAAAAAATATTCCATTCATCTTTCTAATCATCATCAATATCATCCTCATCAGAATCAAGTCAATGAAAAAGAATCATTCTCATGATTCGTTGTTTACAGAATGCGCGTTGTATGGCCCCAATGCACTTAAGATGGGAACAGTTGTGAATCAGTTATGTGTGAATAACTCCCGTGTCACTATTAATCGATAATTTAATTGGTTAATTGCAGTTTTATGTCTTTGTAATACCTACCGCACGAATTGGTCCCGACAGTGATCTCCTCCACGATAAAATCGTGGCCAGTTACTCAAAAGTCTGATAATAGCAACCAGGTGAAATCCTACTGTTAATCGTGCTTTTCATGCATAATATTATAAAAACATTTATTTCGCCGCGAAAATGGTTTTATCAAAATTAATATTGAAATCATTGTAAATATAAATCAAATATAAATGTTTTGTTAAATTCCCAAATGAGAATCATAATTTATAATCCAAAACACACTCCCGGTTGATGTATGTTAACGAGACGTTTACAAATCCTAGCATCCAAAAAGTACTCATGTATTTCCTTTGTCCGGACAAAAGCGCGCGAAAATAATGCACCAATATACAATGTCACGTCATACCCATGCAAGCGTGTTTTGATTTTTGGATAAAAACTTTGCAGCACAGAGAACATGTAGAGCAGTTGATTTCGGTTAAAAGTTGCGTTGTTCTTTTTAACTTTTAATAAGCCGATAATTGTCATAAATATGTGCTTGAAATAGTATGATTCAACAGCCACAAATAATCAATTATAAATTAAGAATCTCTTTTCCAGTACTAATAGATGATATTCGCATGTGCGGAAACAAAAAGATCAAACGGTCGAATATTGCTTTTAACCTGATAACCCGATAATCAGTCGCTAATTAATTGCAATTTTGCAAACTGGCTGTCAAAATGTTTATCACACGTTGCGTCGGTGTAATTTTGCCAGTATACTTGACTGACTTGCTCGCGCGTGACCACTCGTATGGGGGGAATTTAACATTTGGGATGCAAAATTGCTGGCCGCTGGCCGGAGAAACGGGGTTACCGCTAAAGAGGGGTTCATTATATAGTGTTTATCGACGGTCGCGGCACAGACCGGCCGCCTACACGGGGCGACCGGCGATGAGGGGTGACCGGAAGTAGGGGTTGAACTTTAGTATCCGAGCCGACAATGACCAATCGAGCCCCAATTAAGGGCGGTAGACTTTCATAAATGTGAACTAAATTTGGATCTATTATACATGACTTCAAGTTGACAGCTTTGCAAACATCTCCGACAATGCACGCGTGTAAATGTTTGTTTCTGTTCGTTCTTTTTGGTAATGATATATGCAAAATATAAACATTTATTTTCAAAACGAAACCCACGCCTCCTTCTAATGTGTATTTGCATAGATAACACGCATTTTTCATCTGATGAAGCCCCAAGCCTTGAAGGAATATATTCAGCCAGATTTCAGCAAATTATAACATCGTACCATCGAATTGTCGCCATCGTACTATCGCGATGTCGCATTGTCGCCATCGTATTGTCGCACTGTCGTCATCGTGCTATCGAATTTTCGTCATCGTATTGTTTTACTGTCGCCATCGTAATATCGCATTGTCGAATTGTCGCCCTCTTGATTTTAATGTGTAACCACAATGTCCCTAACGATATTCCGTACTCTCCTATTTGCAAACTATACACTGGTAATTCATAACCTATATCTCATTATTTTTGTTTCAGGTCAACATGTTTGCCTTCACTTGCTTTTACTGTCCCAAGAGGTTGATATCATTGAAAGAAACTGTCAAACACAGTAACAAATGTCACAAAAACGACACACTACGTTACAAGCAGCTGGAACTTGATAGTGCTACCGGATTATTCGGTTATCGGACTCAAACATATGAAGGGGTTACTCCATCTACCCATACAATTGTAGTCATAGACGACAATTTAGTAACCGAAAGAAGACTCTTGAATTATAGGCACAAAATATTATTATCAATGTTTAGATTGCCTACCGGACGTATATTTTTACCTGTTTGAATCAATTGCTTTACATTTACAATGATTTTCAAACAATAAAAAAATATACAAATTAGCTGGAAAGTAACTTAGCTTCAGAGCGGATATCATTATAAAACCTCAAAGTTCAATGAAAATGATCTACAATGCGTCAGAGTGGGCATAAATCAGCTGAAATAGTGAGCTTTTAATTTTATAAATGAACTTAACACATGTCATATCTCGACATCTTTGTACAGCACCATGTCATATCATTTTTTCATCAACACGTTGTATGTAAAGTCGAATTTTTTCACCAATACGAACTTTTTTAAGAAACCCTGGCGGATATGTTACTCGGGGACATTGGTTAATATAACTGTCGGTGAAAAATCTTTTTCACTGGCATACCTTTAAAGAAATTTGTAAATAAAGTGCTAAATATGAACTATAGGCACAAAATATTATTATATAAATGTTTAGATTGCCTACCGGACGTATATTTTTACCTGTTGTAATCAATTGCTTTACATTTACAATGATTTTCAAACAATAAAAAAAGATACACATTAGCTGGAAATTAACTAAGCTTCAGAGCGGATATCATTATAAAACCTCAAAGTTCAATGAAAATGATCTACAATGCGTCAGAGTGGGCATACATCAGCTGTAATAGGGAGCTTTTAAGTTTATAAATGAACTTCACACATGTCATATCTCGACATCTTTGTACAGCACCATGTCATATCATTTTTTCATCAACACGTATGTAAAGTCGAATTTTTTCACCAATACGAACTTTTTTAAAAAACCCTGGCGGATATGTTACTCGGGGACATTGGTTAATATAAATGTCGGTGAAATTTTTTTTTCACTGGCATACCTTTAAAGAAATTTGTAAATAAAGTGCTAAATATGGGACAAATCCCTGCATCGTCGACTTTAAATAGCCATATTTCAATAAATCCTGAATATTAATAACCAGGATTTTTCTAACATACATGGTAATACCTCCTTTGCATGCACCAAAATATATTTTATTTAAAAAATGCCTTTAAACAATTATAGAACTGGATTTACTAACCCTACCGAAATTCTTTGAAATATTTCGGCTACATCTCCTAGCATGTCCAACTTCTCACAGCATGTCGGGTTCTCGGGGGTGATTATGTGCCAGCACTCCCACCTCACCACCAATTTCGACTCACGAAAATTGGGACGAATTTTGCATTATAGCTGCAATTTATATATTTGCGTTTTTTAATTAAATATATGTTTGGCGTGATCATGTCCACTGCAGGTTAAATCGGAGTACCCGTAGGAAACCCTACCTGTCCGGTATGGGAATCATCAACGAAACGCACGTGCTGCAAGGAATGAACCCAGATTGTCTATGTGAGGAGCGCTTGCACCGATAACTGCGTCAAATGGCTAGCCTCTCTTACAAAAGCGCGTTCCACGCTTGGCTTCCTTAGATGTAATCTAAAACACTGCCTTTAATGATGCCGTTTAACAGCATATATTCCTGTGGTAAGATCCACCCTTGAAATAAACTGTAATGCAAAACCTACAAAAAGACACAAAACTTTTAAAGAAACCACAAGCAATCTTCGAAGCTCATCACCGGTTGATACTATAACAGAACACCAGGCTGCGTCACAATCATGTAAGAAGGCATGAAGATCCAACCACTCCAGGAACGAAGGTAGGCAACCATGTTTATCTTCTGTTTCAAGGTGGTTGCGGGCCTTGTCATGCCAATACTTCATATCTCCAGTCCGTCAATCTACGTCTCTGGTCAATCCAAACACGAAGTTTCCACAAAACGTTATCTTGATTATAAATTAAGGCCGATAATATCGTTAACAGATTTGTCATAAATAACTCGAAGTGTTGTCGAGTTGTCATATCATATATTATTCTATTAAACGCATTCATGAATTTTGATAGTAAGCGAGACTTTGGCGAGCTTACTAACGAATTTCCTGGACGAGTTTAATAAAATATTATATGAAATAACAACGAGTGTCAGATCTTTTTTGCCACATGCTTTTAAATGAGCAAATTAAATAAATATTTAGGCAAACATAATGATAAATCCCGAAGGTTGTTTACATTTCGTGACGTCATTTGACGTTGCAACGTCATTTCAGCAAAATAACCAAATGCGATTGGTAAATCGAACGAAAACTAAGCCAATGAAAACGCTTAAAAAGTATATTACACATGAATCAGATATAATTAATAGGGTCTGGCACGAGTTGTGATATATCATACCATATTTTATTAAACGAGTTCATGAATTTTGTTAGTAAGTGAGCCTTTGGCGAGCTTACTATCGAATTTCCTTGACGAATTTAATAAAATATGGTATGGAATGACAACGAATGTAAGATCTTTTTTAACACATGCTTTTAAATTAGCAAATTAAATAAATATTTGCGCAAACATAATGATAAATCCTGAATGCTGTTTACATTTCGTGACGTCATTTGACGTTGCAGCGTCATTTCAGCAAAATAACAAAATGCGTTTGGTCAATCGAACGAAAACTAAGCCAATGAAAACGCTTGAAAAGTATAGTACACATGTGTAAGATAAAAATATTCGTAATTGTTATATTACATTGGAAACAGGGTATGACATGTGATAAAAAATATTCGTAATGTTTATATGACATGAGAAACAGGGTATGGCATGTGATAAAAAAATCATTCTTCCCTGGGATATAAATCGAGTGGAACAAACTTGGAAAAAGTGCAGTGCACACTAAAATAGTTGACAGCTTCAGGTCCACTGTCCTAAACTGAGATAAAACTACCCACTCTCATGTTGCGCAAACGTTGAAAGGCTCTGTAACGTTTTACATGTATATATTTTCACCGATATTACATCATAGAAGATCAATAGGTTACAAATGTGATAAAAATATATCAAACTGAAGGCTCCCATCAAAAAAATCGTTAAACCCCCGTATTTATTTATTTCGCATGAAACTGCAACTGATGGTATTGCATTTTGAAAACAAATACCGGTGAATCAATTGCTATCTGTACTACCGGTATCCGCAAAATACACGATTGTGTCGAAGCATGCGCACAGTGATATAATCGGTGTTTGCTTCCGGTCAATTTTATCAATGTTCACTAAAATCTCACAGAATATATGCTAAAGCATGAGTGACAGTGATCCTGTTACTTTAGAAGGGTAAAGCGGTGTACACTTGTTAAATATAATTTTTTTTTAGCAATTTTATCAAAATTTAGACAAATAGTAGTTTGCTATATGTTTGGAACCTTTCAACATCACCCCACCCTTTAAAAAGTTTAATTTTAAGACCATGAGTATATCTGCCAATTTGAAGGTAAAATTTAGACTGGTTTATAAACCTTCCAAAAATTTTAATAATGTTTTGAAAAATCAATACAAATAAAAGATGCAATCGGACAGTTCACTGTGATATTCCTTGCGTTAAGTTTACACCTAAAAACCAATATTTACTCTGAACACGTACATAACAACATGCACCTGCTGTATGAAATGTACAATCACAACTTAATGTTCAATGGAGTTCTACTTTCGTAATAGACCTGCTTTTAAAAAGGTATTTAATTCAATGAAAAAGTGTCTCATTGGTCAGAAATTACATGTTTGAACATCAGATTTTGTTGAAGGAAGCCATACAAAGGAATCCGGGTCCGTTCGCCCTAATTTCTGTTCGCCCTAATTTCTGTTCGCCCTAAATCCTGTTTGCCCTAAAACCTGTTCGCCCTGGGTTTGCCCTAAATTTTATTATCAAAGCAGGGAAGCAATAAATATAACGAAAATTGTTATCTTTTTAACATTTTAATATACAAATGACAATTTAAGCTACAAACTTGCCTAAATGTGTGAAAAAACAAGAAGGCGCATATACATATGGGGCCTGCTTTCTGCGGACGATATATACAAATTTCATGAACTTACAATGACATCGGCAAATTTCACTGACAACACGGCTTTAATTGCTTAAAATATAGTTCTGTTATAATTAATTAATAATAATCTTCTTCCTTAATGTATTTATTATAATTGAACATTTTCTTTGAGACCAATTTCTACACAATTTAAAATATACCGCTCTGTTTCATTTACATAATTTATGTTTATTTTCTTAATCATCCGCTAATAATCATATTAAAGATAATTTCTAAAAAAATAATAATAACAGTTCTGTTTTATAAACATGATTTATGCATGCATCAATATTAAGTATACTCTTTAGGATAATAGTTTCAACTTAATAATCATATTCTACATAACTAATTTCTATATGATTTAGTAATTGTTCTCAATGTTAACTATATTAGGTTAATACGACACTCAATCAATCAGTTAACACAGATCGTTATCTCTATAATCTCTTAATTAATCAACACCGATCAATAAAGGCCGGTTGCTACTTCACACCGCGCAATACACGCGAGAATTATTGGAAGTTGATCAGTTTAGTAAATTGAATATTGATGATGTTTTTATTGAGATTTAATGATATTTATATGAATTTTAAATTTATTTGCCTATGCAGGGATCGACAAGAATACAAGAATTTAGATAATCCGACAGACGGTGGTTATATATTGCTGAATGAAAGAACCATAAACAACGCAAGAAGTTACACTCAAAATCTCATAATCTTAATTACTATATTACACATATTAATGTACAAATAATTTATAAATTTAATATATACAGGTTATATATAGAATAATAAATGATGCACTTTATATTGTGTACATATTTGTAATATTTAAATTTCCATTTTAACTTATTTAATACTTTTAATTAATCATAATTAATAAAGTTTTGCTTAATTTCAATTAACAAAATTTTATAATTACTATTGCATATTTTTTAAACTAACTATTGCATATTGTTTAAAATGACTAGTGCATATTGTTTAAAATAACTATTGCATATTGTTTAGAATAACTATTGTATATTGTTAGAAATACTTAAGGAATTGCGCAGTCCGTATCACGCATTTAGCCCAGTTTTCACAAAACCACATCGGTATACTTTTTGTGCTAGGTGAGCTACAAACTCTAACATATGGAAAAATACATTGATGTACTATAATAAAACAGTTTAGTAAGCTAAGAGAGCGAGTAGCAAATTCCAATCTAAATTGTTTACCAAATCAAGAACGCAAACGTAAGCTTCTTTAATTAATTACATCTATTATGGATCAAAGGATATTAGCGCTTAACGCTTATTCGCATAAGTCGAAGAATGGTAGCATTAAATGCTAATTGAAAATGAAATACGATAGAGACAATATTAACTAAGACCGTAATGGACAGAATGATTAATTATTAAGAACTAAATAATTTATCGTACGTAAATGAAGATCTCGTTACATTAGATGGAAATAATGAAATCCTCAAGGAACATTAAAATATATAGAAAAAGTACGTACGATATGTTTTTATTATATGCAATTGACAAATTAAATTAAACTAACCAGTTCCACATAGCCGATGCTGCCACCGTTCACAAACGTCGCATGTAATCGCATGTTGTCTTGGTCGTACCTCCAAATTGCACGAAATGCACAACACATCCATTTTTGAAATAATAGAACCAGACATTTGAGCTCCATTTTATATACTGGGATAATTCACAGTTAGGTTATTCCGAACACATCAAACAAAAAAGTGTTACCGAAATATAAAAGTCGGCGCTCTTTAACTTGTAAGCGTATTTGTAACAAAGGCCAGTAATATTCCCTAATTGCTTATTATATTAATTTATGATGAAATCTAAGGTACAAACTTGCTTACATGTGTGAAAAAATCAAGACGGCGCTCTATAACTCGTAAGCGTGTTTGTAACAAAGGCCAGTAATTTTCACTACTTGCTTTCTATATTAATTAATGGAAACTTAATGTTCAAACTTGCTTATATGTGTGAACAATCAACTGTTCATACCCCGATATACACATGATAATATAGGGCGAACGAACCCAGGGCGAACGTGTTACTAGGGCGAACGGACCTGATACCCATACAAAGTTATATTTTCAACAGTTTTTATGTACTTCACCAAACATGCAGAAAATAACTTTAAAAGCCAAAACATGGATAACTAAAACTTAGCTAAGATCAACATTTGATGTGATTGAAAATAAAATCTAGAAAGTCCAGTTTCAGTATGTTTCAGGTTTTTTTTCCCACTTTTTGGGAAGATAGCCCATGGCTTTGGAATTGGGAATTTAATCAGCATTTTCATTTAATTGGGAAAATAAATTTATTAGCCTTTTTTTCACATGAAAAGTCCAATGATTAGGGAAATACTAAATTTGATATAACTCTTTATAATCATTCAATTTAAAAGAACAAAATCATATAATACTTTGTTAGATGTAATTGACTTAAAATTGAGATAAAATGCGCATTAGACACTTCTTTCTATGAAAAAATGATGTTGTTTTTTTGAAAATTTGGAAATTTTCGCCACATTTTGGGAAAAAAGTATACTTTTTGGGATTGGGAACATAGCCGAATTTCGGCTATAAAATCGGGCCAAAAAAACCCTGTGTTTAATTCATCATATTGTGAATTAAGTCCTCTTGTCCACTTAAAAGCCTTGTTTATTTAATTGCAGTAATTGTTGATACTGACTTATTGTTGTGTGTTATGACTAAAGCTGTGACTGCTTAAAGATCTTATAGTTATTATTTATTATTCCAGACAGGCAGTAGAAGAAATTCTCAAAGAAGCAAGACGGTCCAAAGAATTAGCAAAAGATTTTGGTGCCCTTGCATGGTAATTTGTAAATATTATTGAATGAATCACACAAACAACAATATCAACAGTAGATGGTTAATATTGTAATTCAATTTTTTGTAGGAATATCCTGTTATGTGGAAGTTTGTATGTTCTTCTTGTGGATTTAATAAATTTCTTTCAGTTATTTTTTTACACAATATATACACATTATGCTTTATCTTAACATTTAGATGCACACTTATATTAAACTGCTAAAAATTGGGTGTTAGTCAGTGTTGTTTTTCATTAAAGAAAATTTAATTTAAATCCAGATAACAATATAATGGACACATCCTGGATCAGGATTTTCTCTATAAATCCGTTTTCATTGTAGGCAGAAGAGGGATGTGTTACCAAATAAACGTTTCTTGAACAACACCCTTGTAAGCACTCTGAGGCACGGTTACCGTCAAGATAAGAAAATGAAAGATGGCAGTTACCTTAAGTACAAGCAACACATGTCCAGTCGCAGACGTATAGGGGGCAGAAGCAGGTCAGTTTTTTTGAGAAAATTTATTTTGAAATTTAATGAATCCTTAAAAATTCACATTTCATGTTTTGCATTTTTGACACTTTAAGAAATTTTTTATGCCCCCATATCGAAAGATCGGGGGCATATTGTTTTTGGCCTGTCTGTCTGTCTGTCATTCATTTATTGTATGTAGTGTTTTTCCCAGGAGGGCAAAGGGGCATGGCGCATTACTTTCAAAAAGGGCATTTTAGCGCGCAGTTTAGGCAAAAAAGGGCAAAAACGTTCCCTGAATACCTGAATTACGGGGCAACATGTAATCGAATCTGAAGCAGTTGTGGAAAAAATAACATATAAACAATCACATTTAATGGTAATTGATGTATTTAACTTACTATGATTTATATTAATATATTTACCTTGCAATGTACATTAAAGTTCCATGCTGTTTCAATAAACTGTACAGCACGACAAACATAATAAAGCAATATATGAATATGAATCTGATTATACACAGATCCACTAACATATAAATGAAACCATGTTTGTCTTATCGCCAGATGTTTAAAATAACATTGCGAGTAAATTGATAGCTAAAACATGCAAACACTCGTTTCCGTGAAATACATCCACCAAGTAGATTACAAATAAATAAATAATGTTGTTGCTATCTAAAACATTTTTATGCATCGTTGATTATCACAGACATTTCATTAATTCCTTCTTTATGTATAATCTCCATCGTTAATTCGATCGTTAACGACGTTATTTGCCATTTTTTCGGAGTCGCAATTTAATTCTGTATAGTCCTCCATGTTGTTCAAATGTCAAATGATGTAAGCGACAGGTGCGCATAGCAACGCTAAAACGTATACGCGATTCGCATTTTGTTAAATTAGTATACGTCTCAGTAATTATTTCAATAATTAGATCTAATTATCTTTAAGACGAAAGCGATAAAGAATAAATTTGTTTGTGTTTTTAAATGTAATTATGCATAAAAATATATGTTTTGATATAACTGAATAATGCATGCAATGCACAATTGCCACGAGAATTACATCGAGTTTTTCATCAAAAGTCTCAGAAGAAACGATTTTTACACATTGCCGACCGAAAAGTGCGCTTGGTATAACATAGCCCCTGGCATTATCGATTGATACTGACACTGGGTTATTCACGCATGACTAATTCACAGCTTTGGAGCAGCAGTGCCCCAGATAAGCTGCGTATCTGCGTCTTTTACCCTAATAAAATGTTTAAAAAAGCAAAGAAATACAATATCATGCGTATTGAAAACGCAACCAATTTGACTTTTACGCAAACTTGCAAATGGGATGCGTACAATACAATGGCTTCGATCGAAAATGCTTTTCTCATCTTCGGTATTTTCTCTTTTGAAGTATTATCGTAACGAGGCGATGCTTTCATTCAGCAAGCACCTGGATGTTGGAGCAAGAAACAGTCAAACTAAATAAAACGCTCTGCGGACTAGATTTCATAGTAAAATAAAGAGTCTGACCAAATAATTTACGACGACATACATTCGTTTTCAATCTGACTTAATCCGTTGTTTTATAACTCAGTTCACCCTATTTCAAGAATGAAATCACCCTATTTTTCAAAATCAAAGGGTGAAAACCCTATTTCCCAAATAATTATCTGGGCCACTGGAGCAGTCTACCTATAAATCGAGCACTGTAATAGATTAAATTTGCTCAAATAATATAGTCGATTAGACGTTGACGTCTCTCGAGTAAATCAAGCACAGTCAGAGTGTCACAGAAAATCAAGGACGCTGATTTTGCGGACCAAGTGAGATCGTAAGGCAATAAAGATGTTATCGATAAGGGCGCGTGGCGAAATTTGTCGTTGAAAAGAAGGGCGTGTGGCGAAATTTGCCTTTGAAAAGGGCAGCGTGGCGATCCGGGAGGGCGGCGTGGCTTTTCGCCACGCTAAAATGGCCTGGGAAAAACACTATGTATGTGTGTGTCCCAAAACTTTGACCTTTGTTTAAGTTTTGCAATAACTTTTGCGTTATTAAAGATAGCAACTTGATATTTGGCATGCATGTGTATCTCATGGAGCTGCACATTTTGAGTGGTGAAAGATCAAGGTCATCCTTCAAGGTCAAAGGTCAAATATATGGCTTTAAAGCGGCGCAATAGGGGGCATTAAGTTTTGGACAAAAACATCTCTAGTTTGTAACTCAAACTGTCCTGTTAGGAAAAAATGTGTATATAATTCAGGGGAGAAAACCAAGCGTTTGTACGCCAAAAAGTGGCTTTCAATATGTTGATCCATTTGTTTTAATTGAAATGTACTTATTTTATTATGTATTTTTTAAATGCCCGTTTTTCAAAATGGGACGTATTATAGTTTCACTCTTGGCGGGCGGGCGGCGTCCACAGCAGTTTCCGCTCTCTAATTCAAATAATTTTCATCCGATCTTCACCAAACTTGGTCAGGAGTTATATCCAGACAATATCTAGGTCAAGTTCGAATATGGGTCATGCTGGGTCAAAAACTAGGTCAAAGGGTCACTAAGTGCATTTCAAGGATTTAGCATGGTGTCCGCTCTCTCATTGAAGTAGTTTTATTCGATCCTACAAAACTTGGTCAGAAGTTGTATCTAGACAATATCTAGGTCGAGTTCGAATATGGGTCATGCCGGGTCAAAAACTAGGTCACGAGGTCACTTAGTGCATTTCAATGATTAAGCATGGTGTCCGCTCTCTAATTGAAGTAGTTTTCATCCAATATTCACCAAATTTGGTCAGAAGTTGTGTCTAAATGATATCTAGGTCAAGTCAAAATATGGGTCATGTTGGATAAAAAACTAGGTCACAAGGTCACTTAGTGCATTTCAAGCATTTAGAATGGTGTCCGCTCTCTAATTAAAGTAGTTTTCATCCGATCTTCACCAAATTTGGTCAGAAGATGTGTCTAGATGATATGTAGGTCAAGTTGAAATATTGGTCATGGTTAAGTTATCAAGTTGTCCAAAACCTTCAAACGGACGTATATTGTGACAGTTTGGCACTCTTGATTTTACTTAAAATAATCATTTTTTGCTCTACCAGTGGTGTTTTGAAATAAAATCACTTTAAAACTGTAAAAATGTATTAAATTTAAAATAAAATTTTGGGAAATATATATATATATATATATAACACCTTAAAAAATACACTGTGATGAAAAAGGCAATATATACAATGTAAATAAGAACTATCTGCGTATATTTTCTAAGAATTTTTAGTCTTACACTAGTAATTAGGGAGTTGACACAAATTCTTACTGTTTGTCATGAAATATTTGCAACAATATATTAAATTTTAAAACATGTTCACGCAATTTGTGTTTACCAGTCCAGATGGGCAGCAAGGAAGAAGCTACAAGGAGCAGGGCTCAGCACCCTTCTATTTTGATCTAGATATTTTTTCCATATAATTATAGTGTAGCCTTGAGTGATATTGTTTCAAAAAATGTTTTATCTTGAAAGACAAATTTTAGGTGTACTTATGCTTGTAGATTTCAATCGCATCATGATCCTATTGAAGAAACAGGGCAAGAGCCGGAGATTGTTGATTACGGAGAATTTGATGCAATGAAGTATGCAGAACAGTGCACTGGTCTGTACATCAGAGATTCACACAAAAAGCATGCAAAAATGCGAGAAAAATTTGTGGAGAAATCAGGCAACACCAGCTCTGATGATTCAGAAGAATCATTTACAGAGTATGATGATGCTTCTACTGCACGTGGTGATGACAAAACACGGAGACCTGATAAGTGAGTGCATTTCTGTGTGACTTTCGTTATTGCTCAAGTTCATGAAACAATAAGATAAATTGTGGTCAGCTAATTGACCAATTCTCTTACTGTCCTGACAGTTTTTATGCCCCCGAAGGAGGGCATATAGTGATTGGACTGTCCGTCCGTCTGTCTGTCACACGTTGCGTTTAGGTTTCGAAAAATGCTCATAACTTCTATGTCGCTTCAGATAGCAATTTCATATTTAGCATGCATGTGTATATGGACAAGGCCTTTCCATATGCACACAAATATTGACCCCTGTGACCTTGACCTTGAACTTAGGGTCCGCGTTTAGGTTTCGAAATCTGCGTTTAGGTTTTGAAAAAAGCTCATAACTTCTATCATTCGTTTATAGGGAGCATAAGTCTTCCTATGGTGACAGCTCTTGTTCAGTACCCATATTTGTAAGAACTGCCATACTTTAGCTTACAAACGCTGAATTGATGGTGAATCTCTGTACAAAATGAGATAACCAGCCCACCTGGTATTAATTAAGATGTTAACAGCAATGAATTGTACACATTATCTCAATCACAACAGTTAATGATAACAACACTTGCAAAGTCTTGTTCTTAAATGAAATTAAAATAAATTATTACAAGTAAATACAATTTGAATATTACATTTTTGCGATGTGTTTTCAGGTTTTCAAGTAAATGGACAGACACCGGTTCAGCGGATGAATACAATGACGAACCCAATGAACCAAGTGACAGCAAAGATGCTAAGCGTTCTAGTGCAGTCAGACACCTTGAATCTGATCCAGGGTCAGAGGAAGAAAGCAGTCTACGCAGTGAATACAGGAAGTATGAAAACTCAAGAAAGAAGAAAAAGGATGCAACCCAGCCTGGTACCTCCAGAGATTATGACAGTGACAATGAAAGTGATCCTTCTGGGACTGAGCAGACAAAAAGAATGGGGCCAGAGATAGAAAAGAGAAAAGCTGAAAATGTTAGTAGTGGAAATAATTCAGGGACCGAAAGCACGGATAACTCAAGGCAAAAAAATGTGACTAAAAAAGAAAGGAAAACCAAAAAATTGCCAGTGAAAGGTAAAGATCTCATGGAAATCATTAGCAATAGAAGTATGTATGCAGATATTGAAGAGCTGAGAGAAAAGGGTGAGAAAGTTGTAGATGATGATTTGCCACAATCTAAGTTTGAAAAAGACAGAAGAAAAAGAACAGCAATTATATGCAGTGAGAAAGAAATCGAAAATGAAAAAGAAAAGAAACCAAAACCTTCAAGAACTTCAAGTGAAAAGGAATCTCAAAGACATAAATCTCCTGAAGGTTATATTAAAAAATCTCAAGGTAGAACAGCGATGTTGTATGAAGACAGAGATGACGATGAAGAAAGCAGCGCAAGTCACCATCATGAAAGAAATAGCAGGTCAGACAGGGTCAGGCATGACCAAAGTGAAGGTGACAGACCAGTGAGGCACAGCAGATTTGAAGATGAAAGGGGTAGGAGAGAAAATCATAGGTATCACAGAGGTCGAGGGAATTTTCATCGCTCAGATAGAGGTTTTGGTAGAGGCAGAGAATCAAGATTGCCCGATCATGATAAAGGCTATCAAGAAAGAAGTAATAGCAATGCACGTAGGAGAGAATCAAATGAAAGAGAAAGTAGTTCTCACAGACATTCTGAAGAAAGAAACAGAAGGAATAGGTCAGAGTCTCCAAGAAAGTCTGATGTTGATGGTTTTTGGAGGGGCAAAGATAAATTGGAAAAAGACAGGAAAAAAACTGATCAGCTAGATTTTGATGAATCTACTGACATAAGTGAACTTGGAATACCGTACAAAACTGTTGGAGATGAATGTAAAGAGGAAGACGACCTCTTCAATAATGAGCATAGAAATGAATTTAGTGGTGATAGAGTTTCAGGGTTTAGATCTCGAAGACCTTATCGTGGTAGGCCGTTTAACATGAGGGGATTTCCTTTCCCAAGGGGACGACCATTTAGAGGCAGGCCACCATTTAGAGGTGGTGGTTTTCCAATGATGCCGATGCCTGTTGACCCTTTTTATGCCACCTTTATGCAAGAGTTCTTGAAAGAAAGTGGTTTTGAGGAATGGTTAAAAAAGAAAGCTAAGAAGTTTCACAGGCGCCACTCTGATTCGGATTCAAGTTCTTCCAGGTCTCGGTCTTCTCACAGAAGGTCACACAGATCCAAAAGGAAAAAGCGAAGACATTCATCATATAGTGACAGAAGTAGCTCCAGGTCGAGGTCCAGACATAGGTCTAGAAGCAGATCGCGACGTAGATATTCCTCCTCCTCTTCTAGGCACAGAAGTTCTTCTAGAAGCCGCAGTAGAAGCTACTCACGTTCTAGAAGTAGGTCTCGAAAACACAAATCCAGGTCTCACAGTTCAAGAAGTAATAGTCGCAGCAGGTCACGCCGTAAAAGCTACACCAGAAGCAGATCTCGTCATTCTAGCCACTCAAAACATTCAAAAAGTTATGGAGATCGTAGTTGGTCTAGAAGTAAAGAAAAATCAGTTGAGAGTAAAGATGTGTCAAGTAAATCAAATAAAGTTTCTGAACAGGAAGCAGAATCAACAAGTGCTCTTGCTCTTGAAATTGTTGAAGAGGAATTGTTGAGCTCTCAGGCTTTATTGAAACATAAAAAATCTAAAAAGAAGGAAAAGCACAAGACAGCAAAAAATAAATTACAGTCTAGTCAAAACCAATTCATAGTACCTGGTGGAGATATTGTGGTAAAGAAACGAAAGAAGAAAAGTAGGAGACCAAAGTTTAAGAAAACATTTGTGGAAGCTTCAAGCACTTTTGATGCAACAGAAGTGATGGACTTTGATGTTGATGATGGAGAAATCATTGACTCTGAAGCTGAAAACGTTGTGATAAATAATGAAAACTTTGAAAATGTTTCAAGTGATAATGGTGCTGCTTGGAGTAGCGAAGAAGAGGGGGAGGTGTTTTAAAATGTTTTTTCTAAAAATGTGTAACCGTATTTAATGAATTGAATTTCCGTGTTTATTACCATTTTTAACTGTGGTAAAACTTATTAGAGTTGTGTAATTAGTTTACTAAGTCTATGATACAGTAATTTCTGCAAGGTTGAATACTGCCCTAGATAACATTTAATTTTTATTTCGCATTGTGAGTAGACCATAAAAATAGTCTTATGATTTTGTTGCGTATTTTTTATTTTCATTCAAGTAATGATTTATTGATACAATTTTATATTGCGAATTGCCAATAGTATTGCAAACACATGGTTTACTGTTGTGTTTAGTGAATTGGAATGGACATAAGTCTGTGGTTCACTTTTCCTACATTATTTGTAATCAAGTGTATTTGATCTGAAATCCTCAATAAATAATAAACAATTAAACATGAACATACTTTGAGGTGTCATATCACGTGTGATATTGATACTTAACGTTATTTGATAGTAGATATTGGAATTAAAATTTGTATTTAAAACTGTAAATTGAAGAATATTTAAGCTATATTATTAAGTCTAGATTTTTGTGGCACTTTGTCAGTACTATATTTTAATACTTTGTGTAAGCTGAACAACTAAACCGGTACTAATCTCAATTAGCCAATGAACACGAGCACCATCATATATGGCATGTTCCTGTTGACGCATAGCATAATCTGTTTCTAAAAGTAGTGCAATGTTCTTTCTTTGTGGCAAAATGTTTAAAGCACTTGAACTGCTCATTTCTGAAAAACTAATGAGAAACAATGGAGTCCGTGTATGTGTTATTTTGCGACGAATAATAGTCATTGAGTACAGAACATTAACACTGTATATAATTAAAATAAATTTTGTTAATGAACTTTAATTCAAGCTTAATTTGGTCAATTTAATCTGATTACAATTAAAATCATTTGCATTAATCAATAACATATTTGTGGTGGGCGTATGATCACGTGTATACTAAAACTATAAGTGAGCATTTCAACGAACTTGTTTTTGATTTCGCAATCAGGTTGAAAACAGTAGACTCACTTCCACACCTCCCCAGTCATATGATAGAACGACGGTGTATCAATGGTTAAGCAATCGGCATCGCCTCCCCCTTTCGTCCGGCATAAAATTGCAATTTTTGCACAAGACCTGGTGTGTGCAGTAAATGTGTGTTTTTTGTGTGCTGGGCTTGTAAGTCATATTTGGTTTAACGTATTGAAATACATTATTTTATGTATTATTTGACGTATTTTAATGTCATTTTGATATTATTATACATAGTATAATATGATTGAAGGAGCAAAACCAGGATGTTATATTTAAAAAAGTGATGAAGATGCTGGCCGAAATGGCTGCTAGAAAGAAGATGGCTGCTAAAACCAAGATCATTTCTAAAATTTGCAGGAGAATAATGAATTAGAAAATGTTCTAATACAATTTAGTAACAACTAAGTCTTAAATATGAATTGAAGTTCAATAATACATATGCGCAGTATAGTGAAAGATAAACACATCGACCTAATCCTGACCATTGAAGACACATTACATTACTCTTGTATACAGCACATTCGTCAAATGTATTATAAGTTTCATGAAAATACACAGATAAAATGTCATGAGGCAAAATATGTATCAGTGCACAGTGCGTATTATTCAACTTTTGTTGAGTAATGTAAAGAAGTATGTGTACATGCTTGGCTCGTTCTAGGAGTTGTCGGGTATAAATAGTAGGACATTAAATATATTTTCTTAAGTAAATATTAGTTTAGAATTACATAGGACAAGTCACTATAAGTCTTCATTTTTCATTTCTTATCGACAAATTAAGTAATATAACAGTATGTTTTGTCTGCTCGTTGTTATAATACATGTTTATTTTATTATGTCAGCATGAACCTTTTGACAAGCACAACAGATAGTACATTGTAGTCGCACTTGATTACATGAGCACCGAAACGTTGCACATGGACAATCGCTTGTACAGCCACATTTTATAATTTAAGCCCGTGGGTTGAAGCTTAAGCAACGCTTGATTATATTATGGATAAAATGGTGTTTTAGGTCCCTGCTTGAGCCAACCGTTACCACATGGATACAGATCTGGAGGGGTTGTCTGCTTTTAATGCGTGTTTTCATATACATGCCCCTATGTTCACATGTTCAAAAATGCTTTCGTGATAGGTAGCAAAATTGCTTCTGCTGTACCAAATTTTGCTTATCTTTTTGTCCAAATACGTTGTGCTGTTATATACATATTTTTGTATTAGGCTTTCCATAGCATGCTTAAACAGGTCTGGTCGATTCCTTCACAACTGCTTTCATACTAGCTGTCATTTCGCCTAAGTCTGTTAGAGTTGCCTGCGTTCAGAATATTTATTAATTTACCCGTACCGATACAAGCATATCTAGCCACAATATTGGCCAGTGAATGAAATACAGGACAGAAGATCCGTCTATTACTGAACACGTGATATTGTTGTTAACATGCCGCTCAGACACTTAAAGCTGTTTTTATAGCACCGAGTTGGGTTTTCCTATTTAGAGTTCCCGTGTTTTTGAAGGTTATAAGTAAGCAAAGTGTGTGAAACCAGCATTTTTGTCATTGGTTTTGAACACGTTTTCTTTGACACGTTAAACTATCGAAATTACCTTTTACAAGTGTTTGTATTACCAATATTCTGATCTCGTACTTACGTCGGGGACAATCATGGTAATTCCGTGAGGGAAGTGGTTTGGTCATATTCTTTACAAAAGGGTAGAAACAGACAAACTGTTCTAAATTTCAGCAATTTTAACATTTTTAGTCGAATGTGCTCGTAACATAAGCGAGATCATATTCGTTAAACGGAAAGTAAGGCGGCTCGCAGAACCAGCATGCGTGTACATCAATTAGCAAGCTATTGAGATATAGATCATTAAACATGAAAAAAATACACCTGTTCATATTTGCATTTTCTAAATTACACCAAAACGAATACAAACACTTTTACAAACATTAATATAAATCAAACATACACGTTCTCTAATATTTGTTCATTTATAATAAACATATGAATTTCAGAATTGCATTGAAGAAAACACAACTAAGTGTGGATTTGATTGCACAAATAAAAAAAGGCCTGGCGGCATTTGCGTGTAAGTATTGGATCGTTCAATAAACACACAGAACAATCAAGCGGTGATTGGATGCACGTTTTGATAAAATGTAATTACTATTGCAGGATTTTCCGAAATCCTATGTCTTGTACAAGATCTTTATTGTCTCAAAAGAGCATTATTAATTATCGAGCGTTCTTGCTCCACAGCTCTTCATCCGAATCACTTTCAAATAAATCTGGATGTTTGGGCAGAGATTTATATTCCTGTCCCCTGCTCGAGTGACTCGCGTCTGATCCCCGTGCGGCAGTGTATCCGGGCATTTGTTGAAGCTCGGTTTCCGATGTGGTAGGCATATATACCCCGGCATGCATCCTGGACGTGTGCAGGACCTTGGATTCGGTGTCCCTTTCCTTTCGTTGCCTGCAAATGAATTGCACGATTTTCGGCCAGTATATGAAGTTTGATTTAAAATTATATGTAGTTTTGTTGGTTCGTTAGATTTTTTTTCGCGGTTATCAACACTTTTTCAGTCATAAATACTGTTGGAAACGTTGAAAAAAATCCGAAAAACGCACACTAAATAATCAAACTAAGATGTTATCAAACATATGTTGCATACCCAGATTGGATGACGTTGTTCATAAAGTTCACTTTCAGATATTATAAGTTAGAATATACACTGACCTGGCACTCGTTAACACATTAGCATAAATTATACATATTATTTGAATTAATATGTGTAGCACAAATGTCACAAACTTTATCTTGGTGATAAATGTCTTGCATATTTCATAAATAGCATGCACGTATTTCAAAATAACATATATAGTTAAAAGAGAAAAAATACCGTCTTTGCTTGAAATACATCCCCACCACGAACGCGAGAAAGACCGCGGCCACCAAAACGCCAAACACTGTACCCGCTATGGTCCCTATAATGAATGAGGGATATTACATGCCATGGTATACATGAAGTCCCGCTATGGTACCTACCAAGAGTGGACAAATATAATATGCACATGAATATATACGCAGTTACGCTATGGTATCTACAATGAGTGGAGAGATATTACATACCACGGTATACATGTACATATAGAGTCCCGCTATGGTCTCTACAAAGAATGGAGAATATAACATAACAATGAATACATACGCGGTCGCGCTATGGTATCTACAATGAGTGGATGGATATGGCATACCATGGTATAAACATAGAGTCCTGTTATTGTCTCTATATGAGTGGAGAATTATAACATTACAATGAATACATACGCAGTCGCGCTATGGTATCCACAATGAGTGGATGGATATTACATACCATGGTATACATAAAGTGAGCCGCTATGGTCTCGACATTTAGTGGAGATATATTTTATTTAATGCCATGGCATACATGTAGAATTCCGCTATAGTATTAACAATAAGATCCGCTATGTTCTCTACAACGAGTACAGACATATGACATGCAGTGGTATGCATATGCAGTCCCGCTATGGCTTATAAAGATCATATACATATTTATAACACACCATGGTCTATGCAACCCGTGATTCCATGTGTATAACGGAAAAAAAAATATTTCGTTAAAAAGCATGCGCGTCTGCACATTTCTGAAAAATCTACAAGAATGATTACCGGCTTCTGCTTTGACACTGTCAGTTTCGTGGGGTGTGTCTTTAGAGTCCTCATCATCGTGGCCGTAGAAGTCGTAGTCATCATCTCCGTTGGGTGTTGTTGTTTGGACTGGAGATGAAAACATAAACCTGTATGGTACCTTTTCCTATATGAGCCGCGTCATGCAAAAATGGGTCGTAAGGCATGTGGCGCAAAAATGGCCCCAGTCGCAATTGCGCAGCCAGGAGCTTCGAGGTCCGGTTTAACGTTACGCAAGGTTGCGTGGTCTCATAATCGGCCAGCGTAGCTCCAGACAAGCTTGTCCAATCAGGGCAGTCAAGTTAGGAGCATCGCTTTGTCGGGTATAACGTCGCGCGAGATTTCGTGGTCTCATTAGCGGACAGTGTAGCTCCTGATCAGACTGTGCGCATGCGCAGGCTCGTTTGGAGCTTATCTCACCGTTAATGACATAAGGTCAATTTTCGCATGACGAGGTCGTATAATATAAACGCATTGAGATTACACAAACCTATGTTGAAGAAGAGCTTATGAACTATTGAAATCGTGTGTTGAACATGCGAAGTGAATTTCAACGCGTTTTGAACTGGCAATATGTTTAAATATCGTAGTGAAACATTTGATGACTATTCCAAGTATCTAAAGAATATTTATTAGTTTTGCTAAATGAAAGACATAAATTGTTTTCAATTAACATGATTTTGTAACAAAACAAAACTTAACGAGAGTGGTCTTTGTGGCATTTTTGTTTTGTTTTTATTGATAGAAGTTTTAAATATTTTCCCCAACTTTTACATAAATTATAATATGAACCTATCATATTTTTTCCCCAACTGAGTTGGCGGCATTATACGTTGGACTTGTCTGTCCGTTTTTCCGTACGTCTGTACGTGTGTTTGTCAAAAAGCTGGTGTTTTCAACAAATACTTAGTGAATCTCGCTTTAACGTTGACAGTTGAATGACCTTAATGTGTACAGGATCGTAAAAATGAATTTTTGGGGTAACATGTTTTTGCAGAGATATGGGCCTTTTTCTTTTTTCACTCAAGAATATATAGCCCTAAAAGTTTGTTTTGATCTCCCCTTTTAAAACTGGTTGGATGTCGTTCAGCTTAATGCCCTAAAGTGATGTAATTAAATGAATTATTGCTGCAACAAGATTTGTCAAAATGATTGCCCTTTGTCTGTTTTCCACTATATAATTGGCGTCGCTCCGGAGAGCGGCGACTAGTATGTAATGCATTTTTTTTTTCGCTTATGGGAGGAGAAGTTATTTTACGGATCAATGTATATATTTTTGTTTTAAGAATATCTTGCATAGTGGTGATTTTTTGTGTAAATTAGTGTAAATAAGTACTGCATTTGTGCCTATTACATTTATTACAACATTTATTGCCAATAATGCAAAGCTAATTGTTTTAATTAATAACTAATCAACAACTGATCACAGGGGAAAGATCACAGGGACTGGGCAAATACCCGAAACTTTCTGGTTTTGTATAAAAACAAAACATAATCAAAATACATTTATTTTGTGGTTTTTCTAATCTGCTTATTTAGTGGAGAATCAATGTAGTACGATATTTGACGACCTATCGCGCAAGCAAGTTTATTGGAAGGCGTAGTGGTACGAAAACGTACAATGTATTAGTTTATTAATAGACATATCATAACGATCGCTATACACAACTTCACCAAATAGCAGTACATAAATGATGTCAGTCGGAATAGCTCAGTTGGGAGAGCGTTAGACTGAAGTTGTTTACGCAACAATCATCTCTAGGCCCCCGGCTTCCGGCACGAACGGAACAGTTCGGCGGCTGACAATTTTTTTCAGTCAGGTTAATAAATATAATAAAGCTTTATTTTATGTAGACATTTTAAAATCCATTTTACTACTATTGGACATTTTTATTAAAATAAATGGATGCCGCTTGGTGACAACGTTAATTAAAATTTCTTACATCACTTAAATATCTTATAAAAAAATACACGTGTTTTTATATTAACAAATAAGTGCAAACAACACATCTATTATCCATGTATTTTTATGGATGTCTATCATAGGCTCTAAGTACTATCCCTACCACATATAGAGCGCGAAGCGCGACACGTATTATTGATTGTAACAATGAGTTGCGATAAAGGAAGCAGCCGCTTACCAAGGAGGAGCTGTGTCCCAGCAACCCGTTTCCCTAGAGTCAAGCACTCCTCGGAGTTTTTTTTTAAGAACCACATATAGAGCACGAAGCGCGACACGTATCACTATCCAGGTGGTATGGGCCCTTTAGCATTATCCGACCATTACGTTCATAGTTATCTTCCTTAGAATTTGAGATATTTTGAAATCGTTGTTCGAAGTCCAAAATTTTCATCCGATTGTTCCCAAACTTGCACAGGTTTTTTTTTTTATCAATGAGGACCCAACCCAAACTCTATATGAGCAATATCGGACCATAAGTCCAGAATTATGTCTCTTTGAATTTAAAAATAAAAGTGAAAAACTGGTTGGTTAGGTGATTATGTCAACATTTTTTATCAGATTCTTTCCCGACTTACAGTGTCTTCATATCAATGAGCATTTTTACCTCATTTAAAATGAGAAACATCGGGACAATAAGTCCAGAGTTTTTTTCTATTAAATTTGACAAAATAAACAATTTCCACTTGTTTAAAAGATTTCACAACTTTCTTCTGAATCTTTCCAAACTTGTTAAGTGTTTTTATATCAGTATTACTCGAACCCTATTGAAAATGATGAATATCGGAGCAATAAATCTATTATGTTCTTTTACTGAATTTCAAAGTATTGTGAAATGCAGCTTCTTTATGCAATTTACAGTTTTCATTCATTTTTTGTCAAACTTTTACAGTGTTTTCATATCAATGAGTACTCAACCCCTATCGTAAATGAGCAACGTAAGAATAAGTTCAGAATCATCTCCCCTTGAAGTTGAGAAAAATATTAAATTACGCTTACAAGATGAAGCAGATTGTTTTAAACCTACTCAGTTCTGTTCCATTAATGAACTGCACACGGATGCCAGTAAAACAAGGAAACCAATGTAAATAAAATGAACTATGAAATATTTGGGGGTTACAACACAAAATCATAGATAATGATTATTTGGAGGTTATAACACAACATCATAAATAATGGTTATTTGGGGGTTATAACACAAAATTATAGATAATGGTTATACCAGTATCTTTTTCTATTTTGTTTAAAATAATCGGCCAATATATTAATATTTACATTAGAAAAAAATCGTTCCATGTAACTTCATTGAGTGCCTTTTACTCTGAAATTCCCGACGCCCTTTGATGCTTTGCATCAATACTTATCTTGTATGTTCATGTAATACCAAAATTGTGTTTGAAACTCCTCTATAACAATTGGCTAGTTGTCCCTGAAACCATGGAAACATTCATGGTTGAATGACCTTAAAGAATTCAATTTTGACATATAAACTGGCTTTTCTTATGCCCAAACATGTGTCCTGAGAGCATTATTGCGTGATAAACTTGCTTGTTTAGTTTTCAAAACACATTAATGTAGCTATATATTACAAACTTTTTTCTTATTCTGGGACTTGTTAAACAATTATATAGTCTGAAAAAAGTCAAATGGTGTCATTTACATAATCAAAGCGCTGAAGGCACTGTTGTTGTTCGCTATTGCATAATTTAAGACGCAACTCATTTTTCAAACTTTATTGCAAGTTTGAAATGAACACACGCCATTCAAATTCATAAAGAGTGTGTCATAACGCACGGGTCGAGATTTGTGTGCACTTTTTATCATCATATTTATTTTTTAGAGATAACTTAGACAAAATAACAACAACATGGCCCTTTTTGGGCGTTCTGAAAGCATAGAAAGTATGATGAAAATGATAATGAGAACTGAATATAAAGACAATTTGCAATCACCATCATATTAAATGAATATTGTTGGAATATCGAATACCTTTCTCACTAAGAATATAATTTCATGATGAAAATTCCCTGTACACAACTTTCGATTTTTGACACCATATACAAATTCAAAATATACAATAAGATAATTGATGAAAAAAAACTGCGAGCAATACTTTTACTCACGAATTAGGTAGTCATAAAGACAGCCCTGTTGACCCGTACTTTCTTGTTTATGCATTACTTGTTACACTAGCAGTTCACACGGTGTCAACAACTCTAACATAAACAAACGCGCTTTTTCGGCATAGCTGTTTTACCCAGCTTTTGACATTAACTAACTTTTAAATAACGCCAGAAGACACGCGTGAATATTTTCGAATATTTAATAGGCTGATTCGAGATAAAAACCTCTGAACTTTGGCTACCCAACGGTGTCTGTGCTCAAAGGATGTTGCACTTTTCAGTGTAAAGAATTGCGGACTACCGTCTGTATGTTCAAACGACACAAAATGTGGCCCAGTTACAATTACGCGTTAATTAAAACCCAAGTTTGCTATTTTGAAATCAAGTTTGTATCGAAATGCATTGTTTTAAAATGTGCCATTTACAATTCGAAATGAGATTTTTAATGACCCTCGTCATGCGAAAATGGGTCTTATTCCATATGCGCCCATCATATATATATATATAGCCCACTCAGCCTGCGCATCTCTCAGTCTGGTCAGGAGATACATAATGATACCATAACACATTGATTGATTTTATAGCGAACAGCATCGCCTCTGACCAGACTGCGCAAAATTAATGCACATGTTGAGTTTAAGATACGCTGGCCGAAACGCATAAGATCCATTTTCGCATGACGCGGCTATGAAAGTGTTATTTAAATGTGTGTCGAAAGAGAACTGCGTTTAAATCAAATATTAACTTACGATATATTTCGATAGTGAAGAAATATACTCAATAAGGCACGTGAAGACACATATGATGTGCACTTCCGTAGTATAATTTTAATCTACTAACACTAATTTGTGGTTTGACAAACAGACATTTCATTCGGTGAATATGCGACTTACAAGTGAAAAATAACACAATAGTTAAACTTTTGTTTTCAGTTTATTTATTAAGAAACGTAAATTGCAAACTTTATTTCAAAGACAGCTTTTACGCCGACTACCTTTTTAAAAGATATTTCTTGTTATATTTAGTTGTTTTTTACTATTCGGTTTTAGCGATTATACAGCATTTTTGAGGTTGTCTATAGTACACCTGTAGTAATTGGTGAATTCGTGTTCAACGTTTTATAAATTGAGAACTGTTAATATAAACAAGCTTAACCTTCTACTATTGCGTTGTTAGCACCCGTAAATACAAAAGATCGCCGCTATCTGTTGAGAACAAAATAACGTTTCCCAGAAATATTAAATTCAAGCCCGCTGTATAAGCATGAACGAGATTACGAAACAGATAATTCTTGTTATATTTAATTGTTTTTTTTATATTCGGTTTAAGCGATTATGACGCATTTTTGTTGTTGTCTATCGTATCCCTGAAGTTATTGTTGAACTCATGTTCAACTTTTTATAGAGAATATAAACGAGCGTAACCTTATACTATTGCGTTGTTTTCCCGATTCTATTAACAGCCCCTGTAGGCCTACTACGTTATTAAGACGCAGCGATTCTCCCGAATTTATTAATAGTATTAGATTATGAATGACCTGTACTACGTCATTAAGACGCAGCAGATAGTGGACTATTTTAATCATTCATAAATAATTTCTTCCACGACGGGTATACCCGGTAATACATGTACAAACATTGTTAAATGATTCTTTTCTATATAAGCTCCGTTCAAAAATATTCCATTTAACACGATATTCACATAATGTTTCCATTTGTGAATGAATATAGTTGGAGAACTCAAACCTCTTGCATAAATTATACAACTCTTCCTCGCGCGGATACGGCATGTGTGGAGGGTAGTAGGCTTTCCGTAGATAACGCGCACTGACTTGACATTTTCAGTAACAATATTAGCTGTTCGCTTCCCGAACCCATAAATAATTTCTTCCGCGACGTGTATAATACAAACATTGTATATTGATTCTTTTCTATATAAGCTCCGTTAAAAAATATTCCATTTAACACGATATTCACATAATGTTACCATTTGTGAATGAATATAGTTGGAGAACTCAAACCTCTTGCATAAATTATACAACTCTTTCTCGCGCGGATACGGCAGGTGTGTAGGGTAGTAAACGCGAACTGACTTGAAATTTTCAGTAACAACATTAGCTGTTCGCTACGCGAACAACTAAAAAAAGACGAATTGATTTCCTATTTTCACTACCAGTAAGTTTAAAAGAAATATGTTTCGTGTGTTTGTTTTAATACTTAAATTCTTTACATTATTTTCGTTCGTGAAACAAAGTATTACAACCAGGAATTTGCACTTATTTTTCTTTTTCGAGACATTTCCCAGAAACTACTGATTGAGTATGGAGATATCTTGACAGATGGCACTAAAAGTTCATTTGTTATGAATTGAGAACGAATAACTTCATTAAAGTGCATTTCATATATGCGGCGTAATCTTTGAAAATTTTCAGTTAATCACCGCATTCTTGATTTGCTGTTATCATTCGTAACAGCTTGCTTTTGTAATCCGTTAAACTCGTTTGATGATCCTTTTTGGCGTTCATGTTTTCGGTGAAAAGTGGAGATTTTACGTATGTTTAAAGACGTTATCTATTTCTCCTCCACTAAACAAATCTTACAATCAATGTTCGGGAATATGTTACAATTACATATATGTTTAACAATGTAGTTCCCATATACTGGAAACTCTACATATTAACACATATTAAACGAAAAAAAGTTATATCCCTTACACAACACACTCTGAAGTAATATTGTTAGTTACACCTACACACTGGTATGTAAATCAAATGATTAAAGTAAACAATGGAAATGAAATTATATAATACTATATTACAAAATCTCACCAGTTTTGTTTCCAGAGGACCACATAAACCCATGGCATACCGAACATTTCAAAGCCAATACCAAAATCACAAACTCATACCGATAAAATGAATGCATGATAGTCATAAATATCCCGTGTCACTTATTCCTAAAATGAATGCGTTTATTTCTCTATACATGTTTATGCAACCTAATAGTTAAATGCATTTTAGTTTTACTAACAATTATTTACTGTAAGGTGCACAATTTTCGGAATGCTTTGGAAAGAATACTGTCAACACTTCGTACACATACTGCGTACAATTGCCCTTTGTTTTTATGTTACACCTAAAATAGTTACACATTACTTCAGCTGTATTGCAACGATATAAATGAGAACAAAACATGGAACTCAAAAATAATTATAACAACATTTTAGTTAATATATTTAAAGGTTTGTGAGAACATGTAATGTACGCGAAAATGTATGTGCGCAATATTTACTGATTAACGGCATATGCTTTTGTGATGTAGCTACTGCGATAGCATTATCACAGTCCAACGTCCATTGTACGATAACAATGACGAGGTCATCAGGCACAGTGGCAGGATTTTAAATTATGAGGGGTGGCCCATTTAACTATAACCAACCGTTCAAAACAAAACTCTTTACAAACTAGCATTCACTTGACACAAACTCATATGATATTGCACGTTTAAGTATTCACAAATACAGTTAACTACAATGTTTTCAATCCCATACATATGAAATGATTTTATTTTTTTCGAAAATATCAAAACAATCGAGGTGGGTTGGGGAAATTGGGGGATACGCCGTTAGGAAAAGGCGTACGCCATTTCAGGGATTGTGCGCATTTCCCTTACATGCTTTCTTTGCCTACATAACAAACAAACACAACTCTGTTTTTTTGGTACTAGCCGCTGGGACTCACATACCGGCTACTAGCCGCTGGGACTCACATACCGGCTACTAGCCGCTGAGACTCACATACCGGCTACTAGCCGCTGGGACTCACATACCGGCTACTAGCCGCTGGGACTCACATACCGGCTACTAGCCGCTGGGACTCGCATACTGGCTACTAGACGATGAGACTCACATACCGGCTACTAGCCGCTGGGACTCACATACCGGCTACTAGCCGCTGGGACTCACACACTGGCTACTAGCCGCTGGGACTCACATACCGGCTAATAGCCGCTGGGACTCACATACCGGCTACTAGCCGCTGGTACTCACATACCGGCTACTAGCCGCTGGGACTCACATACCGGCTACTAGCCGCTGGGACTCACATACCGGCTACTAGCCGCTGGGACTCACAAACTTGCTACTAGCCGCTGGGACTCACTTACCGGCTACTAGCCGCTGGGACTCACATACCGGCTACTAGCCGCTGGGACTCATATACTTGCTACTAGCCGCTGGGACTCACATACCGGCTACTAACCGCTGGGACTCGCATACTGGCTTCTAGCCGCTGGGATTCGCATATCGGCTACTAGCCGCTGGGACTCACAAACCAGCTACTAGCCGCTGGGATTCACAAACCGGCTACTAGCCACTGGGACTCGAATACCGGCTACTAGCCGCTGGGACTCGCATACTGGCTACTAGCCGCTGGGACTCGCATATCGGCTACTAGCCGCTGGGACTCACATACCGGCTACTAGCCGCTGGGACTCACATACCGGCTAATAGCCGCTGGGACTCACATACCGGCTACTAGCCTCTGGGACTCACATACCGGCTACTAGCCGCTGGGACTCACATACCGGCTACTAGCCGCTGGGACTCACATACCGGCTACTAGCCGCTGGGACTCACATACCGGCTACTAGCCGCTGGGACTCACATACCGGCTACTAGCCGCTGGGACTCACATACCGGCTACTAGCCGCTGGGACTCGCATACTGGCTACTAGCCGCTGGGACTCACTTACTGGCTACTAGCCGCTGGGACTCACTTACCGGCTACTAGCCGCTGGGACTCACATACCGGCTACTAGCCGCTGGGACTCGCACACTGGCTACTAGCCGCTGGGACTCACATACCGGCTACTAGCCGCTGGGACTCGCATACCGGCTACTAGCCGCTGGGACTCACATACCGGCTACTAGCCGATGGGACTGACATACCGGCTACTAGCCGCAGGGACTCACATACCGGCTACTAGCCGCTGGGACTTGCATACCGGCTACTAGCCGCTGGGACTCGCATACTGGCTTCTAGCCGCTGGGACTCACATACCGGCTACTAGCCGCTGGGACTCGCATACCGGCTACTAGCCCCTGGGACTCACATACCGGCTACTAGCCGCTGGGACTCACATACCGGCTAATAGCCGCTGGGACTCACATACCGGCTACTAGCCGCTGGGACTCACACACCGGCTACTAGATGATGGGTCTCACTTACCGGCTACTAGCCGCTGGGACTCGCATACCGGCTACTAGCCGCTGGGACTCACATACTGGCTACTAGCCGCTGGGACTCACATACCGGCTACTAGCCGCTGGGACTCGCATACCGGCTACTAGCCGCTGGGACTCACATACCGGCTACTAGCCGCTGGGACTCACTTACCGGCTACTAGCCGATGGGACTCACATACCGGCTACTAGCCGCTGGGACTCGCATACCGGCTACTAGCCGCTGGGACTCGCATACCGGCAACTAGCCGCTGGGACTCACATACCGGCTACTAGCCGATGGGACTCACATACCGGCTACTAGCCGCTGGGACTCACATACCGGCTACTAGCCGCTGGGATTTGCATACCGGCTACTAGCCGCTGGGACTCGCATACTGGCTACTAGCCGCTGGGACTCACATACCGGCTACTAGCCGCTGGGACTCACACACCGGCTACTAGCCGATGGGACTCACTTACTGGCTACTAGCCGCTGGAACTCACTTACCGGCTACTAGCCGCTGGGACTCACATACTGGCTACTAGCCGCTGGGACTCGCATACTGGCTACTAGCCGCTGGGACTCGCATACCGGCTACTAGCCGCTGGGACTCACATACCGGCTAATAGCCGCTGGGACTCACACACCGGCTACTAGCCGATGGGACTCACTTACCGGCTACTAGCCGCTGGGACTCACTGACCGGCTACTAGCCGCTGGGACTCACATACTGGCTACTAGCCGCTGGGACTCACATACCGGCTACTAGCCGCTGGGACTCACATACCGGCTACTAGCCGCTGGGACTCACATACCGGCTAATAGCCGCTGGGACTCACATACCGGCTACTAGCCGCTGGGACTCACACACCGGCTACTAGCCGCTGGGACTCACCTACCGGCTACTAGCCGCTGGGACTCACATACCGGCTACTAGCCGCTGGGACTCACATACCGGCTACTAGCCGCTGGGACTCACATACCGGCTACTAGCCGCTGGGACTCACATACCGGCTACTAGCCGCTGGGACTCACTTACCGGCTGTCCGTTTATTATTAAATTCAACATCCTAACAGCAATCATAAAATATACATCAAATAATAGCACGCATGATAATACAATCTTTCCTCAGTCATCATACAGTATCATGCTATGTCAATTTAGTTCGATACATGTATCAACTATTTAATTTAATATATCATTTCCATAATATGAAATAATTCACACATTTCTATAAAAATAACGTGTACCCTATGCGAGTTCCGAGGGCCGAATGACAAAAACTGACCACTGTTCACTCATGCACGCATATCCTCGTGTTTCTACAGCGCTCGCCTAGTGGCATATTCATACTGAAGGGAAAGTAATTTTCGTCTCTGTCAATAAATTTCAAACGCCGAAATTTTTTTAAATCCTCGGATCAGAAATGAACCAGTATGTATCAGACCGCTTCTGTGTCCCTATATTTTTCACAGTGTACCGGTTCATATCTGTTATTATTAATATGATAATTACGTCCATATGCACGCGGACTATTTCAAGCGTTATAGGATGAAATCATATAAAGATTCTATTATCAATAAAAAATAGTCGTGCATATATTTTGTTTTAAGATAAATAAATTCGTGATAATTAGTAAATAATTGCGTTATATATATCTATACGTTTATTTATTTTTATTTTTTGATATGGCCCTTTCATTTAAATAAAATCTCTTGAATAAATTAACTAATTCGTCATAAATACTGGGGTTATTGTTGAAACGTGCTGAAACGGCTGATATTCTCTCAATATTGTGTATTTATGGTCACTGTGTCAATAAATGTGTTTGAACACTACGCACGAAGCGATACTCGATATTTTGCGCGATACACGAAGCGACACGCGATATTTGTACTGTTCAACTATCGCTGTAATAATAGGCATTTTACGCATGATCATCGTTTTATTTAAAAAAGTAAGGCCGAGGAGCAGCTGGCGGAGGAGCAGGCTGATATCAGAGCTGGCCGGAGAACAGTGGAACAGATCATCAAGTGCAGGGTCATCATTGAGAAACACATGCAACACCAACGTGAGCTCTTTCTTCTCTCATAGACTTGAAGAGAGCATTCGACCGCGTGTGACATGATGGTCTATGGTAGACTCTGAGTGGGTTTAACATCGACTTATGCCTCAGTCACAAATAATCTGGTCGCCGGCCGATGTCTCCGATCTCCAGGCATCGGAAAGACTGGACACGTCGGAGCTGTCCGCCATCCGATGAGTGACAAAGTTTAAAACCTCAGTCACTAATAGACAACAATCAGCGTCGATCAGCGACCGACGTTTTTTTTCCGCTCATCGGGCTGGCGCGGTCCGATAATCGCACGCATATCGGGTCATTTTTTAGTCCGGATTGATTTTTTTTATATCACAGTTTGCTTTACCCGACATCGGGCCCGGGGGGACTCGAGTTGAGATCGAAAAAAGAGCGTACGATCAACGAACGGTTATCGCCCAGCGTGCGCCCGACACCGGATTCATTGTACGTGTATCATAACGAGCATCGTCAGGCGTCCGTCGGGCATCGTTCGGAGGCCCTCCGGCAATCAGACGGTCGCCGTCCGATGTATATGCCTCTGGGAAATACATTTACTTTTGCCGATACACGTTCAATGAATCCGATGTCGGGCGATCGCCGGGCGATACCCGTGCGTTGATCGTCCGATCTTGTTTCGATCTCAACTCGATTCCTTCCCGGGCCCGACGTCTGGTAAATTTTTAAGTGAGACTTATAATTAATCCGGACGCCGCCCGATGCTACAAATTGGCCCGGTTTCCGATCGATAATCGGCCGGTCGCCAGCCCGATGAGCGGAAAAATACGTCGGCCGCTGATCGGGTGGTGATCGGTGTCTATTTGTGACTGAGGTATTAGGGCTGGTAAAATAACTATACGGAAACACCAGTAGCGCAGTCTTTCCCAATGGACAGATGGAAGATTTCTCCATGATATCAATAGGCGTCAGTCTGAGATGCCAGCTCTACTCCGTCATGTTGAACATTTTTTTCTTGAGATATTAATGCAGGAAACTCTCGATGTCCAAAATACCCCCTTTTCCTTGGGTGGGAGTCCCATATTTAGCTAAAAATGAGTGTTTTGTGAACGACGAAATTTTTTTACAATTAAAATAATTTCAGGAAGTTCAATAGACCTAAATGTCTGCATTTTGACACCATAAAGTCCTGACAAAAGAGTCAACATCATTCAATCATAATGACCCAGTTCTGATTTTAATAGACATCACGCCTGTGTATTTTAAACACCGTCTTGATTGAAGGGGATCCCTTAGACATCGTTGATCTTATCTCAACTTCTTTCATTTTGCTGAAATAAATCATTAGGAAAAGCACAATAAGCGCTATACACATATTAGCATATTTATCTTTTGTATGCTATTGACACAGTATTGGTTTAACTGCTTCGACCGTTTAAGTTAATAAAATTATTCTGACGATTAAGTTAAGTGGAGCTAACAAACCTTACATTATTCTTTGGTCTAATTGTCATGTTTCAAACCGATATACAAGACAAAATCTTTCAACAGCTCAAAAATAAAATTGTCGTCTCCCGGTGAATTCGTTTGCGTCAATTGGTTCCTATTATATATTCACATGCTTTTGTTATATCAATAGGATAATTCAGAATACTTTGGATTGGGCTATCGCCATTTCAACTGGCTTTATCAATTAATGAAATATATTCTGTCGTGTAGAACTTTTTGTATAAATATCGTGTTCGGCAATTGAATACCGTTAAATTGCTTTCATGATATGTTTTTTACAGTAAAAGAAAAAAAGTTAATAGTGTTAATTGAACAAGGGAAAATGTGAATAGTATTTTACCTGGACTCTTTTTCCCCAACCATATCTTTATACTGAAATTGATGGAACGTCTAAAATTATATCGTTAAAAATGCTTTACAATTGAATATAACTCTGTCTAGGCCTCCGCTTATTGTATTTTAATTAAAAAAGAACATTATTTTAATAAATACAAAATAAGGGAAATACGTAATTACTTAATATGAATACCCGCACTTAATCTGCTATTTCGTTTAAAGTGGAGAAAAAAATAAATGAGACCGTATACAGGCAGGGTTGTCTTACGATTATCATATTAATGTGAAACGCAGAATTTAATGCATAGTGAACGACGCTCGTCTTCACTAGGATATACAGCAAAAAGCTGCAAGATGGCTGAAAATAAAAATAAAATGTCAAAAACATAAACGTGTTAAGTAATTTGGTGTTATCTTGCAATCTTAAACAATAAACTTACCAATATATTTATAGAATTTTACAAAACCTACTGTCACGCGGTTAGTGTCAACTTACACCGGTACGAGTACAATAAAGACAATAAATAGATCTTTACAACGCCCAAATGCTGTTCCGCGGTCCGCATTTACCTATAACAGGGACCCTACGATAAAAATACGGTTTAAAACAATAAATTAATGTCATGCAAAAAGTGCGTGAAGGAGGCAATAAATCTCTATCCGTGAATTACATGACTATTTCGTCAATATAATACGTGTAATGCGGATACGGTCGTTCACTGCAAATCGCTGTCGATTCGTAGCGATGAAGAACTCACAGAAAACTGCGTGTTTCATTCTAGTGATCGTTTGGATATTAATCTTCTGTAAAATTGGACTTAATAAAACTTCATCTAGAAACTTTGTTTCTCAAGGTAAAGTATTATTGTATTCTTTAATTACTTCAGAAATTTTTGTCACTTATTTGGACGCATAAAGACAGTAAAACAAACATCAGTATTAAAAAAAACACATTAGAAATGTAATGTTTTCATATAGAAAACGATGACCGTGTATTCATTTCACAAACAACAAACAACTTATACTCATAAGTTTTCTTCTGTTTTGCTACAATGCCCTATAGTCGATTAACACCTGGTAAACATTTTGTTAAACATTTTAATCAAAGTTTTAAAGTTTGAGTTAACTTTACATTTAAACGGAAGTTGATAAAAAAAACCACATTGAACCTTCTTGTCTGAAATTTGATATAAAAATCACAACGACTTATAAAAGGTTTTGTTAAGGTTTGTTAATGATTGAAGTACTAGTATACTAATAAAAGATCTTCTGCATAACGTGATGTGATCAAATGCAGATAAAATATATTTTGGTAACTTGATATTTATCATGTGGTCGATTTGATTAAAGATCGTCCAAACGTTACACAATTCAAATCAACGCAAAACATAACTTAGCGTATCAAAGAGCTATCAATATTTTTTTGTATTTATCAATACGCTCGACGAATTCTTAAAATATGTTATACATATCTTTTTAAAAGACATAAGTTGTTGATGTTAGTTTGAGTTGGTAAAATGTAATCATTGATTTCCTCAAAAATGATAATGTTTTTAAAACTATGTTAGCAATCTTGAGGAATGCTGAAGAATTTAAAAGAACACAACAACGATGTTATCTGTATCTATTAACACACAGCTTTATTTGCAAACTATGTATGTATAAATATAGTACCGTTTAGCCCACAGTCTATTGAAATTTTTATCGACAAAATGTAACATAATTGTACTTTATCAGGCCGTAATTTTCTCAAAGCAATTCAACATAAGAGTCAATTGCAAAAGAATCATGTTTGAGTATTGAATACGGTGGCAAGTATCGGTCTTCAATAAAAACATGAACGTATTTGGCACGCTTAAGAATCAGTGCGGAAGATAAACTAGTCTACTAATGTAAATGTAAGCTCTGTTTTGAAACAAATGCAACCTGTTACCATATTGTGAGAGAACGTAACATCGCTAACACAAATAGTCGGTGACTCACTTGTGTTTTTTAAATAAAAATAAGAACCTCATAATATACAAAAATAAAAAGGAAAAACAAATGTTTGCCTTGTTTGGTAATCACAATTATAGACAGTGAGTGTCCGTTCTAGCGTATACATCTCAAATATACTTAGTAGCGTTTTGCAGCGCATATATTTCTATAAACGTACTCTACCTGTCGACGGATTTAGAACGTTTTCAAATAATGACATATGTTTAATGTAATATACAACATGATCAAGTTGCTATAATATGCATGTTTATCTGCATGCTTCATTGTCGGAAAATAATGTAAGTCGAATTCATAAATGTGAGGAGGATACGAAGGCAATATATTTGAGTCTCTCGGACTGGGAGAGGCAAAGATCGTGTACGCAATTATAAACGTACCGGTAATCGTTTTATATAACATAGCAATTATGACGTACTTTGGCACCATAATCAATCATATGTATCATACGTATAACGTTCATTTTAATAGCAATGTATAATTATCATTAACTAAACGATCACTAATTAGATATCAGACATATATCACAGATTTGTTAAGACATATGTTAACACGCATATTTTGTTGGAACCTCTATGAATACTGATGTTTTTTATAAATGAAAGCATGGCTAAATTCCACAACAGCATGATTATGTTTACCATTCTTATAAATGAAAGCATGGCTAAATTCCACAACCGCATAATTATGTTGACCATTCTTTTTCTGACAAGCCCAACTGTTAACGTTGATTGTAGAACGTGGCAATCGCTTTTTGAAATGAGACATTTCTTAGGTGCACACACGTATATTTGTTTTTGCTGTCCTATACTCTGGTTTCTTGATAGACGCATTACACAATACCAGACAGAAATAAACGCAATATGAAGACATTGTTTACGCATAAATAATCGATACAGTGAAATATTATATTCTATATATGTACAGTAAAACATTATATTATTCACAAGACCCTGAAGAAACACGCGCAATCGTGAGACATTGTTCACGGGAAATAATAGATACCAATTATTTATAAAAGGCAGTACATACCGTCAACCAGTTGCATGCCACATTTAGGAATGATACATGTAATGTAAAATGTTGTTCAATATAGATATAAGTATATGCATAGAAAGAATAATCTGATAGTCATTTTCGTTTTTTTTATTATAAACAATTGCAAGGCATTACTATAATTATAATCATTTGTAGGAATTACTTGTATAAAAAAGGGAGAGAGGCACATTTGTAGCGTAATTTTCAGAAGTCCATTAAAACCACAAGTTCCGGTTCAGGTCTTGTGAATTTACGCTACAGTCTATAAAAATGGTAAGCCGTAAAAATGCGCGTCCTATTTGCTTCATTTTGCTATTGTTTGTTAAATATGGAGATGTTTGACAACATGTTATTGAAAAGAACCGGAGGCGACTGAGACTGTTTCAGTACGTTGCCCCAAGTGATGCACTCATAACAAACACTTATAATTGTGCCTCGCTCTGTGAAAAGGGGATTTAATTCATGTGCGTAAAGTGTCGTCCCAGATTAGCCTGTGTAGTCCGCACAGGTTAATCAGGGACGACACTTTCCGCCAAACTGGATTTTCGCAAAGAAGAGACTTTCTGTAAACGAAAAATACTATAATACTATATGTGCGGACTGCACAGGCTAATCTGGGACAACACTTTACGCACATTCATTTGACTCCCTTTTCACAGAACACGGCCCATATATTAAGTGACATAGTGGATTTAGATATGCCTTACACCAAAGGATGCATTTCTAAAATAAGATACAATATGTACAGTTATTTTTAAAATATGTCAGCTGATCTGCAGACATTTTTTTCAAAAGTTACACGGAATGACCTTACCCCTTCCGTAACTCCTATAATTATATATGCGTTCGGTATTTAAACAAACATCAAATTGGTAAGTAATTATATTTTCCGGTAGCAATATTTCAATATGCAAATTAATATTTGTCACTTATTAAAATACATTTAAACTAGCATTAAAGGGACTGTCAACCACGAATGACGAAAAAAAGTAGTTCTAAAATACCGTATTTTTTCTACAATTGTTAGTTTATATTGATTAAAATATTACGACAAGTATATTACATTGCTTGAAAAAAGTTCATATTTTCAGTATATTCGGTAATAAAATTTCGCGATGTGAAATCGAAAGTACATCGCGAAAATAGGTCACATAAAGATATACACACTATAAATAACGCAAGTAGATTGATCATTGTATATATAAAATATATACAATTCACTACGCATACACAAATTGCATTCCTGTGTTTACCACTTGACAATTATGATCAATCTACTGGCGTTATTGATAGTGAACTGGTAGTTACCTTGTAGACATACCCAGTAAAATTTAGTACCAAATATACTGAAAATATGAAAACTCAACAACTTTGTTCAAGTAATGTAATATACCAGTCGTGATATTTTAATCAATATAAACTAATAAATAGTTCCGTATATATAGTACGTTGTGCATATGCGATTTTTACCCTCATACGTTTAACATAACACAAGTTATACCGGTTTTTTCCACTTAAGATTACGGAATGTAAATAAAGACTTTATTAGCAATTAATACCTTCGAAGCTATTAGATCCAAAAGTGTTCTATTTGATATGAAACATCGTATAGTTGGCCGTCGACTTTGTTTACTTTTATCATGACTTTAGTGTCAGAACTGGTCACATCCATTAAGTCAAATATTTTACATAGACGTATACATATACCACAATAACTTATACAATAGTTTTCTCCCGGACATATGCCCTATACTAACGATATTTTAGCATAGCTTTCTTGGACATACGCCATGCCAAATATTGACCCTCCCAACATTTAATAAATCATGGCTTTATGTTTTCACGTTTTGACGTAAGGCACCATTAATTAACTGTTTATAATAATTCAACCAATGGTCCCGAAAACTATCCACAATTAATTGTTAAAACTATTAAGTACATGTGTCATTGGTGGCAAACTAGGTGGCAAACATTGATGGGAGGGCATACATCAGTCATTCGCAAGTAAAACCAACATAACTTAGCATATGTTATGATGCACAAAGATAAATTTTATGTATTGAAGCATGTTGAGGGTCTAAGAGAAAAGTACAGATCGACAGAACACTTTTGTCTCTATTATTCTCGAGCGTTTTACTGCCAAAATATTAGAATATATTGCTGTTGCTAGCACAGCTTAGTGTTGTAATGTGTATATTCATGCGCACACTTCAGTATGTGGTGTATTAAATCTAGTGCAATCATGTATTTACTACATTGTCAGATACATGTATAAAAGTACATAACATCAGTGCTTAAGATATTAATAAGAATAAGAAACAAAACTGTCGCATATTTTTTAAACAAAGGTAATGCATTAACTTTGTTAAACTTCCTAAATTGGGAATGACATTGTCAAAAATGTAAAAAAAATATGCAGCGACACATTACATAGACGATATTATTTCTTTATCACAGTCAATTCCCTAATGTTGTGCTTTTGCTTTCAAAGTATGAAAGTCATATCACGGGGATAATTTACTGACGCACGCATTTCCTGGTCCAGCTTTGCACATTGACTTTTCAGAAATTAAAGCACACCATAATGCCTGAGATTGTATTGTACTGAAAATAGTTTTAAACAAATTGGCTTGTAATCAGCTTACACAACGGTATGCTTTAAGATCCCCATGAGCAATATGTGCTCGTGTGAGCTTAAATAGAACAATTATGCCGGATTTAATTAATATCATTTAAGAGTTTAAAATATATCTTACAATCAATTTAAACCGGTTTCTAATATAAATGTCATGCGAATTTAATGGATGATAAAAAATATAAATATTTAGCCCAAATATGACATATATCATTATTATGCAAAATACTCAAAGTATTACAACGAAAATTTACATATAGATGTTTTTTTTCAATATGAAAACTTTTTTTTTCAATCATACTTTTTACATCAATCTTGAGCAATTTAGCAATCAGATCTCTTTGAATTATATTTAAGGCAATTTATCTTGCAGATGGAAATACTATTGTTCAGTTTGTTCTTGTTAAATTATATGTTTTATCTTTTTGTTACATTTTGCTGCAAAGCATGGTGTTTGTGCACATGTTTTTATGTACGGAGTTCGTGGTCTGTGTTCTCTTCTTCCTGGTTCTTTGTTTAAATTCCTGTTCAAAAGATTTATGTCATTTCGTAAGGCATTTACGTGATTTGTTTACGTTTCGTTTATATATATGCCAATGATAATTTACCATATGCTACTTAATAGAGAATGATTTATTATGGACTGTCATCCACCGATACAATTTAGTGTAATCAGTTAAAATTGCTGAACCAGAGCTCCAGATAATTCTTAAGATAAAGAGTATTTCACTCGTGACGATTTTAGCTGATGAGTAAAATACAAATAAAAGACTTTTGCGAGAGTATTTAAAATACTCCCGCAAAAGTTTTTGATTTTGTATTTTATAAAAAAATTAGATACATGAACATGCAGAAAACACGTATTAATAATAAAGAACATCTTCTCTTGTAAACATAAACATGCATTTTAAAATGGCTGATCAAATAATCCGAATTGGGGCACTGTTGGTCCAACTGATAATTGCACAAATGCATATGCATATTTTATGATGATTTTTTTCACTCATCAAAAGTATAATTCATGCGTATTTGAAAATTTTCCATTAGTATTTTACGCAAATACGTATCTTATCTGGACCTCTGGCGCTGAACTAAGCATTATTTCTTTTATCTGTCGGGTTTAAATGATAGTAGAAAATGAATTACATAAAAACGCTTAACGCCGATATCTTTGTTTACAAGACGTTCATTGTACTAGTATTGGGTACAATGGATACATGGGCAGTACTATGTATATAATATGTGGAGACTTAAATTTAGTACTTGACCAAATGTAAGATTATGTTAACTACAAAAAAATTAACAGTAATAGGAAAGACAGAGACTTGTTATTGGGGGAAATACTAAAAAGAGATTTTAAGGACACTTTTAGAAATCTAAATGGTGAGAAAAAGGATTCATTTGGAGACACACTAACCAATTGCAAAAGGGTAGTCTTGACTTATTTCTAATTACAAACAATATGATTGAATATTTACATAAATTTAGTAAATTCTCAAATTCAAACAAGCTATAGATCAGATCATTCTATTATTGACATGGTTTCAAGTTTTGAAAAAATATATACATGGTAAAGGTTTATGGGAATTCAATTACTCGTTGCTATCTGATATAGAATTGTTTAAAGTAATTAAAGAAATTAGATCAAATCTGCAAACAATTAATTATTTGTGTGTTCGTCAGTGGTAGTCCAAAATCCGATGTCGTAAAGCGCGCAACGGAATACGAAACAATATTCTCTTTGAACAAAACCTACCTAAACATGCCTTTTTGAGTTGGAGTTTCGATATTAAAGAGGCCATTGTACAGAATATTGACATTGATGAGGAAAAAGTTAAATATTAAAAAGTAGCCGACAACGACCGATTAAGCATAAGAATTTCCGGGTACGTTTCAGTACATTTTTCGTACCTAGGGTACACTTCAGTATACTTAAGAGTACCCGTGGTACATTTAAGTAGCCCTCGAGCCGACAATGACAAATCGAGCGTTATTTACCCAATTACGCAATTGATATGGTCTATTGCCCTAATGCATTTACCTGCTAGGTTTATTTACGCTCATTGGGGTATTGTCGACCTGAAATGGCTTGAAGTCACCCTGGGGTGACTAGAAGCCGATTCATGTCACCCTGGGGTGACTTCAAGCCGATTCTTGTCACCCGGTCGGCTTGAAGTCACCCTAGAGTGACATGAATCGGCTTGAAGTCACCCTGGGGTGACAAGAATCGGCTTCTAGTCACCCCCGGGTGACTTCAAGCCATTTCAGGTCGACAATGACCCAATGCGCTATACTCATCTGGTCATTGGCGACCTGAAATGGCTTGAAGTCACCCGGGGGTGACAAGAAGCCGATTCATTTCACCCTGGGGTGATTTCAAGCCGATTCTAGTCACCCGGTCGGCTTGAAGTCACCCTAGGGTGACATGAATCGGCTTATAGTCACCCCCGGATGACTTCAAGCCATTTCAGGTCGACAATGACCCAATGAGCTTTATTAACATAGTCCGGTCATAAAAACGCATGGTGGAAGTCCCACCAGATAGGCGAAAACATGGAAGAAATTCTATAAAATAACGCTGTAAAATGCACTTTCAGAAAATTTAAAGTACCGGTTATAAATAACTGACCAAAACCCGTATTTCCGAACATTTTGAGTCCCGAAAAATAATTATCTTGGACAAAGAGGGTATGCCAGAACATTTAGAGTGGCCATAATCTTAAAGTTATTACGATACCTTTATATTTGAAAATTACATTAATAAATTTAGTTAACACTAAACTATAGGCAATAATGAAAGCAGTCTTGTATTCATTCGAAATAACAATGTTCATATTTTAAAGGTGTTGATTTTCAACGATATTATTTATAATTATGATAATATTATTATAGTTTTTCTTATTAAAGAATATTAAAAAGAGGCTTCTCATGATATTACCAGTTGCAATTAAAGATATTGTCAGGTGTCACCTCAGATCTACGTTAAACGTGCATTGACCGTTAAATGCTATTGACATCTACGCAATCAACAGCATAGCTGAAGAGGCATTATACATTAGATTTGTGCGCGTTGATACAACTGGAGCAACCTTGTTCTATGGACGCATTTTCACTTTCTCTTGTACACTTACACAATCTATTTACAGTGGTGATTACCACCACAGATCGCCCACAAACGACGCCCAAGACATCGAGCGATGCTCAAATAATTCTGGTGGTGGCCTATATGCGGACAGGCTCGACGCTGCTGGGTGAAATATTACACCAGATCCCAGGTTCCTTCTACCTGTTCGAGCCACTTCGTACCCTGGAGAACACTCGCGCCGATGCTATTGAAGCAAACCGGACGTCTTTCACGCTGGAATACTTGTTTAAAAAGCCTCAGTAAGTCATGTAATTGATGGAAAATCTTCCTCGAGTGATAACAAAAGAGGCTAGTATATAATATCAGTCATACAACAACAATGTCGTTTACATTCTATTCGAAAACTTACACTTTTACTTATCCAATTTAAGCAATTATCATGACACAATTATTGCTCGTTAAAACCCAAATTACATTCTTTTCGAAAACTTAAGAATAAAAGTGGAATGTAATTTTCATTCCTCTTAAAATTCAAATGTAGAAAAGATAAAACCTGAACATGCAATTAAGGTTAATACAGTTTAATGACGTTAATAAATTATTTTCATTTTGATTTTCACGGAACTTATATTCGCCTTTCAACTACCAATTATATGGATTACACTTTTACTTATACAATGTAAGCAATTATCATGACAGAATTATTTATCGTTAAAACCAAAATGAGGCAAGCCAAGTTCAGTTGAATAGGTGTCACATATCTCCACGCCGAGCTGTCGTTCAATGATCTCACATACAATCTCTGCCATCACAAGAAAATCCTACCAGATTTGGAAGGATTTTATTTTTTTGTTTAAGTATTATAATATGAAAAGTAGTACCATTTTCTTTAATATTTTGAAAATAGTGTATGAGTTTAGGTTCATAATAAACAGTTAAATGAATTAATTAATAATTTAATAACATACATTAAAAAAAGTAAAAATAACAACGGTAAAATTATTGTACCACGTGGCTCGGCTATCATCACGTGGTTGGCTATGAAGACTGGGATTTAATCCAACTATGCTGGTCCCAATGAAATCTCTGCGCGGAGGTTAAGGTGTTACTACTAGCTGCAAATATATAGCGCACATTTACGATTATTATCTATGTATAATCACGAACATTAATTTTGGAATATTACGATTAGCTTAACATTAAAATGATATTTGTCATTGTATAAGTAAAGTGTCGCTAAAAAGAAAACCATACAATTAAGCAAAGAGGTCTTTCAGTAAAACTGACAGTCGAAGCATTCCTGCATAACCTTTTCTAATAAATTGTTAGATCATAATCGTGAATATACACATGACAACTAGGTTACCAAAATGTGTATTGTTTGTTGCTTATTAAAGGATGGCACCTTGCGCTAACGTAATAAACAATATATACTATTGCTGTTGATAAGAAAATAAGGTTACGAATTGTACGTGCGTTTGTACCGGGATAGAAGTACTGTAAGATAGATCTCTGGGGAGTTCTTAAAGGAGTTTCAATACATTAAATGGTATTCGACCATTGTGCTTGCCGAAACGGGTTGTGGAATCACGTTTTAATCAATGTGTTATTTTTCTTTTTAAATTGCTTTTGTGTATATCATAGGGAAGTAAATTTCAAGTCTTTTAATATGACTTTGTAGCGCAAATAATTGTTCCAAAATTGTTTTCTCAGTGATGTATTGAACGATGTATTGTATAAGCAAGTTAATTGAGGGTTACCAATTTACGAAAAGAATGAAGAAAATTATAAAAAAAACAAACATTTTATTCAAATATATATTTTCTCAAACAATGTGATAATGAATATGATAATGGTTGTAGAAGATAGTAATATTGTCATTATATCATTCAGGAATGAGATAAAATTAAAGGGACTGCCTTTGTATCACGCACAATATCTTTTTATAATAACCTAAGAATTTGAAACATATCTACATTTTTACACACTCCAAATGTTATTTCAAGTGTAAAACTTCAAAAGACTTTTGAAACATATTTCGTTATTTTATTAAACATTTTATCTATTAAAGGGATCTTTTCACGCTTTGGTAAATTGACAAAATTGAAAAAAGTTGTTTCAGATTCGCAAATTTTCGTTTTAGTTATGATATTTGTGAGGAAACAGTAATACTGAACATTTACCATGGTCTAATATAGCCATTATATGCATCTTTTGACGATTTTAAAACCTAAAAATTATAAAGCGTTGCAACGCGAAACGATTGAATAATTTGGAGAGTTCTGTTTTTGTCGTTAAATTTTGTGAAACTACGAAGATTGCTTATATAAGGTATAAAATACTTCAAGTATATGTACTCGGCGGAATAGCTCAGTAGGCTAAAACGTTTTTACTTCAGGACTCTGGCAGGACTCCAGGGGTCACTGGTTCGAAACCTGGTCCGGGCAATGTTCTTTTCCTTTTTTTAATTTTATTCTTGATTTTTTACTGGAGCTTTTACGATCCAATGTTTACATTTATCGATATAAAGCATTTAATGAATAAGTTAAAAAATGCCAAAATCTGTGAAAAGGCCCCTTTAAACATCGTACGGTCTCTATATGCAATTCCGATGCAATGGGAAAACTAACCAAAACATTTATCATATTGTTTTCCATTTCAGGCAGTTTAAAATATCATCGTACGACGGAGTTATTCACAGTGTGATGAAGTCCCTATTAACTTGCTCCCTGGACGAGTTGCCAAGTGATATTCTTACGGACCGCCATCATTCTGTGTTTATCGACTCACTGAATTATTTCGAAGACTGCAGCTCAAAACACATAGCAGATCTCAAAAGCATGCACACGATTCTGAACCAAACGCAGACGACGAACAGTACCAATACCATCACCAAACTACGATTGAACGACAATTTAAGGAAATGCCTGCTGCCTTACACAGCAAGCTGTAGAAATTCTTCTGCAGTTGTGATGAAATTCATTCGCCTAAGAATGAGGCATGCTATTCGTTTACTTTCAGATTTTCCCAAATTGAAAATCGTCCATCTGGTCAGGGACCCCAGAGGGATAATAGATTCACAGATGAGAACGGGCTTCTTGAAAAGCGGAACAGCTATTGCAGAAGAATGTCATGCTATAGCAAGCGATCTGGTGTTCACTAAATATTTGATGGAAAATAAGCCAAGTGCAATCAAATTAATCCAATACGAAGACTTCGCAGAAGAACCGTTGAAAATGTTAAAGGAGCTCAGACAGTTTACGGGTCTAAATTTTGGGGCTGATATTGAACAATTTATTTTCAATAAAACGTCAGCAGCGAAAGACAACGGTGAATACACAACGGGTAGAAAAAATTCCACTGAAACAGCTTACAAGTGGAGAACTCATTTAGATTTTCAGTTAGCCGTGGACATAGAAAAGGCGTGTGCCGTGTCAAACAGTGTTCTAGGGTATCTTCCATTTCACAGTAAAGAGAGCCTTAAAAACATCTTGGTTTCGCCACGAAGGCGTACCAATGTAACGCATTCACTGATCACAAACATTAATTTCTAGAATTGTCCACCATTACTCACCGCCAACGGAAGGTCATGCATTATTGCAAACGTAAACAAACATGCCATCAGCGGTGTTTTTATTATCGACAACTATTAATGTGGACAATTTACAGCACATGGCTTATACATACCTTGAATACCCGGCAGCTTGCTCACATTCTTTAACAGTGCAGTATAAGCATTTGTCAATAGGTTAAAACAATACACATATGTGACGAAAGGTTTGAATAATAAATTGAATTCAAGTTTTTATTTCTTATTCATATTTCAGGGCTTAAAAAGTTGAACTTGATGGAATTTCGAAGACACAAATACGAGTTGTTTTGCTCCGCATAATAAAGAAACTTTTTTAGACATTTTATTGACTGAAGCGTGATCAATGTAGACAAAACACGCTGTTTAATCACTGTTTTAAATAAATGCAACATGTTAATCATATTTTGAGAGACTGCAACATCGGTAAGGCACATAGTCGGTGACCCTATTGTGTATTTAAAATAACAATGAGAAACTCATTATAAAAAATGAAAATGAAAAACACGGATTTAAAACGCTTTCAAATAATGACATATGTTTATGTAATATACTACATGATTAAGTTGCTGTATGGAGAATGTTTATCTGCATGCTTCATTGTCGGAAAATTATTTAAGTCGATTTTATAGATGTGAGGAGGCATAGATGTGCAAACTATTCGAGTCTCTCGGACTCAGACAGGTATGCAAATATCGTGTACCCAAGTGTAATCGTTTTATATAACATAGTAATTATGACGTACTTTGGCACCATAATCAATCATTGGCTTCGCCCTGGAGGACGGCGACCAGTATGTAATGCATTTTTTTTCGCTCATGGGAGGAGACGTTATTTTACGGATCAACGTATATATTTTTGTTTTAAGAATATCTTGCATAGTGGTGATTTTTTGTGTAAATTAGTGTAAATAAGTACTGCATTTGTGCCTTTTACATTTATTACAACATTTATTGCCAATAATGCAAAGCTAATTGTTTTAATTAATAACTGATCCACAACTGATCACTGGGGAAAGATCACAGGGACTGGGCAAATACCCGAAACTTTCTGGTTTTGTATGAAAACAAATGATGTTTTGTATATAAAAAAAAATGTTTTGTGGTTTTTCTAATTTGCTTATTTAGTGGAGAATCAATGTAGTACGATATTTGACGACCTATCGCGCAAGCAAGTTTATTGGAAGGCGTAGTGGTACGAAAACATACAATGTAATAGTTTATTAATAGACATATAATAACGATCGCTATACACAACTTCACCAAATAGCAGTACATAAGTGAATGTCAGCCGGAATAGCTCAGTTGGTTTAGCGTTAGACTGAAGTTGTTTACGCAACAGTCATCTAAAGGCCCACCCCCCGAATCAATCCCGGGTTCCGGCACGAACGGAACAATTCGGCGTCTGACAATTTTTTCAGTCAGGTTAATAAATATTATGAAGCTTTATTTTATGTAGACATTTTAAAATCCATTTTACTACAATTGGACATTTTTATTAAAATTAATGGATGCAACGTGGTGACAACGTTAATTAACATTTCTTACAACACTTAAATATCTTATAAAAAATATACGTGTTTTTATATTAACAAATAAATGCAAACAACACATCTATTATCCATTTATTTTATTGTTGTCTATCATAGGCCTATCCCTACCACATATAGAGCGCGAAGCGCGACACGTATTATTGATTGTAACAATGAGTTGCGATAAAGGAAGCAGCCGCTTATCGAGAAGGAGTTGTGTCCCAGCAACCCGTTTCCCTAGAGTCAAGCACTCCTCGGAGTTTTTTTTTTAAGAACCACATATAGAGCGCGAAGCGCGAAACGTATTACTATCCAGGTGGTATGGGTCCTTAAGCATTATCCGACCATTACGTCCATAGTTATCTTCCTTAGAAGTTGAGAAATTTTGAAATCCTTGTTCGAAGTCCAAAATGTTCATCCGATTGTTCCCAAACTTTCACAGGTTTTTTTTATCAATGAGGACCCAACCCAAACTTTATATGAGCACTATCGGACCATGAGTCCAGAATTACGTCTCTTTGAATTTAAAAATAAGAGTGAAAAACTGCTTGGTTAGGTGATTATGTCAACTTTTTTTCATCAGATTCTTTCCAAACTTACAGTGTCTTCATATCAATGAGCATTTTTACCTCATTTTAAATGAAAAAAATCGGGACAATAAGTCCAGATTTTTTTCTATTAAATTTGACAAAATAAACAATTTCTACTTGTTTAAAAGATTTCACAACTATCGTCTGAATCTTTCCAAACTTGTTAAGTGTTTTTATATCAGTATTACTCGAACCCTATTGAAAAAGATGAATATCGGAGCAATAAATCTATTATGATCTTTTACTGAATTTCAAAGTATTGTGAAATGCAGCTTCTTTATACAATTTACAGTTTTCATTCATTTTTTTTTCAAACTTTTACAGTGTTTTTATATCAATGGGTACTCAACCCCTATCGTAAATGAGCAACGTAAGAATAAGTTCAGAATCATCTCCCCTTGAAGTTGAGACAAATATGAAATTTCGCTTACAAGATGAAGCAGCTTTTTTAAAACCTACACAGTTCTGTTCCATTAATGAAAACTGCACACGGATACCAGTAAAAAAAGGAAACCAATGTGAATAAAATGAACTATGAAATATTTGGGAGTTACAACACAAACTCATAGATAATGGTTATTTGGGGGTTATAACACAAAATCATAAATAATGGTTATTTGGGAGTTATAACACAAAATCATAGATAATGGTTATACCAGTATCTTTTTCTTTCTGTTTACAATAATCGGCCAATATATTAATATTTACAGTGGAAAAAAAATCGTTCCATGTAACTTCATTGAGTGCCTTTTACACTGAAATTCCCGACGCCCTTTGATGCTTTGCATCAATACTTATCTTGTATGTATCATAAGTAAAACTTATATTTTAATAGCAATTTATAATTATTATAAACTTAACGATCACTAATTGGATATCAGTCATATATCACAGAGATATGTTTAGACATATGTTAACACGTATATTTTGTTGGAACCTCTATGAATACTGATGTTTTTATAAATGAAAGCATGGCTACATTCCACAACCGCATGATTATATTTACCATTCTTTTTCTGACAAGCCCAACTGTTAAAGTTGATTGTAGAACGTGGCAATCGCTTTTTGAAATGAGACATTTCTTAGGTGCTCACACGTATATTTGTTTTTGCTGTCCTATACTCTGGTTTCTTGATAGACGCATTACACAATACCAGACAGAAATAAACGCAATGTGAAGACATTGTTTACGCATAAATAATCGATACAGTGAAATATTATATTCTATATATGTACAGTAAAACATTATATTATTCACAAGACCATACAGAAACACGCGCAATCGTGATACATTGTTTACGGGAAATAATAGATACCAATTATTTATAAAAGGCAGTATATACCGTCAACCAGTTGCATGCCACATTTAGTAATAATACATGTAATGTAAATGTTGTTCAATAGCGATATAAGTATATGCATGGAAAGAATAATCTGACAATCATTTTCGTTTTTTTTATATAAACAATTGCAAGGCATTTATATTGTTATAATCCTTTTGTAGGAATTACTTGTATTAAAAAGGGGGGAGGGACATTTGTAGCGTATTTTTCAGAAGTCCATTAAAACCACAAGTTCCGGTTCAGGTCTTCAGAAAGCAGTTTATAACACTCAATCATGTCCCCACATATTCTTCTATAGGCCAGACTTGGAAGATTTAGAGATTTTAGTCTTTCTTCTTAACTAAGGTTGGAGAGTCCCGGAACAAGTTTGGTCGCCCGCCGTTGTACATTTTCAAGCATTTCAATGTGTTTCATCTTATATGGCGCTTACACTTGGTTCGCATACTCAATGTGCGGTCTCACAAGCGCTTTATATAATGTAACCAGTGAGTTTATATCTAGATATTCGAATGATCTGCGTATTAAACCGAGTATCTTATTATTTTTATTGACATTTTCTGTCAAATGTTCCTCAAAATTTAATTTACTGTCTATTATAACACCAATGTCCTTTTCTAAGTTTGAATTTTCCATAGGTTGCAGGTTATCATTTAGAGTATATTGAAAGTTTTCTGTATTATGTTTATTGGTTATACACATGACTTTACATTTTAGCGGATGAAACTTGAGCTGCCATTTCTCAGACCAATCATCCATGCAATGGATGTCTTCCTGTTATTTCAGACAATCTTCATAGTTTCTGATTTCGCGAAACAATTTCGTATCGTCGGCATATAAAAAGACTTCGCTGTCGTTTTTCATGGACTCAGGGAAGTCGTTTATAAAGGCGACAAACAAAAGAGGACCCAAAACGCTCCCTTGAGGGATTCCGCTTGTCACATCTTTGGATGTAGAGCTTTCATTATTCACTACTACTATCTGTTTTCTGTCAGACAAAATGCCTTGATCCAGTTAATGTAAACTGGGCCAAATCCATACATTTTAGTTGATGTGTAAGCAGGGGGTGACTAACTTTGTCGAACGCCTTCATAAAATCGCAATATGCGGTTTGAATGTAGTAACCAGCGTCTATAGAATATGTCCACATATCCAGTACAGTAGTACAGTAAGTAGCTTTAGCACAGTTGATCTCCTTGGTATGAATCCAAATTGCTTATCTGTGAATAGTTTATTGACAGTCATGTGTTTTATCATATGTTCACGAACGATAGATTTCACTACCTTGCAAATTATGAATGTCAGGCTCACCGGCCTATAATTTCCGGGATCCTTCTTGTCCCCTTTCTTGTATATTGCAGTGACTTAAGCAAATGTCCACTCTGCTGGAAGTTTAGCTTCAGACAGAGATTTGTTTAATATTATTGAAAGCTATTTACTTAGCACGGTTCACAGTTCTTTCAATACTCTTAGACTAATGTTATCAGGCACAGATGACTTGTCTATTTTAAGCTTTTCCAACTGTTTTCCCAAATTTACTGGAGTTATTTCTATACTGTTTGCATTGTTTTCAATAACTTTATAATCCAGAGATGGTAATTATTGATCTCTGTCCATTATGAATACAGAAGTAAACACGGGACAAACTTGTCACAAAACCAGGTTTTCAATTATAAAAAGCATGATAAAGGGAGATAAACAAAATGTGCATTGTTACCCCCCTTGTTTCAAATTAAAACTATTTTTACTCGTGGCGACCTTGATTTCAATTTGAAAAAAAGTCTGATTAGGGGAGACAACTCAAAATGTGCATTGTAACTGATTGTTCATCATAGTTACCCACTTGTTTCAAAATCTATTTTTAGTCGTGGCGACCTTGACCTTGGAGATATCAAATGCACGGTGTATAACCATATCGGTCCCCCTCTCGGATGAAAACGCTAAATCGGTACCCCTCTCGGATGCGGTACCGGTCATTCTCGGATAAAAACATGATTCTGTCATGGAAAGTGGTAACGAAAAAATTGTTTTTGACCTTGCAGAAAACGACGTACGTCAAAAGTAAGTATTGCAAGGAACATTACAATAATTGACCTATGTTTGTATGTACTTCGTTTTTAATATTCCGTTAACTGGAGTTTAGATATAAGCCACACAATTTCACGCTGCACTGTTGACTTTCGCATCGTTGTGTTGTTAAAATGACTTTTCATTCGCAACAATACACATAGGCCTAAAATGTATATCAGATGCAAGTCAGTTATAACTAAGGAATATTTTTAACTGATATTTATAAATGGAACGTATGTACAATGTTCAGAAAATTGACATTTTTGGTTTGCATGAAGCACAGGTATCCCTTTCTTTTATGGGATTTCAGCGCACGGGCAGCCTCTCGGATTTTATTCACTAACAGCAGTTCGTTTATTCACGTAAATGGTCATATTTTTAAGCCTTATTTAAAAATCACTGTAGAGTTTATAAATATATATGTACGTGAGTAAAGTATTCACTTCGAAGTTACTAATATATAACTAAATAAAAAAATAAAATAGATATATATAAACAGCTTACGGTGAGGTAGGCAGACGTTTAATTATTAAGGTTCGATTATGTTTCTATAAAAAATAACAACAAAGCAAATCTGTACTGTATAGAAAAACAGCAATACTTTGAAAATCGCCAGGTGTACTCGAACCAACGTTATCTGGATATCAAGTGAAGTGTCTTATTAGTAACACACCCTTCAAGCTAATTCGAAACAATGTCAAGTTTACCTTCACATGTTAAATATATGGCACGTTATGCATTAGCAGGGACAGTGCATTTGCCAGAAAGACGACGCGAAAAGCAGAGGAAGTCGAAAAGATCAGACGTATCAAAGCCCTCTGGCGTTGCGAGAGGATGTCACCCCGCGCGCTTACACCGCAAGTGCGACGAAACAAACCTTTTGCTTTCCAGAAGACTTGCTATTGAACTACAGGAACTTGATTATAAAATGAACTGTACTTGAGCAATTTGAGGAACTTAACAATGAATTTGTTGAAAAAATATTTTCTTATCCATATATGTATATGTATATACCAAGTTTTAAAGGGCGACCCAATAATACAATATTTTATTTCAGGAATTATTCAAGACATTTCAAGCATTTACTAAATGATCAATTAAAACACAAACCTCTTTTAAAGATTCTTAAAAAAAAGGTATTTAAGCATTGATGCCAACATTATATTTACTTTTTCCTTAAAGATTACATCAAAATAGTATAATCTCTAGTAATATAAATTTGCAAACATTTAAAATATTTTTTTGTAATACATGCCTTCGTAGAGTAGATATTCAGTTGATATGTCCTTTTAAACTGTTAACTATGTATACTTCTTTGTTTATAAAGCAATCGGTTAGTATGTTTTCCTGTTTCAAGCAATGCCAATAACTGTTTAATTATTTATTGTGCAATGTATACTTAAATAAAATCTGGTTGATGATCTGGAAGTTATGCAAGATATTCGTTAAGCATGGGACAACACATCTAACGCCCCTTAGCAGTATCTTTAGCGGAAATTCATTTTCTGTAAAGTATGATCATCAGTAAATGCTACAAATAAACATCCTCCGCCAAATAGTATTGATTGTGCAAAAGATTGGTATTTACTGAGAACTGTAAAGAAGACAAAAACGCGCGTGTACACCACAGGACTATGGTAATAACACCAAAAAAAGAGGAAAAACAAATCACTTAAGTTCTATCAATTAAAACCCTTTAGCTCCTACATGTTCGAGTCATTCTAGAAAAACTTGTATAAAACCCACCGAAGAAAGATGATGCAAATTCATGTACGCGTGCACCACCGCAGTTTGATAATACACACTTATTGTACGTTTCTTGAAATTGCATTCAGCAGTTATTCACAAACAGCTCCGGACGAATGAATGGACAACACCAAAAACAATATCGCTTCGCTGTTGTCGGGGAATAAAAAAACAACAGACAAAGACGTGTTAACAAACAAGTAAAATTTAAGTTTTATTAAACACAATCGAACATCAGACCACTACGGTAATTGACTAGATTAACACCATGACGTTATGTATGCCTGCTCCAACGAAAGTAAATAGTACTTATATAATCATACCATCTCAACATCAAATTATATCACTATACCAATTTCGTTTAGCTGCATATTGGCGATTCAGTGAATTGTGGTGATTGAAAGCGTTTCAACAAACTATACAGTGATACAAGTTGTCACCTTCTTTGTGTTTAAGGCGATGCTCTGTATCAAAGTATCGCTTTGCATTAAACAAAAATTTGCCCCATGTTTCACATTTGAAACTTGCCTCTTTGTCGCATACGTCTGACGTCTGTCTTTTACGGCTGCATCGGCTTTTAAATGAACCTGCGCAATTTTCACAGTGATATGTTTTACACTCTGTAAAATGAGTTTTAGAATGGTCATTGTAATCAGTTTTATAATAAAATCTCTTTGCACACACTTCACAATAGTAAGTAAACGCGCCTGAATGTGTCTTCACATGAAGATTGCATCCTACTTTAGTGATGAACACTTTGTCGCAATGTTCGCAGTTATAACGTGCATCCTAGTGGGAAAGTTCGTGTTCTTGTAAATGTGCTTTCAATAAAATATTTTTTCCACACACCTAAAAATCAAAGCGCGAGTCGATTTGAAGCTTGCTTTGTCGTTTTAAGTTGTGGTTATGTGTAAAGGTCTTTTTAAAAACTATACATTGCAAAGGTTCCTTTGATAGTGTGCTCAAAACATCTTCTGCCGCAGACACGATCGAACTGTCCGCGTTTGCTAATACTGATCCTTGATCACATATAGGTAAAATTGGATCTTCGTCCACCGGAAGAAATGATACCGTCGTTTCTCAGCTTGCAGCCACGAACAATGTATCTGACTCAATAATTGACCAGTCGCCAGCTGTCAATCAAACTCACGAAATAATCAATCAGATTTCGTTTATCGCGGCCACATGGTCCGACAAACAAAGACTGTCGGAGTAATGGACAAAGCGTTTTATGAAAACACAACTTAGTGGGCGGAGCGATCTCGTATTTGGCGACTGGTCAATTGCTTCGCATCAAGATTCAAGAACACTGCCAACAAATGGGGACTCCGACTTTTCATCCTCACTCGAGTCGCAACTTTTGCTGAACCAATAGTTCTAAGCGGAGCCAATCCTCCTTAAAAAAATATAATATAATAATTTCATTTTGCATGCCCGTGTCTGCTATCATTAACCCATTTATGCCTAGCATCCTGAAAAAAGGACATTGCAAACAGCGTAGACCCAGATGAGACGCCGCATAATGCGGCGTCTCATCAGGGTCTACATTGTTTGCTTAAACGAAATTATGTAAGAAATATTCTAAAAATAGAAATAAATATACCAGACATCCCTAATTTTGGAAATAAATTGATCCAATTTAGAAGGATGGGAGAGTCCACTAGGCATAAATGGGTTAATGCGATTTTTTTTTAATGGTCGGTTTAGTTTTTTCGCTGAGTTATTGTGCCAGGAATCAGTGTGTTTATATTGAAGAGTTCCATTAAAGTGGCTGCATTGACCATATACACTCGAAATAAGTGTTTCACCGAACTTACAACGAGCGATATGTCACAATCTATTTTTATACTTCTAAACTGTTTTTAACCTAATAAACAATAATTCTTTATTCTTACAAAAGATGTGTAATAAGTAACTGATAAAAAATAAAACCGTACCATTTAGTTTCTAAATTTCTACGGAGGCAGCCTCATGTTCAGAACTACGGTATCTGAAACAAATAACTATCTGTTAGTTAGAGATTAAATGTGTCAGATCGAAGCGAGCGCAAAATACCATTTTTGTTACTGTTGTTTATATGCCAGCGTAAGAAAGCTATTTACTGTCGATAACTTACAGAATTATTATTGAACTCTAAAGTTGGCGATGCGAAATATGCATACACGCTGATTCGCCGTGTCAGATTATCTTTGAATACATGTACGCTTAAATCAGAAATACAGTTAGTAGCATTCACAACAATACAACCAGCTAGCTACATACTATGGCAAGCGGTTCGACGCATTATCCCAAGAAACTAGGTTTCTCATGAGAACCTAGGTTCTCAGAATGAGAACCTAGGTTCTCGCTTGAAAATTGCACATGGCTTCCAGAACCCAAGTTTTCAAATGAGAACCTAGGTTCTCATGAAAAACCTAGTTTCTTGGGATAATGCGTCGAACTGCTTGCCATATCCGTAGTTTTCAGTTGGGAACCATAGTTCTCATAAGAACCTAGATTTACAGAATTACGCGTCTTTAATACTAAATCCGTGGTTATCATTTGGGAACCACCATAGGTTCTCATGAGAACCTGGGTTTTCAGAATTACGCGTCTTTAATACTAAACCCGTTTTCAGAATTACGCGTCGGACGGCTTAAACTTGCTCGTTTGGAATACGAGACACATATTATTCAGGGCGCAGGATCAATGCGATAATACATATGATTACACACGGGCTGGACATAATGAAAACACCCCGTTACGAACTTTATTTTTGCAGATATCTCAAGTTATTGAAATATGTTTGCAAAGTATTTTATAGTACATAAGTTTGTCTTGCAGTGTGGGCCGATATCTTATGATTTAACAATACATTATTACACATTATCAATTGAGATTAAACTTCTATTTATACCATAATGATAGCTTACTATATCACAGACATACTTAAAATAGAAAACTGTACCGTACAGTCGTTTGAGGCCCGAACAAGGGAACTGAATATCTGAAACTCATTTAATGCTGTAACAATGAATTATGTAACGATTAATCTAAATTTGTTTCAATTTTTAGTCTCAAAATAATATTTACAATTAAAGATGTATTTCATAAATAGTTTAATTATTTATTAACGTGTTCAGACCAATGTCGACCGATTACTTTACTAATTTCATTCCTCAAGAAGTTTCCTACAAGTTTCGTTGAATATTACTAAGCCTTGTCTGAACATTGTTAAAAAAATGTTATTGGGGAGTAACATTCACTGTTTCACGTCTATTTCTTATCATTCTACACATATGCCGCCAGCGTGTACCAAGCAATGGGGGACAACTGGAGGTAATTATGGCAAGCGGTTCGACGCATAATCCCAAGAAACTAGGTTTCTCGTGAGAAACTAGGTTTATGAAATCCCAAGAAACCAGATTTTTCATGAGAACCTAGGTTCTCATAGGTTCTCACGAGCACCTAGGTTTTCATCAGAACCTAGGTTTTCATGAGAAACTAGGTTTATGAAATCGCAAGAAACCAGGTTTTTCATGAGAACCTAGGTTTTCATGAGAAACTAGGTTTATGAAATCCCAAGAAACCAGGTTTTTCATGAGAACCTAGGTTCTCATGAGAAACTAGGTTTATGAAATCCCAAGAAATCAAGTTTATCACGTGAACCTAGGTTCTCATTTGAAAACCTTAGTTTACGCTTGAGAACCTAGATTCTCATGAGAAACTAGGTTTTTCATAAGAACCTAGGTTTTCATAGACACACATTACTTAGGTTCTCATGAGAAACTGGGTTTTCATGAGAACCTAGGTTCTCATTCTGAGAACTTGAGTTCTCGTTTGATATCCGACGTTTTCACAAGAACCTAGGTTCTCGACAGCTTTTCGCGTCGTTCTCTCTGATAACCTTGGTTCACGAGAACACAAGATTTCATTTGGGAACCATAGTTCTCATGAGAACCTAGGTTCTCATTCTGAGAACCTAGGTTCTCATGAGAAACCTAGTTTTTGGAATTATGCGTCGAACCGCTTTCCATAACATACTTCAGGATAAGGCATACACAAAATTGTCCTGTTTCTGATTGCCTAACCGACCCTCTACAAAAAGCATATAATCATTTTCTTTATGCATACTTATTAAACAAAACATTAGGAAGTGAGATTTCACACCTATCGTACATGTTTAAAGCATGGACTTGGTGACATGTATTTGGTGATGTTCAATCAAGTGTTAAGTATCATGCAGAACAAGATTGCCAACCGTGTTTTTGCAAGGGATGCTTTACAGGCGCATGCATTTGCTTAATCTGGGCTTCGTTTGATGATTAATATTGGTTTTGCACACTCATTTATAGATACAAATGCCGACCTACCGCCCATGAAAATTCGTTTTTTCTCCTGAAACGTTTTTTTAAGTGAAAATATGTTTTGCAGATACCGATTTGTATCACCGAAATCTGAAACTAGAAATGGCGCGGCAGAGGCCGACGCGTATCCCCACGCTGCATGTTTGACCCAGGGGCGCCCCAGGGTTGGTAATGGGGCCATGCATAGTTGAGATTGAACGTATGGTCATAGGAGAAGTTCAGTATCAATTAGAAGTGAATCCGTGTGGAAATGAAAAAGTTATAGTAAAAGGCAATTTTGGGTGGGTGTGGTCTATGTGGGCGGGGAGCCCCAGGGTTGGTAATGGGGCAATGCATAGTTGAGATTAACCGTATTGTCATAAGAGAAGTTCAGTATCAATTAGACGTGAATCAGTGTAGAAATGAAGAAGTTATAGTAAAAGGCAATTTTGGGTGGGTGTGGTCTATGTGGGCGGGGCATCACAGGGTTGGTAATGGGGCCATGCTTAGTTGAGATTGACCGTATTGTCATAAGAGAATTTCAGTATCAATTTTAAGTGATTTGGTGTAAAAATGAGGAAATTATAGTAAAAGGCAATTTTGGGTGGGTTTGGTCTATGTGGGCGGGGCGCCCCAGGGTTGGTTATGGGGCAATGCATAGTTGAGATTGACCGTATTGTCATAAGAGAAGTTCAGTATCAATTAGACGTGAATCAGTGTAGAAATGAAGAAGTTATAGTAAAAGGCAATTTTGGGTGGGTGTGGTCTATGTGGGCGGGGCATCACAGGGTTGGTAACGGGGCCATGCTTAGTTGAGATTGACCGTATTGTCATAAGAGAATTTCAGTATCAATTTTAAGTGATTTGGTGTAAAAATGAGGAAATTATAGTAAAAGGCAATTTTGGGTGGGTTTGGTCTATGTGGGCGGGGCGCCCCAGGGTTGGTTATGGGGCCATGCATAGTTGAGATTGACCGTATTGTCATAATAGAGGTTTAGTATCATTTTGAAGTAAATCGGTGTAGAAATGAAGAAATTATAGTAAAAGGCAATTTTGGGTGGGCGTGGTCTATGTGGGCGGGGCGCCCCAGGGTTGGTAATGGGACCATGCATAGTAGAGATTGACCGTATTGTCATAAGACATGTTCAGTATCAATTTGATGTAAATCGGCGTAGAAATGAAGAAGTTAATGTAAAATAACATAAAGAAAATGAGTGAAAATCTCTGACCCGGCTCAGTGTAAAAGGCACTCAATGAAGTTACATGGAACGATTTTTTTTTCTACTGTAAATATTAATATAGTGGCCGATTATTTTAAACAAAATAGAAAAAGATACTGGTATAACCATAATCTATGATGTTGTGTTATAACCCCCAAATAACCATTATCTATGATGTTGTGTTATAACCTCCAAATAACAATTATCTATGATGCTGTGTTGTAACCCCCTAATATTTCATAATTTATTTTATTTACATTGGTTTCCTTTTTTTCTTACTGGCATCCGTGTGCAGTTTTCATTAATTTAACAGAACTGTGTAGGTTTAAAAAATCTGCTTCATCTTGTTAGCGTAATTTCATATTTTTCTCAACTTCCCCACCCTCTCACACATATATTTCATGGGCATAATATAAACAAAAAATGGTTACAATAAAACAGCATATTTATTTAAACTAAAATGTCTACATCAAAACAAAAAGTTAACATAGAACACAAATAAAATAATTTGATTCTACTGGGGCTCGAACCTTGGGCCTCTCACATGTGAAGCGAGCGTGTAACCACTACACTACGGAACCGCTCGAAAAATCACCTTCTAACTAAGATATTAATTAGCGATTAATTGTCGGTTTAAATGTAAACCCGGAAGTTTAAACGCTGGATAGTGAGCGGGGTTAAAGGAATCTTTTTACGGTTTGGTAAATTGACAAAATGAAAAAAGTTGTTTCAGATTCGCAAATTTTCGTTTTAGTTATGATATTTGTGAGGAAACAGTATTACTGAACATTTACCATAGTCCAATATAGCCATTATATTATCTTTTGACGATTTGAAAACCTAAAAATTATAAAGCGTTTCAACGCAAAACGGTTTAATAATTTGGAGAGTTCTGTTGTTGTCGTTTAAATTTACAAAACTACGAAGAATGCTTATATAAGGTATAAAATACTTAAACTGTGTATATCCGGCGGAATAGCCGAGAGGGTTAATGCGTTTTTACTGCAGACTAATTCCAGGACTCCGGGGTCACTGGTTCGAGCCCTGATACCGGCTACTTTTTTTCCTTTTTTAAATTTTATTCTTGATTTTTTACTGTAGCTTTTAAGATCCAATGTTTACATTTATCAATATAAAGCATTTAATGACAAACTTCAAAATATGCCAAAATCTGTGAAAGGCCCCTGTAAAGGTCCATACCAAAGGGTCCATACCACTGGCAAGATACGGGTCAGGCCTGCGGCCTTCATTATGTGGTTCTTAAAAAAACCTGTATGAGGACTTGATAGTAATGAGACTGGGGTGCTGTGATGGTGCTCCTCATTGATAAGCGGCTGCTTCCTTTATCAAGATTCATTATTACAATTAATAATACGTGTCGCGCTTCGCGCTCTTTAGCGCCTTTATTAATAACTAGGTGGTTGCTATGATAGTGGAACAAAGAAGTTTTGTTTTCATACACAACCAGAACGTTTCACCGGTTCGCGTATTTGCCCAGTCCCTGTGATTTTTTAGTATTGCCCAGTCCCTGTGATCAGTCATTAATTAAAAGAATTAGCTTTGTATGATTGGCAATAAATGTTGTAGTAAATGTAATAGGCACATATGCAGTACTTATTTACAATAATTTACACAAAAAATCACCACTATGCAAGATATTCTGACAACAAAAATATATAGACAGACAGACATTTTATTCAAGACTTGTACATAGTACATCGTCTAAACACATACATTAACAAATAACATGTCAACATGCTAGGACATTTTCTTTTCCGCATTTCCGATAAAAAAAATTTTTTATATAATAATAACAACAACAAATCAACAGGAAGGAAAAAGGTGTGAAGTACACATACATGACAATGCCATCTCTGTAGTGGAGATGAGCTAGATATGAATATACATTTGAATTTGCAAAATATATTTATACAGACGCGGTTAACAATTTTAATAAATACAACTACTATTTGCTCTATGCGTATTTAATCACAGTTAACAATTTTAATGTAAATACAATTACATTTGTTGCAATCGATCAGTTCAAACAATTGCTCCATGTGTATTAATACATAAATAGATCAACAAACATAATACGTATTGGATATATCAAGAGCATTTAAAATTTCAGACCGCATAGTGAGTGATTCTTTTATAAAAAGTGATAGCTTAATAAGTTCTGCTCTGTTACTTGATTTAAGTAATTCTAAATATTTATATACTGATGCCATTATATAGTATTTACGTTTGATATATTTTTTTCTTATTATTTCATATCTTGGGCACACACATACGAAGTGATATTCATCTTCTATATCGTTTGTGCTACAAATTAAACAGTGTCGTTCCTGTCTCGGTGTATTATTTCTTGCATATCTACCTGTCTGAATACGTAATGGATGTGCCGACATGCGCAGTCTACAAAGATAAAATCTTAGACTTTTGGGGAGAGCATCAAGATATATTTCATACTCCAGCGTTTGTTTGAATTGCATATAGATTTCTAAAACAGAGCTCTTTTCTAGGGTACCAAACCATTCTTGTTTGAAGGTGTCAATCACACGTTGTTTAAAAATGTTCTTTAGGGTTAATGTTGTAAAAGTTATTAAACACATCAGCAAAACCATGGTTTTCCAACATCAGCTTAATATTATATACCCAGTTACGGCTACCTTTCGAACAGTTATCAAGTGCTTGTTCGTAAACCTTTTTTAAAATAATATTATCTGTAGCTATAAGCTTAAACCAATAATTTAACATACGGATGTACCTATTTACATATAGTGGGTATCTACCCAATTCACCATAAACTGTGGCATTACAAGTATTAAGTTTAACATTAAGTATTCTTTTACAAAATTTTAAGTGTACTCTTTCGATTTCTTTCGATTTTGAATATCCCCATGTTTCTGCTGCATAATTTAACGTAGATCCAACAAAGGCATCGAATAATTGGCAATATGTTCTAGGTTTTAAATCAAATTTATTACACTTACTTAATAAAACATTCATAGCTTTAAGTGCCTTACCCACTAAGTGCTCTTGATTTAGGTTAAAAATACCAGTATAGTTAAATACAGTACCTAGGTAATTAAAAGCATTAACTACTTCAATTTGATCAAATACATTGATCCGTAAAATAACTTCTCCTCCCATAAGCGAAAAAAAAAACAACGTACTACATACTAGTCGCCGCACTTCAGTGCGACGCCAATGATCACACATTGGAGAGGGATACCTGTGCTTCGTACAAACAGAAAGAAGACATATTTTTTTTATATTTTTGACAATGTCAAGGGTCTGTTCTCGTTTCCATTCAATCATACAACTAATGTAATCAAGGCGATCAGATGTTTGCATTATACAATGTACACGCAAAAGCATTTAAAAATAATAAAACTCATCAATCGCGGGAAATCCCTTAAGTGTGTCGCTTATATATAGTTAATCACTAACGAAGCAATGAAATTAAAAATAAAACTATAAAGCAGCATGGTTCAAATGTTCCGTGCAATACTAACTTGGAATGACTCGTGTCCCTTTTTAACAATACATTGTTGTTTTGTGGATGACCATTCACACAAAACCATGTTTTTATCCGAGAATGACCGGTACCGCATCCGAGAGGGGAACCGATTAAGCGTTTTCATCCGAGAGGGGGACCGATATAGTTATACACCGTGAAATGTGCCAAATGATTTTAAAATCTGACAATGAATTCCATAGTTATGGCCCGGAAAAGATCATTTATGGCCGTTTTTTACCTTTGAACTCAAAGTGTGACTTTGACCTTTGAGATATCGACGTAATTCTTTCGCGCGACTCACCGTCCAATGATGGCGAACAAATGTACCAAATGATTTTAAAATCTGACAATAAACGACATAGTTATGGCCCGGACAAGCTTGTTCCGCCCGCCCGCCCGCTCGCCAGCCCGCCAGCCCGCCAGCCCGCCCGCATCTGCAAATCTAATAACCATTTTTTTCCTTCGGAAAACCTGGTTTAAAGTCTGCTAGTACATCTGCCTTTTCACGATCACCATCTGATACCTTTAATGTACCATTATCAGCATATTAGTCTGAAATTGATGATTGAGTCTTGGATTTCGACTGAACATATGACCAACATTTCTTCGAGTAAGACTGAATTCCCGTAACAATGTCTTTTTCGTATAATTTCACGGCTTTTCTAGTTAAGTACTGTACTTTATTGCGTATGCGATTATATTCTTCTATATCCTTATTTTTCCAGAATTTTTATATTTTTGCCATAGCCGTTCTTATCTCTTGAAAGCACTTTTCAATTTTTTTGTAACTGTAAATGTTCTTATTTCTTTCTTCTTTTTCTATTACCTTTTATTACTGCCTTTGGTACACACGGCTGCGTATATTTTTGTTTTTATTATAGTCCACGGTGTTTCAATATCCTTCGATTGTAACACATTTACCCAGTTGATATTTAATTAGTCTCTCATACTTTCATAATCTCCCTTATCGTATTTGTATCTGTTTTTTTCATGATCATTTTCCACGTACGCATTAAAGTAAAAAAATATTACTGACTGGTCGCTCTTGCCTAGCGGCGCGCCTACTAGCATATCCGATATCATTCCTTCGTCGTTTGTAAGTACTAGATCCAACAGTGACGGGTTGCTAGTTCCCCTGCCTCAAGTTGGTTGAAACACATGTTTAAACCAGAAAAAGTCCTTTAAAGTTTCGACCAGGCCCTCCATTAGTTTAGTAATTTTCCCAGCATATATTGTCATAATTGAAGTCACCGACCGTTAAATAATGAGAACAACGTCTTTCAGATAACAACTTTAGCAGTTCGTTTAATTTAGTATTATTTTTATCACTGGAGCTTGGGTTTCTATATATGGAAGTAAATAATAGTTAATCATGTATATTTATTGAGATTTCCACACACTGGCACTCCGAAAAATTTACATCAAGTGACAATGGTGTAAATTTTAGCTCATTGCTAATATAAGTCAGTATTCCCCTATCAGTTGTGTTCTTTTCTATATTTTTGCCTATCAATTCATATCCTTCCAAATTGTATTCTGATAAACTCCTCTCAAATTTAAAACTTTCTGGGTTTATTTCTTGCAAGGTTATCAACATTGGTTTTGTCCATTTCTTCAATACGTATTTTTATCTCTGAAATTTTATCTTGAGTAAACGTATCTACATTTGAAACGAGAACAGTGAACTTATTTACATCATTATTTACAAACAGTTCTTTTCATTCTGATCATTGTTTATGCCGCCTCCAGACGGGGGTCGACAATCTTTTGTATTTTCACTTTTATTTTCTCTCTGTTCCCTATGGGTCCCCGAACTAGGAACAGAAAATGTTCATAAGGTAATTCATCTTGGCGCGGTTTCGCTTCTTTTCTTAATTCCGATTCTGTTAGTATGTCGTTCTTGTTCATATCGTGCTTTAAACAAATTTTCCTCATTGTATCTGATTCTGAGTACTGCAATTTGTAAGCACTTCTCATCATTTTGGCTTTTACAGTTTCACTGAATGTTGCTAATACTGGTCTTATAGTCACAAATTCTTGTCCGTTTACAATTTTTACCGTTCCTTTTGTCCCAATTCTTCGCACATTCAAAATATCTTCATCATGAAGAGTTATTCAAATTTAATAGCCGACTGCTTTTATCTCATTGGTGTCATGCTTAATGCGTTCGCTCTTCAGATTTCCTTTGTATTCTTTAATATTTAAAAAATATATGTTATTTCTCTTGTTGACATCGAATATATCATTCGAATTCCATCCATTGTTGTCATTAGCGGAGATTAAGTGAATAAATAACTCATATATCCTAAATGACAGTTTCTAAATAGCCAAACAAGACGGTTTATGCTGTAAGAAAGTTTTGACACGAGTGTCAACATTCTCTCATGGGCGCGGCCATTGTTGTTTACATGTTGTTATCATGTGGGCGGACTACTTCCAACCCGTACTTCACACGAGTCGATTATTGAGGGGTACCGAATGCAATAACGAAGTCAACAGGCACAGTGCCATGATTTTAAATTGTGAGGGGCGGCCCATTTAACTATAACCATCCGTTCAAAACAAAACTCATTAAAAACTAGCATGCACTTGACACAAACTCATATGATATTGCACGTTTAAGTATTCACAAATACAGTAAATCACAATGTTTTCAATCACATACATATGAAATGATTAAAAACGAATATAACATGTGAAAACAATGGCGGTGGGTTGGGGGAGGTGTAAAGTAAGCCGTTAGGAGAAGGTGTACGCCATTTCAGGGGTTGTGCGCGTTTATATCTATATCAATGAAAAATGGGTAAGATAATTAACCATTGTTACACATTTTGTACAAATCCTCGGATTAAAAAATTAACCAGTATGTATCAGACCGCTTCTGTGTCCATATATTTTTCACAGTGTACCGGTTCATATCTGTTATTGGAGTCGCCCTGGAGGGCGGTGACTAGTATGTTATGCATTTTTTTCGCTTATGGGAGGAGAAGTTATTTTACGGATCAATGTATATATTTTTGTTTTAAGAATGTCTTGCATAGTGGTGTATGTTTTGTGTAAATTAGTGTAAATAAGTACTGCATTTGTGCCTATTACATTTATTACAACATTTATTGCCAATAATGCAAAGCTAGTTGTTAATAATTAATTACTGATCCACAACTGATTACAGGGGAAAGATCACAGGGACTGGGCTAATACGCGAAACTTTCTGGTTTTTTAATAAAAACAAATGATGTTTTGTATAAAAACAAAACATAATCAAAATATTTTTATTTTGTGTTTTTTTCTAATTTGCTTATTTAGTGGAGAATCAATGTAGTACGATATTTGACGACCTATCGCGCAAGCAAGTTTATTGGAAGGCGTAGTGGTACGAAAACGTACAATGTATTAGTTTATTCATTGACATATAATAACGATCGCTATACACAACTTCACCAAATAGCAGTACATAAGTGAATGTCAGCCGGAATAGCTCAGTTGGGAGAGCGTTAGACTGAAGTTGTTTACGCAACAGTCATCTAAAGCCCCCCCGGTTCAATCCCGGGTTCCGGCACGAACGGAACAGTTCGGCGGCTGATAATTTGTTCAGTCAGGTTAATAAATATAATAAAGCTTTATTTTATGTAGACATTTTAAAATCCATTTTACTACAATTGGACATTTTTATTAAAATGAATGGATGCAACGTGGTGACAACGTTAATTAAAAATTCTTACATCACTTAAATATCTTATAAAAATACACGTGTTTTTATATTAACAAATAAATGCAAACAACACATCTATTTTCCATGTATTTTTATGGTTGTCTATCATAGGCCTATCCCTACCACATATAGAGCGCGAAGCGCGACACGTATTATTGATGGTAACAATGAGTTGCGATAAAGGAAGCAGCCGCTTATCAATGAGGAGCTGTGTCCCAGCAACCCGTTTCCCTAGAGTCAAGCATTCCTCGGAGTTTTAAGAACCACATATAGAGCGCGAAGCGCGACACGCATTACTATCCAGGTGGTATGGGCCGTTTAGCATTATCCGACCATTACGTCCATAGTTATCTCCCTTAGAAGTTTAGAAATTTTGAAATCCTTGTTCGAAGTCCAAAATTTTCATCCGATTGTTCCCACACTTTCACAGGTTTTTTTTTATCGATGAAGACCCAACCCTAACTCTATATGAGCAATATCGGACCATAAGTCCAGAATTATGTCTCTTTGAATTTAAAAATAAAAGTGAAAAGCTGCTTGGTTAGGTGATTATGTCAACATTTTCATCAGATTCTTTCAAAGACAGAGTCTTTATATCAATGAGCATTTTTACCTCATTTAATATGAGAAACATCGGGAAAATAAGTCCAGATTTTTGTCTATTAAATTTGACAAAATAAACAATTTCCACTTGTTTAAAAAATTTCACAACTTTTGTCTGAAACTTTCCAAACTTGTTAAGTGTTTTTATATCAGTATTACTCGAACCCTATTGAAAATGATGAATATCGGGGCAATAAATCTATTATGATCTTTTACTGAATTTCAAAGTATTGTGAAATTTAGCTTCTTTATACAATTTTCAGTTTTCATTCATTTTTTTTCCAAATTTTTACATTGTTTTATATCAACGAGTACTCAACCCCTATCGTAAATGAGCAACGTAAGAATAAGTTCAGAATCATCTCCCCTTGAAGTTGAGAAAAATATGAAATAACGCTTACAAGATGAAGCAGATTTTTTAAAACCTACACAGTTCTGTTCCATTAATGAAAACTGCACACGGATACCAGTAAAAAAGGAAACCAATGTAAATAAAATTAACTATGAAATATTTGTGAGTTACAACACAAAATCATAGATAATGGTTATTTGGGGGTTATTGCACAACATCATAAATAATGGTTATTTGGGGGTTATAACACAAAATCATAGATAATGGTTATACCAGTATCTTTTTCTATTTTGTTTAAAATAATCGGCCAATATATTAATATTTACAGTAGAAAAAAATCGTTACATGTAAATTCATTGAGTGCCTTTTACACTGAAATTCCCGACGCCCTTTGATGCTTTGCATCAATACTTATCTTGTTATTAATCTGATACGTCCATACGCATTCGGACTATTTTAAGCGTTAAGAGCTTCATTAAGGATGACATCATATGAAGATTCTATTACCAATAAAAAAATTCGTCGTATATACATTTTGCTTTAAGAGAAAAAAAATCGTGATAATAAATAAATAATTGCGTAATATTATAAATAAGAATAATAATAATGCAATTATCCTGGAGGAAATTGACATGTATGATAATTATAAATCGAAACATGCATTAACCAATATTAGCTCATTTTTCATAGTTTTATATTAGTATTATTAGTCGAATGTAAACGCCAATCAGTTCAATTAAAAACCTCGGACAATCAGTCTTATTCAGAAGGCTCCGGTGAATCATTTTGCAAGTGGCAAACGTTACACAGGTGCAGCACTATTTTTATTGAGACGTATTAATTCTCTTTTTATATGTTACTATTAAATTTTTAACGAATAAACATTTGTCAAACTATTTCTGACAGATTTCCTACACTCCATCTCTCAAAAACATGCCGCTTGAATTCTTCTAATACGGTTTAAGAAAACACATGAATGCTGGACAAAGTGTAAAGGGCCGATTTTTTAATTAGCCAGCAACCATGCCCATATCGACCCGATGTTGGATGTATACTGCTTGTACCCAACACTTGAGCCGATGAAGTGCCTATATCGGCCCGACGTTAAAGTTATGTGTTTGCTCTGCGCTATTATTTATCCGTGAATTGCGTGACTATTACGTCAATACGCTTTCGATTCGTAGCGATGAAGAAATCAAAGAAAACTGCGTGTTTCATTCTTGTGATCGTATGGATAATATTTATCATGTTTAAAACTGGACTTCATAAAACTTCATTTAGAAAGTTTGTTTCTCAAGGTAAAGTATTTTTTGTATTCTTTAATTACTTCTGAAATTTTCGTTTCTTATTTGGACGCATAAAGGCAGTAAAACACAAACATCAGTATTTGTAGATTAAAAAATACATTGGAAATGCAATGTATTCATATAGAAAACGATGCCCGTGTGTTCAATTCACAAACAACAAAAAACTTATGCTCATAGTTTTTCTTCCGTTTTGCTACAATGCCTTATAGTCGGTTTATACCTAGTTAAACATTTGTTAAACATTTTAATCGTAAGTTTTAATGTTTGGGTTAACTTTACATTTAAACGGAAGTTTACAAAAAACACAACCATTGAAACTTCTTGTCTGAAATCCGTTATGAAAGTAAGAATCCGAATACCCGGCGTGTTATACTGTATGATGAAAAAACATGTTCACGATAAAATTAGTTTGATTTGTACACAAATGATCAAAATGGCTGGTGGCTTATTGTATATTAAAATATTGCTTACGCAAATTTATTTTCAACTGTGTGGCATATCTGTAAACAAAAAAAAAAGATTACAATGCTACCATAAAAATAATTCTTTGTAAATTTAGAAATGATGAACAAGAGGGTACGAATGTGAATGTACATATCGCTGTTTTATTGAGAAAAGTAAATAAGCATACCGCACCTCTGCGGCTGTGGTCAGTTGTAAAAAGAAGTAATCCAGCGATACAAAGTTCGAAAACCGTGATCTTAAGTATTCGGTTCTGTTTTCATAATGGTTTGTCTTTCTGATCGTATAACCTGTGCCTACCGTTTTTTTTACGTTTAATACATTTTACATCATATTTGTAAATATGGCTCAATAAAATATTAAATTCTGAAGACAATGCGTATTTAGACTGCTCTTTAAACACATAACACGTTAAGTATTTACGCAAAAGAATCTTTAAGTGATCGTCTGTCGGGGGGATAATAATTTATAAGTTGTGGAACCGTTTTAAATATTTACTTAACACAAGTTGTTTGCAGTAAAAATAAATAAGTTAAAAGTACAATACAAGCTCCTCATATTGTCTGCAATAAAAACACCGTTAAATTCTAGGTAATTCGTCATAATATGTATATAAGTTATACATAGGATCTGGCACGAGTTGTCATATCATACCATACTTTATTAAACGAGTTCAGGAATTTTGTTAGTAAGCGAGCCTTTGGCGAGCTTACTAACGAATTTCCTGGCCGAGTTTAATAAAGTATGGTATGATATGAGAACGAGTGTCAGATATTTTTTATCACATGCTTTTACATGAGCAAATTAAATAAATATTTACGCACACATTATGATAAATCCCGAATGTTGTTTACAATTCGTGACGTCATTTGACGTTGCAACGTCATTTCATCAAAATAACAAAATGCGATTGGTCAATAAACGAAAACTAAGCCAATGAAAACGCTTAAAATGTTGTATTAAATATGTAATGGTTGTAATACATAGGAACAGGGGACAGTACTGGTGTGACGATGCTTTTTAAAAGGATTGATATAAAAACATCTATTTAAGTTTATCTACATCACCACAATTGTGTATGTGAGTACGAAAATGTTCGGTAGGAAAATAAATGGGTACGAAAATTTTGGATAAGAAAATTATGCCCAAAAAAATAACTACGAAAAAAGATTTGGTTACGAAAAAAATTGGGGTAAGAAAAAAATTGGTTGCGAAAAAAAATGGATACGAGCAAAAATTTATGTAGGAAAAAAAATGGGTACGAAAAAAATTTGGTGGGTGTACGGGGAAGTAGTACCCGTGGGGAGCTTGATCCATTCCACGAATTTATATGCTGAAACGTAATGTTATAACCCACAAAAGTTTTACTGTAACAGAACGTTTTCAAAGATAAGTGGTACAGAAAATACACGTCGATTATCTTCTTTAAGATATTTCGTGTTATATTTGATCGAGAATGTAACCCGCCTGTATATCATACAAAACGTTATATTTCGTTGTTTTCTTTCCTAAGTTAATGATGCTATGTGTACGGACGTTATTTCACATACCCATGTGCATGAACATATATTTTTTCTCTTTTGATTATTTTTTTCTCTAATTCAATAAGCGTAGACATGTTTTTTCGCTAAGTACGGCAATAATTTCATGATGATTCCCGAAAGTAGGCATGAGCACATAGTCGTAAGAGCACTTGAATACGTGAGTTCGCCCATGAACACATGGTAAGGTTAACTAAATCTCCGCGATATGACCTAATATGTGTTTATAACAGCAAACAATATCCAACAAACGAATGAATTATCAAACATAGTATGTGCACTGACGTGGCTCTGTAATTTCTGTTTGAAAAGTTTATTAAATATGCAAAATGAGAAAGCTCGCATAAGAGCGAGTTTCACAAATATGTTAATGCTATTATGTTGTTTATATACAATAGTCGCTACAACGTTTACAAATGTCAGGTTCGAAATAATATGTTTTCTTTACACTAATGATCGCGTTGAAAGTTAATAATACACGTTTTAATTCGCAATTTATTTACTAAATCTCGACCAATGTCAAATACAATACAGAAATTGAAAAGTTGTTTCATTGATCTATAAACATATAATAGATTGAATATAACTGATTTAAAATTAACGTTTTCAAACTATTATTTAATCTTTTCCCCAGAATATGCTGTCCTATTTATAGCTGAGCTTGTTGAAACACGAACGACAACTCTGCTAGGAGAATCAACGAGCAATCTCCTACGCAGTGGCGTATGCCCAAGGGAAGTTACTGAAAAATCGAGTTATCTCAACCGGACTGGCTCGGTCTTTTTCATAGGTCGCCATTGTGATTTTTTTATGGTTATCATACCTTAGACGATGCTGTTTCAGCATCGTCAAAAATGGATATGATGACACATGATAATTACGTAAAAAGCGTGGACCAATATCAATAGCAGCAGCTGGTTACTGTCTCGAAAAGTTAAACATCAGTTATGTATAGCAAAAGGTAAATAATGTTTTTTAACTTATGTATGGGTTTGACGCATTGTGTATGATCGCGGTGTATTCTCAAAACAAAGCGCGTAAACAATGGCGAAGATCAAGTAAAAACAAAACAGGTCAATATCCTCTAGTTACATATATTAGAACAAAACAACCATTTGTATAAACGTAATTTTTCATCGCTATTGTCAACAAGTACAACAGTATAGCATTGCATTTTTATTTAATGATATTCTATTGTTATTCAGACAGCTGTTGTTGAGTATTTCCGTTTTTGTTAATTTTCGTCAAATAGTCGCGTGTAACGTTTCCATTGTTGCATTGGGTCACATTGCCTGCAACAGCTTAATTTACATTGCGGCGTTACAGATGTCGCAAGATACCGGTATATATTAAACAATACCAATGTTTAGTATTTAGTAATTGCGCTAGTGTTAAGCTGCCTCGCAATACTAATAAAACGATATTGTTTTATTGATTTACTAACAAAATTGATATTGCTGTATAATTTAAAGCTAGGGATTTCCTGTATGTTACTCATGATTCAACGCGATACCATTATAATGTTAGAATGTGAACTTCTGATAAAACACATCTACAATTTGCTTTTAAGCTAATACAGTTCAAGAGACAATTACATCAATATTGCTTAACTTATGCTTATTGCAAACATGTACCGACCCGAAACAAACTGCACTCATTTAAACCACGATCAATTTATATTGACAAACATACAACTATGATCTTAAATAATGTTGTTTTTTTTCAATGAACATATTGTCAATCACAGCAACGTTGTTAAAAGGGGCTTTGTTGTGTCTGTCAGATTCTGTATACTTTAATCCTTGCAATGAAGCTGTAAACGTCACTGACATTATTGAAATCAGAATTTTGACATTGGGCAGTGAATATTTATATTTGGGTATACAATCAAACAATCTTTTATCGCAAGACAGGAAATTCTACTTGTGCACCTCACGATGTCTGCTAACTTCGACACAGCCAGAGTCATACATACTTTACAAAAGGAAAACAATTGTTTAAAACTACATTTTGTTTCACGTATGTAATCAGTAAAACACATTGCGACTGATTGCTTATTCAATTGCCAAGGACGAGTTTCAGAAAAAAAAGGTCAAGTTCATTTAACAATAAGCCAGTTAAAATGCACTTCCACTACCAGGCGTCTGTCAAATGTGAGAAAATTCAAAGTTGTATTGCTGCGCTCTGATAAAACTAAGCTATAGAGTTTTTTGTTATATGCCTTCCAACTATCAATAGTTTGATGATATAAAGTAACAAGATAAGTATTGATGCAAAGCATCAAAGGGCGTCGGGAATTTCAGTGGTGTAAAAGGCACTCAATGAAGTTAAATGGAACGATTTTTAACTACTGTAAATATTAATATATTGGCCGATTATTTTAAACAAAATAGAAAAAAATACGGGTATAACCATTATTTATTATTTTGTGTTATAGCCCCCAAATAACCATTATCTATGATGCTGTGTTATAACCCCCAAATAACCATTATCTATGATTTTGTGTTGTAACCCCCAAATATTTCATAGTTAATTTTATTTATATTGTTTTCCTTTTTTTACTGGCATCCGTGTGCAGTTTTCATTAATGGAACAGAACTGTGTAGGTTTTTAAAAATCTGCCTCATCTTGTAAGCGTAATTTCATATTTTTCTTAACTTCAAGGGGAGATGATTCTGAACTTATTCTAACGTTGCTCATTTACGTTAGGGGTTGAGTACTCATTGATATGAAAATACTGTAAAAGTTTTAATGTGTTTACGAACCCCCCCCCCTTCCCCCACTCCCACTCTAACACATATATTTCATGGGCATAATAAAAACAAAAAATGGTTACAATAAAACAGCATATTTATTTTAACTAAAATGTCTACATCAAAACAAAAAGTTAACATAGAACACAAATAAAATAATTTGATTCTACTGGGGCTCGAACCTTGGTCCTCTCACATGTGAAGCGAGCTTGTAACCACTACACCACGGAACCGCTTGAAAAATCACCTTCTAATTAAGATATTAATAAGATATTAATAGTCGGTTTAAATGTAAAGCCGGAAGTTTAAACGCTGGATAGTGAGCGGGGTTAAAGGTCCATACGAAAGGGTCCATACCACTGGCAAGATACGGGTTAGGCCTGGGGCCTTCTATATGTGGTTCTTAAAAAAAAACCTGTATGAGAACTTGATAGTAATGAGGCTGGGGTGCTGTGATGGTGCTCCTCATTGATAAGCGGCTGCTTCCTTTATCAAGACTCATTATTACAATTAATAATACGTGTCGCGCTTCGCGCTCTATAGCGCCTTTATTAGTAACTAGGTGGTTGCTAGGATAGTGGAACAAAGAAGTTTTGTTTTTATACAACACCAGAAAGTTTCACCGGTTCGTGTATTTGCCCAGTCCCTGTGATCTTTTATTATTGCCCAGTCCATGTGATCAGTTTTTAATTAAAAGAATTATCTTTGCATTATTGGCAATAAATGTTGTAGTAAATCTAATAGGTACAAATGCAGTACTTATTAACACTAATTTACACAAAAACTCACCACTATGCAAGATTTTCTGACAACAAAAGTATATACATTGATCCGTAAAATAACTTCTCCCATAAGCGTAAAAACGTTTTACATACTAGTCGCCGCACTTCAGTGCGACGCCAATAATTACTATGAGTAAACATATAATGTACAATGGGTTTAATTTAATGAATTGAAATAATACAAGGAGAAAATCCGTTCCATTTCAAATTCTTTCATTTGCAAATGGAGTACAGAATAATGTTGGCTGGACACACCAAATAACTTTAGCTCAGCATTTGCAAGAACAAGTTGACAAACATGCCTGTTAAATTACTGCATGTAGTTATGCCTCTTTCAATTATTGGATATCATGTTGCACGCATTTTAGTTTGTGCAAGTAGTTCACAGAGGCACATTTGTTTGGGGTTAAAGCTCATGTTCATAATTTTATTGTTTTGCTTTTCCTTGATTGGTAAAACTGTGTAAATGGCCAGCTTTCTGATCCGTTATGTACGCGTCAGTTAGGTATTTGTAAGAAGAATAATCCAGCAATATTTAACAGTCATGATATCATGAGTAAATTTACTCGATATACCATTGATGTGATATTATTCTTTCTTACTTGCACAAATTAACTGTTTTTACGGATGTTTTTAATGCAAATATGCATGAATGTGCACATAATTTAGAAACGTATTCCACAACCACTCATGATTTGAACAAAAAAGTGTTCCTTTGAGGCCTGATTTGTTTATAATGATGTCGATCTGTTATTGACTTTCAACAAACATATTTCAAAATGTATTTGCAAATTTTAAGAAAAGTGAATTTTGTGTACACAATAGACTGTTGATAAGCTAAATCTGAATAAAGGTTTGTGGTGTTCTGGATAAACTTTTGGACTAATAATTTGAATATACTAATATCACTGTATAATACTTTGTCATAGCTGTTTATCTTCAACGTTACAGAAAATTTCCTGTGATATATTGTTTATCACGTTATTGAATATTGAATATTGAATATATTCTATATTCTGAACAATATTGCACTGTTTTTGTTTCAGGAATACATTGTTGCTATTACATTCTGTTGATATTTTCTATTTGACAATATTGACTTTTAAGTGTGTAAATCGATGTGATTTAAATGGCATTTTCAAATCCATAACTATACAAATTACAACGGAAGTATTGTATTTGTATGAAGTTGCGACATGATTCATGAATGTCCAAGGACCAAACTTGTGTATTGTGGTCCTTTTATTTAATAGTCATATAACAAGATGTGTGTGTGATTTAAAAACAAATTGGAACCATGTTTAAATTTGCAGTGGCAATATTGCACATATTTCAAGTTTGTGCATAAATGAAGGCAAACAGCTAAAGAAAGTACCCGTGCTGTGTTTGTTCCAGAATAATGAAGCACATATTTCAAGTTTGTGTAATGAAGGCAAACAGCTAAAGAAAGTACCCGTTTTGTGTTTGCTCCAGAAAAATGAAGCATAATGTTGCTGTTATTGCTTATTTTTCAATAGCCAGCGTGTGTCTTACGTAAGTGTTTTTGTAGATACATGTTTTAAATATTTGTTAAATTCGAGCCTTTTTACTAAATAGTGGTTTCATATTTATGTTAATATCTCAAAAAATAAAAATGATAGAAGCCGGTTTAAGTTTTTGTTTCTTAAAAAAAAATTAGAAATGACATTGACAAAAACATGAAAATTATATTTTTGAGCCGTAATACCCATTTTCCGAGCCACTTCAAAATATATCAGATGGCCTATTGTACTTATATCTACTCGGATTACTGACTAATTCCCGCCTATTCTAACAATCAACAGTGCTGTGATTGTACAAGCCTTTCAATTTATAAAACATTGATGGTCTTCGCTGCCGCTGCTCCCGGTGGAAAGAGCCAAACTATGGAAGCTCGTTCTCTCTTCCTTTTTTGGTCACGTTTTTTGTAAAAATGAAAACCGCTTCGATGGTAGAAATTTCTGCTATTGTTTCCATTCACGTTAACAAAAGCACGATGAAAGTCAAATTTGCAATTTCAACGCAGTTCCGGTTTTCGGGAAACCGGAAGCCGCATCATTTCCTCCAGCATACAACAAAATATAGGCGATTATTTAGTATTCAACAACGTTTATATTGCTTATTGTCTTTGAATACCTCACAGGTTGTTACCAGGGTAAGACAGCAATTCTGTTTACTCCTGGCTTCTGAAGTGCTTTAGTAATTGAGTCCCCAGTGCTGAGTGTGTTTCTACATGTACGCGAGCTTGTGCATTGCACAAATTGGCTGCAATTATAATTATAAGTCAGAAAATGTTTTTCAGTAACAAGAGAGACGGTATGTTGCTGCCGTAATGGGCGTTAATCCTATGCAGCTAAAGTTGTTGAAAATTTGGTCTTATGTACAGCTCTAACTCGTGTCTTTTAGAGTTGCGTTTAATCCGTTGTTTTGACGGAAGTATTAAACAAGTCTGGTATGAACATGCAAAGTTCAAAAGAAGGAGAGGGTGTGGCGTCAACAACTTCGGCTAGCTAAAGCTATATCTACGGGATACCGTTAGGACCATTGTGGTTACACATTAAAATCCAGAGGGCGACAATGCGATAGTACGATGGCGACAATGCGATAGTACGATGACGACTATGTGATAGAACGATGGCGACAATGCGACAACGCGATATTACGATGGCGACTATTCGATAGCCAACGTACTGTTTTTATCGTATTATCGATTGTCACCATTGTACTATCGCACTGTCGCAATCGTATTGTCGCACTGTCGCATTGTCGTCATCGCACTGTTACATTGTCGCCATCGTACTATCGCACTGTCGCCATCGTATTGTCGCAATGCCGTCATCGTATTATCGCACATTCGCATTGTCGCAATGTCGCCATCGTACTATCGCTTTGTCGACTATTCCCTTCCGGTACACAAATAATCTTAATGCAGAAATAAAATAGATGACTATAAAGATGAACTTTGAAAGAGGTTACAGTTATAATGAAATCAAATTCTTATTATGTTATATAATGGGTATTGATGTACGGTATGCCAAACTGTAAAGTATTTTTTTAAATGGCTCCATCTAGCAATCAAAGCGCTGAAGACACTGAAGCTGTTCGCTATTGCATAATTTAAGACGCAATTCATTTTTTTTCAAAATTTATCGCAAGTTTGAAAAGAACGCACGCCATTGAAATTTATAAAGAGTGTTTTATAACGCACGGGTCGAACTTTGTGTGCACTTTTTGTCATCCTATTTATTTCATAGAGATAACTTAGACAAAATAACAACAACATGGCTCTTTTTGGACGTTCTGAAAGCATAGAAAGTATGATAAAATGGTAATGAAAACTAAATATAAAGACAATTTGCAATCACTATCATATTAAATGAATATTGTTGGAATATCGCATATCTATCTCACTAAGAATATAATTTCATGATGAAAATTCCCTGTACAAAACTTTTGATTTTTGATACAAATTCAAAATAAACAATTAGATAATTGATGAAAATAAATAATAAAAAAATCTGCGAGCAATACTTTTTACTCACGAATAAGGTAGTCATAAATACAGCCCTGGACCCGTACATTGTTGTTTATGCATAACTTGTTACCCGAGCAGTTCACACGGTGTCAACAACTCTGACCTAAACATAGGTATAAAGCACTAATGCGCTTTTCGGCGTAGCTTTTTTACCCAGCTTTTCATCTTAATGACTTTTACATAAAGCCAGCAGACACGCATGAATAATTTCGAATATTTCATAGGCTGATTCGAGATACAACCTCTGAACTTTGGCTACATCACTGTGTCTGTGCTCAGTGCAAAGGATGTAGCACTGTTCAGTGTAAGGAATTCTGGACTACCGGTACTCTCTGTATGTTCTAACGACACAAATTGTGGCCCTGTTATAATTGCGCGTTAAAATCCATCACGCATAATTTCAGCTTTGCTTTCAAGATGAGAAAACAATCATTACCGGAATAGTATAGTGTCACGATAAGAGGAAATCGTTTAATTATCCAACCACAATGTATGCCGTACTTTGTCGCACGTCTGTAAATCGTTCCTGAACGCCTGGATAGGCTGCCATCATTAACAAGTTTGCCATTTTGAATTCAATTTTGTATCGAAAAGCATTGTTCTAAAATGTGCCATTTACAATTCGCAATGAGATTTTTTAATGACCATCGTCATGCGAAAATGGGTCTTATTCCATATGCGCCCATCATATATATAGCCCATCCAGCCTGCGCCTCGCTCAGTCTGGTCAGGAGATACATAATGAGACTATTACACATTGAGTGATTTTATAGCGAACAGCATCGCCTCTGACCTGACTGCGCAAATGCACATGTTGGGTTTACGCTACGCTGGCCGGAACGCATAAGACCCATTTTCGCATGACGCGGCTATGAACGTGTGGTTTAAATGTTTCGAAAGAAAACTGCGTTTAAATCAAATATTAACATACACTATATATCGATAGTGAAGAAATATACTCATAATAAGGCATGTGAGGACACATATGATGTGCACTCCCGTAGTATATTTTTATCTACTTACACTAATGTGTGGTTTGACAATGGTAACACAAATTTCATGCGTTGAATATGAAACTTACAAGTGAAAAAAAACACACACTATAGTTAAACTTTTGTTTTCATTTTATTTATTTACTTAGAAAAGTAAATTGCAAACTTTATTTTAAAATTCAGCGTATACGCCGACTACATTTTTAAAAGATTTTTCTTGTTATATCTAGTTGTTTTCGGTTTTAGCGATTATACAGCATTTTTGAGGTTGTCTAAAGTATGCCTGTAGTAATTGTAGAACATGTCCAAAGTTTAATAAATTGAATATATAGGCTAAACAAGCGTAACCTTATACTATTGCGTTGTTTTGGTTACAGTATACTAAATAACCGTTTCATGTAGCTGTACTCTCTTAAAAAATATCATAGTTTATTCGAAGGCATGTTGTACACTTTAAACTATTGTTCTTGCTTTATCATTTGGAGAAAGTAGTAGGGCATGAATATGTGTTCACAACTAAATCCCTGATATATGATAAAGTTAGAGAAATACTAAAACATTGCACTGAAAAAGGTTACATTCCACAAAAAACGGCCGGAAAAAAAGTTGCAAAGACAGTCGATTTTGACTTTTGACAAGTTCTTTCTTGGTTCGTACATTACATATCTTTTTTATTGCACAAATCGACTCCGCTTAGAATAACCTTTAAGAAAAGTATGGTTATGGGGGTTGCTAGTTGCAAAATGTTGCACTAATTTTCTCTTAAACATGTCACTTTTACATTGAATTATATAGGGAAACTATTTAGAATATTGTGACCTTTTCCCAAATCTATTAATAGCCTCAGATTATGAACTACCTGTACTACGTCATTGAGGTGCATGTGAGAGCAAGGAACGACAACACTGCGTTGAGAATGCCGTGCAATTGGACTCTTCCTTGTTTATCGGCAGCCGCATCCATTAATAGGCTTCGATTATGAACGAGCTGAGCAAAAATACTACGTCATGAAGACGCAGCAGAAAGTGGATTATTTTAATCATGCATTAAAATCTCTCCCGCGACACGTATAATACAATCATTGTTAATTGATTCTTTTCTATATAAGCTCCGTTCGAATCTATTACATTGAACACGATATTCATATAATGTTTCCATTTGTCAATGAATATGGTTGGAGAACTCACACCTGTTGCATAAATTATACAACTCTTTCTCGCGCGAATACGGCGTGTGTAGCAGGTAGTAGGCTCTCCGTAGATAAACCGAACCGAATTGAAATTGAGAGTAACAACGTTAGCTGGTCGCTACGCGACCAACTAAAAATGACATGCCTAAAAAATGCGCGTCTTATTTGCCTTATATTGATTTAGTTCATTTATTTGGACACAAAGCTAGATTGGGAATGGAGTCTATATTCGTATCTACATGAGAGGAAAACCCAGAGTCCTGGTTTAGCATTGAAATTTTGAGGCGACTCTTTTTTCGGAAATTCTTGTGGGATAAATCGAGAGACTTGCACATTCAAAGCCAGATATAGTTTCCAGCGTAGGTTGATTTCACTCATACAATTTTGAATTCATTTGTAAAATATAAACTTTTTGTTTTTAAAAAAAATCAAGTATTTTTCTGTAGCTGACAGGTTTATTAGAGTTAATCCAGGTTTTTTTGGTAATTTTCGGAAGAACTTCATTGTCAAAAGCTGGCGTATGTAGTATTTCCATGTCCACTTTGGATTTTATTTTTGATATCATTTAGCTCACTTTATTGGAGAGTACTGAAATCAATCCAAAATCAAGATCACCCAACATCGAGAAAATTCCCACAGGCTTTGGAAACTCCTAACATTGCTTTTTTTGCTATTATTTATTATATAGGGAGATGTTGGACACCATATTATTGAAAAGAACGGGAGACGATTTAGACTGTTTCAGTAGGTTGCTCCAAGTGATGCACATATATCAACAGTTATATAAGCCTCGCTCTGTGATAAAGGGGTTTAATGCATGTGCGCAAAGTGTCATCCCAGATTAGCATGTGCAGTCCACACAGGCTTATCAGGGACTACACTTTCCGTCTTAACTGGATTTTTGCAAAGGAGAGACTTTTTGTGAACGATAAATAACATAAAAGCGGAAATTGTCGTTCCTGATAAGCCTGTGGACTGCACAAGCTAATCTGGGACGACACTTTACGCACATTCATTTAACCCTCTTTTCACAGAACACGGCCCATATCATAAGTGACATGGTGAGAGTTGACATGCAGTTCCCCAAAAGATGCACTCTTAAAATAAGATACAATATGTACAGTTATTTTAAAAAGATATGTCAGTAAGCTGATTTGCAGACATTTTAATCCAAAGTTTCCCGAAATGACCTTACCCCCTCTCTTAACTCCTATACTTAAATATACGTTCGGGGTATTAACAAACACCAATTTGGTCAGTTCTATTTTCCTGTAGCAATATTTCATTCCGAAAATTAAGACTTACCACTAATTAAAATTCACTTAAACTAACATTGATAGGTCCTTATATGGACGTTGTGCATATGCGATTTTTACCTTCTTACGTTTAAAATTACAAAAGTTATGCCCGTTTTTCAACTTAATTTTACGGAGTGTAAATAAAGACTGTATTAGTAATTAACACCAACGAAGCTATTATAAACAAAAGCATTCTTTTTATATGAAACATCGTATAGTAGGCCATCGACTATGTTTGCTTTTATCGTCTACAGTCAGAACTGGTCACATCCATGAAGTCAAACAGTTTACATAGACGAGTATATACTCAACTAATTTATACAACAGTTTTCTCTCGGACATGTACCCTAACTTAATTTTAGCATAGCCTTCTTGGAAATACGCCATGCCAAATATTGACCCTCCCGATATTTAATAAATCATGGCAATATTTATTTATCATGGCATTATGTTTTCACGTTTTTTATGTAGGCAACCATTAATTAACTGTTTATAATAATTCAATCAATGACCCCGAAAAATATCCACAATTTATTGTTTAAACTTTTATGTAGATCTGTCCTTAGCGAGTAAAACCAACATAACTTAGCATAAGTTATGATGCACCAAGATAAATCTAATGTATTAACGCATGTTGAGGTTTTAAGGAAAAAGTTCATATTGACATTCAATTTTGTCTCTATTATTCACGAGTGTCTTACTGCCAAAATATAAGAATATATCGCTGTTGCTAGCACAGCTTAGTGTTGTAATGTGTATATTCATGCGCACACTTCAGTGTGTGGTGCATTAAATCTAGTTCAATCATGTATTTGCTATATTGTCAGATAAAAGTACATACCATCAGTGCTCAAGATATTAATAAGAATAACAAACAAAACTGATTTACTTTGTTAAACTTAAATTATTTCTTTATCACAGTCATTATCCTAATGTTGTGTTGTTGTTTTTTCACAGTATGAAAGTCATATCACGGTGATAATTTACTTACGTACGCTTTTCCTGGTCAAGCTTTGCACAGTAACTGATTTTTCAGAAATTAAAGCACCACATTTTACCAGGTAGTACTGTCCTGAAAATAGCACTAAACATATTGGCTTGTATTTAAGCTTTCAAAAGATATGCTTTAAGATCCCCATGAGCAATATGCGCTCGTTTGAGCTAAACTAGAAAAATTATGCCGAATTTAATTAATATCATTATAGAGTGTTAAATATAGTTTACAAGTAAAACAGTCCTGACATTGTATTATCAATTTAAACCGGTTTTCTCATATAAACGTCATGCGAATGTTATGGAGGATAAAAATATAAATATTTAGCCCTAATATGACATATATCATTATTATGCAAAATACTCAAAGTATTACAACGAAAATTTACAAATATGTTTTTTTTTCAATATGACAGCGATTTTTTGTTCCCTACCGGTGAAACCGGAGGGGACTTATGGTTTGCACTCCGTCTGTCTGTCAGTCTGTCTGTCAGTCCGTCACACTTTTCTTGATCCTGCGATAACTTAAAATGTTCTTCATATGTTTTCATGAAACTCGAAACATGGATAGATGGCAATATGGAGAGTATGCACGTCGTGTTATTTTATTCATACGTCAAATTTTCTGGTTGTTATGGCTACAAATATATATATAATTTACTGACAATGGTGGAGTTTCACCGGTAGGGGACCATATTGCTTGGCAATCTCTTGTTAAATCATACTTTTTACCTCAATCTTGAGCACTTTAGAAATCAAATCTCTTTGTATTATATTTAAGGCAATTTATCTTGCACTTGGAAATGCTATTGTTCAGTTTGTTCTTGTGAAATTGTTTTATCTTCTCGTTACATTTTGCTGCAAAGCATGGTGTTTGTGCACATGTTTTTATGTACGGAGATCGTGGTTTGTGTTCTCTTCTTCCTGGTTCTTTTTTATTCCTGTTCACAAGATTTATGTCATTTCATTAGACGTTTACGTGATTTGTTAACGTTTCGTAGGAGAGATAATGAGCATACAAAGAAACCGAGAGAGTAGAGAGAGAGAGAGAGCGAGATGAGAGAGAGAGAGAGAGAGCGAGATGAGACGAGAGAGAGAGAGAGATAGCGCGAGCGCGCCGCGAGAGCGCGCGTCGCACGCAACGAGAATATCGCGGACGCACCTGAGCAGCCCGCGCGCGCGCGCTCGCGCAGCGCGGCTAGGCGCGCGGCGATCGCTCGGCGCGCGTCGCGCGCGCGCGCGCGCGCGCGCGCGAGCGCGCTCGCGCGCGCGGCTCGCGCGAGCTGCGCGCGCGCGCGTCGCGGCGCGCGCGGCGCGCGCGCTCGCGCGCGAGAGAGAGATAGAGAGTAGAAATGAACGAAAGATAAGAAAGAATAAAGATAGATAGAGAGAGAGAGAGATATATTATTATATAATATATATATATATAGTTAGTATATATATATATATATATATATAGATATAGATAGATATCATATATATATATATATATATATATATATGCCAATAATAATTTACCCTATGCTACTTAATGGAGAATGATTTATTATGGACTGTCATCCACCGATACTATTTTATGTAATCAGTTATAATGGCTGAACTAAGCATTATTTCTTTTAACTGTCGGGTTTAAATGATAGTAGAAAACGATTTGATGTAATGAATTACATAAAAACGCTTAACGCCGATATCTTTGTGTAAAAGACGTTCTTTGCTCTAGTATTGGGGGCAATGGATACATGGGCAGTACTGTGTATATTATATGTGGAGACTTAAATTTAGTATCGACCCAATGTAAGATTATGTTAACTATAAAAAAAACAGTAATAGGAAAGCAAGAGACTTGTAATTGGGGGAAATAGTAAAAGGGGATTTTAAAGACACTTTTAAATATCCAAATGGTGAGAAAAAAAGGATACACTTGAAGACACAGAGACCAATTGCAAAAGGGTAGTCTTGAGTTATTTCTAATTACAAACAATAAGATTGAATATTTAATAAAATTTAGTAAATTCTTAAATTCAAACAAATGATCAGATCGTTCATTTATTGACATGGCTTCAAGTTTTGAAAAAAATTATACACGGTAAACGGTTTATGGAAATTGAATTGCTCGTTGCTATCTGATATAGATTATTTTTTGTTATTAAGGAAATAAGATCAAAATCTGCAAACAATCAATTATTTGTTTGTTCGTCAGTGGTAGTGTAACAATTGTTCGTATAGTAACAGGGGTGCATTACGCTCTCGAGCTTTTATTATTTGTCACAGTTATCTCTCTGCGGGTAAAACCATTTTTATTACCCATATAACTACATGGATGTTTACGCTCAATTGCTCATTGTCGGCTAGGGTACTGTTTAAATGTACCCCAGGTACTCTTAAGTATACTCAAATGTACCCCGGGTACGGAAAAGATGCTAACACGTACCCGGCCATTTAAGAAAATCCAATATCGTAAAGCGCGCAACGGACTACGAAACAATATTCTCTTTGTTCAAAACCTACCTAACCATGCCTTTTTGAGTTGGAGTTTCGATATTAAAGAGGCCATTGTACAGAATATTGACATTGATGTGAACAAGTTTAAAATAAAAAAGTAGCCGACAACGACCGATTGAGCGTAAGAATTTCCGTGTACGTTTCAGTATAATTTTCGTACCCGGGATACAATTCATTATACATTACTTAAGAGTTACCTGGGTACATTTAAGTATCACCCGAGCCGACAATGATCGAGCGTTATTTACCCGATAACGCAAATGATATGGTTAATAGCCATGAGGCATTTATCTGTTAGGTTTTTGAACTTAATCCGGTCATAAAAACGCATGATCAAGTCCCATCAGATAGGCGAAAACCGAGATAAACTCCTGCTAAAATAGCGCTGTAGAATGCACTTTCCGAAAATGTATAGTTCCGGTTATAAATAACTGACCAAAACCCGTATGTCCGACAATTTTGAATCCCGAACAATAATTATCTCGGGTAAAAAGGGTATGTCAGAAAATGTAAGAGTTTCGATAAACTTAGAGTTATTACGTTACCATTACATTTGAAACTTACATTAAAAAATTCTAAGTTAACACTAAACTATATGCAATAATGAAAGCAGTCTTTTATTAATTCGGAATAACAATGTTCATATTTTCAAGGTGTTGATTTTCAACGATATTATTTATAATTATGATTATAATATTATAGTTTTTCTTCAGTCTGCGTATTAAAAAGAGGCGTATCGTGATATTATAAGTTACTGTCAGATGTCACCTCAGATCTACGGTAAACGTGCATTGATCTTGAAATGCTTTTGACATCTACACAATCAAGAGCATAACTGAAGAGGCATTAGACACTATATTTGTATGCGTTGATACAACTTGAGCAACCTTGTCCTATGGACGCATTTCCACTTCTTCTTGTACACTTACACAATCTATTTCCAGTGGTGATGCCCACTCCAGATCGCCTACAAACGACGCCCAATACATCGAGCGATGCTCAAAAAATTCTGGTGGTGGCCTATATGCGAACAGGCTCGACGCTGCTGGGTGAAATACTACACCAGATCCCAGGTTCCTTTTATCTGTTCGAGCCACTTCGTACCCTGGAAAAAAATCGCGCAGATGCTATTCAAGCAAACCGGACGTCTTTCACGCTAGAATACTTGTTTAAAAAACCTCAGTAAGTCATGGCTCGTTAAAACCAAAATGTTGCAAGCCATGTTCAGTTCAATATGTGTTGTCGTTCCAATATCTCATATGCAATCTCTGCCATTACAAGAAAATCCTACCAAATTCGGTAGGAATTTATGTTTGTAGTTTAGTTATCATATTATGAAAAGTATTTCCATTTTCTTTTATATTTTAAATAGTGTATGAGTTTAGGTTTATAATAAAAAATAAATTACCTAAATTTAAAAAAGGGTTAAAATAACAACGGTAAAATTATTATACCATGTGGATCGGCTATCATCACGTGATTGGCTTTGAAGACAGGGATTTAATCTAACTATACTGGTTCTAGTCAAATCTCTGCGCGGAGGTTGAGGTGTTACTACTAGCTGCATATATATAGGGCCAATCTACAATTATTATCTATTTATAATCACTACTACTACTTTTGGAATATTAAGATTACCTTTACTTTAAAATGGCATTTGTCATCGTATAAGTAAAGTGTCGCTAAAAAGGAAACCATGCAATGCAAACAAGTGTTTTTTCAGTAAACCTGGCAGTCGAAGCATTCCTGCATAGCATTGTCTAATAAATTGTTAGATCATAAATAAATAAACACATGACAACTAAGTGTTAATTTCATGTTATATAACTCTTGAATACTCTTCATTAAGAAAGAACAATTGTGACGTCGTCATGACGTCATGATGTAATAACGTGATTCTCCTACTTAGCAACGCCATTGGTGTTTGAGTGTTAATGTAATGTTTCACCGGGGATAATTAAAGTTTATATTATCATTTGGTGTTGGTGTTTATCTGGTGTTAGCTGTTAACAAGTGGTAGCAGAGGCTTAAAAAATAAATCCTCGGTGGAAAATTAGTGTGGCATAGTGTAATTCTGGCGTGGTGTAAACCTATGAAAGATATAAACAAGAGCTATTGGCGTGGAGAGAAATTACTGACATCAGTAAAGAAAAACAAGGAATTGCCGTTGCATTAACACTACCTGAAAATGATGAATCACAAATTCGTGAAAAAGTTTTCGATCAACTAGGTTTGGATGAACTTAAAAACAATGATGGTTTGAAGGTCCTTATTCAGTTCTTGGTTCGACATCTTGCAAAGGATGACTTAACTGACAGCCTGGAGAAATTTGAAGACTTCGAAGATTTTAAACGGTTAGATGGACAATCAATTTCTGAATTTGTTGCTATGTTTGACTCTAAATATAGAAAGATAGAAAAGAAGAGCATGACACTTCCTCCTGAGATACTGGCTTTCAAACTGCTAAGAAAGGCTAACATTTCAAAAGATGAGAGGTTGTTGGTACTTACTGGCATGAATTATGACAACGAGAAGACACTCTACGAGGAACCAAAGAAGTCGTTGAAGAAATTCAAGGGCAGTGAAGGTTCATTATCAAGCTTACAAGAAAGCATTAAGTTAGAGCCGGCTTTTCTGGCAGCTAACGAAGAGGCTTTGATTGCAGCTGGGTATTAAAGAATACGGAGCGGCTACCGAGGTAACTACAGTAATAACAGAGGGAGTAGCTGGAGTAAAGGGTTGCGACCCAACATGAGAGAGAACCAGAGAGGGGAGTTTTCAACGGACAGTCGCAAGAATGGATGCACGAAAAACATTAACCCAACAGGACAAGACGGTAAACCATTGACATGTAAATCATGTGGATCTTTTCGACACTTGTTGCCTGCATGTCCTGACAGCTGGGAAACATGAAGAGGGAAAATGCAGTTAAAGAGGAACATGCCGTTTTGTTTACCGGGCACGATACCAACGAGATCAGACGATTAGGGGCTGATGCAAGACACTGTGCAGTTCTAGACAGTGCATGCAGCAGTACAGTGTGTGGAAGCAGTTGGATGAAGACCTATATGGAATCTTTGGACCAGACTGACATAGAAAAGGTGTGCCAATCAGTGGGTCAGAGAGTTTTTTAATTTTAGGGGGGACCTGCCTGAAATCAAAAGGTGTTTATAGCATACCTGCTGTAGTTGCCGGAAATGCAGTTACCATAAAGACTGATGTCGTAGAATCAGATATCCCTTTACTGCTTTCCTGTACAGCAATGAAAAGAGCAACCATGAAACTCGATCTTGAAAATGATACATCAACAATAATGGGACAGGAGGTAGCGCTGAGTTTGACAACATCAGGTCATTACTGCATTCCAATAGATAAAAATGTGGGAGTCATAGTAGAAAATGTGTGTGCAGTAAAACTTGAGGATCTGAGCAAACAAGAGAGGCATAAAACACTTCTGAAACTGCATCGTCAATTTGCACATCCTCCAAAGAACAGGTTAGTAGCACTTTTGAAAGATGCTGGCATATGGAAAGATGATTATGAAGAAGATCTCGATATTATTGAAACTGGATGTGAACTTAGTAAGGTATATGCAAAGACTCCTTCAAGACCAGTTGTTGGTATGCTAATGGCCTCCAAATTCAATAAAAAAAAGTTGCGATTGACCTGAAACAATGGAATGGGCGTTGGATTTTACATATCATAGACATGTGGTTAAGATATACTTTGTCGGTTTTTGTGGACAGAAAGAGGATATGCAATATCATAGATGTCTTAATGAAGGAATGGGTTGGGGGATTTGGTGTTATGGGATCTTTGATGACAGACAATGGAGGGGAGTTCAATTCAGATGAGGTAAGAGAAATTACATCCATATTGAACATTCGGTTATGCACTACATCAGCAGAAAGTCCGTTTCAAAATGGATTATGTGAAAGAGTTCATGCAATAACAGACATGATGTTGACCAAGCTCCATGCAGATAACACAAACATCAACTTACAAACACTCTTATCATGGGCGAATATGGCGAGGAATTCATTGCAAATGTGGAGCGGCTACAGCAGCCACCAGCTTGTGTGTGGCCAGAACCCCAATGTCCCAAACCTCATGAGTGATAATTTGCCAGCTTTACAAGGATCAACTAGCAGTGAGGAGTTTGCCAAGCATTTGAATGCACTGCATGCAACTCGAAGGGTGTTTATACAGTCTGATGCTGATGAAAGAATAAGACGAGCACTTAGAAATAAAGAAAGAGCAGCAGAACATGTTTTTGAACATGGTGACTGTGTCTTCTACAAGTGAGATGGAAAAGAGCGCTGGCTTGGACCAGGGAAAGTGGTTTTCCAAGATGGTAAAGTTGTGTTTGTACGCCATGGAGCAATTTTTGTGCGCGTGTCTCCCAATATATTACAAAAAGTGAACAATTTGTTTGATCATAGAGAAGACATTAATGTGAAGGAAAATCTAAGATTGGATGGGGAAAAGGCCAAAGTTCAGGAAGATATGATAAAGGCAAGTGATCAACAAATTATTTTTGAAGAACTACCAATAAAAAGCTTGGACAACGAACCAGACACCATGTTTGATAGAGATAGACAGCAGCAAAATACCAGGCAAGTGAATAAGATACTGAAAACCAATGATGACAATCAGTATAAAACACCAGAAACTGATGAGTGGATCCATGCAAAGGTTCTTTGAAGGGCAGGAAAAGCAACCGGTCAGAACAGAAACTTGTATAACATCATTGAGGAAACAAGAAAAGAGAAAAAGAGCATTAATTTGGATAAAGTTGAATGGGAACCTTTGACAAAAGTGAATGTGGTGATGGAGAACAAAGAAGTCAATGATGATGTTCTACAGGCAAAGCTTGCAGAATTACAGAAACTGAAACAATTCAGCACGTACGTAGAAGAAAACGACTGTTGTAAAAATACTTTATCAACTAGGTGGGTAATTACTAAAAAGAAATATCAAACAAAAGCTCGACTTGTTGTAAGAGGTTTTGAAGAAGAAATCTCTATGCAAAGTGACAGTCCGACAGTTGGAAAAGGAACAATGAGAATTTTTCTTTCCTTAGCATCGATCAACAGCTGGATTGTCAAGACTACTGACATCAAGTCTGCATTTTACAAGGCCAAGAGATTAAAAGGGACGTGTACATAAAGCCACCAAAGGACTGTGATATTGCTGAAGGAGTTGTCTGGAAGCTACGCCACGGATTGCACGGACTGAAAGATGGAGCAAGACAGTTTTATCTGAGTGTTAAGGAAGAACTAATGAGGCTTGGGTGTCAAAAATGGACCCAGCAATGTTCTTTTTGCATACAAATAGAAAGTTGAGTGGCATTATATGTTGCCATGTTGATGATTTTCTCCATGCAGGAAACGAATGTTTTGAGAGAATTATGGCAATTTACGTAAAAGATTTGTTGCCGGAAAAGTAGAAGAAGGCAATTTTAATTATATTGACTTCAAAGTTATGCAACAGCCAACAGACATAGTTTTAGATCAATCCAAGTATGTAGAAAACATAAAGAGTGGAAGTTTAGATACAGAAAGGGTGCAGCAGAAGGAAGATATGTTAACAACAGAAGAGCAATCTCGATACAGACAAATCATTGGACAAATCAACTGGGTCGTACAGGGAACCAGACCAGACTTGGCTTTTGAACTCATAGACCTAAGCACTAAACTGAAACAAGCAACTGTAGGTGATTTGACAAGAGCAGTTTAAGCAGTCAACAGAGTGAAAGATGTGAGATCAATGATATCATTTCCAAGACTCAGCAAAAATATCAGGGACTGGAGGATTGTTGTCTTCACTGATGCTTCTCTGTGCAATATTAACAGTGGCACAGGAAGTACTGCGGCCTATGTTGTATGGTTCGCTGACAACCAAGGAAAATGTTGCCCACTTGCATGGCATACAAAATTGCTGCAGAGGCGCTAAGTCTACAAGAAGGCCTTGAATGTGGATACTATTACAGACAGATGCTGGAAGACATCATGAAACTTGAAGGAAACACCATACCAATAATAGCCTACATTGACAACAAGAGTGTCATCGAAGCTGTTCATTCCACTAAGTTAGTAGATGACAAGCGTTTGCGTGTCGATATTGCAGCTATAAGTGGATCCCTGTCCAGGAACGAGGTGAAGGAAATCCGATGGTGTTAAGGTAAATACCACCTTGCTGACTGTATGACCATGCGTGGAGCTTCAGGATATAATCTACTGGAAGTGTTGCATGGAGGGCGATTCTCAAGAGAATTTATATAAACTGACACTGACTATGTTTATATTATCTATAATGTTTTGTTCGAACTTTTTTTAATTTAATTATTCAATCTTACTTATACAGACTGAACTGAAAAAGAGAAGAACATATAATTAATGTTAATTTCATGTTAAATAACTCTTGAATACTCTTCATTAAGAAAGAATAATTGTGACGTCGTCATGACGTCATGATGTAATTACGTGATTCGCCTACTTAGCAACGTCATTGGTGTTTGAGTGTTAATGTAATGTTTCACCAGGGATAATTAAAGTGTATATTATCATTTGGTGTTGGTGTTAATCTGGTGTTAGGTGTTAACACTAAGTAACCAGAATGTGTATAGTTTGTTGATAATTTTTAGATGGCACTTGGCGATAACGTAATAAACAATGTCTAAATATTGCTGTTGATTAGCAAATAAGGTTGCGAATTGTACGTGCGTTTGTACCGGGATAGAAGTACTGTAAGATAGATCTCTGGTGAGTTCTTAAAGAAGTTTCGATACATGAAATGGCATTAAACAATTTTGATTGAGGAAAAGGGTTGTGGAATCAAGTTTAAGAAATCATTATTTTTCTTTTTACACTGTTTTTGTGTATATCATAGGAATGTTAATTTCAGGTCTTTTAATATGACTTTGTCGCGCAGATAATTATTTCAAATTGTGTACTTATTGTGTATAAGACGATTTGTTTATGATCACATTTTTTCCCTAAGCAAGTTTTCTTAGGGTTACAAATTAAAGACAAAATGTCTATACCAAGTACAAAATCAAGTTAATATAATTAAGATCTTAATATTGGAACACACACAAAATATATTTATTTTATCATACAAAGTGTTTCCGCGTTGCAAAAAAATTTGAAGAAAAATATAAAACAACATTTTATTTAAAGATATGTTTCTCAAACAATGTGATAATAAATATGATAATGGTTGTAGTAGATAGTATTATCAAGGTGCCTGTACCACGTGATTTTTTCGGCTATGTGTAGGACTATCGGTTGTCAACAAAACATCGCTTCAGGTAACGTTTTTGATATTTGTTTCATTAATTCAAAACCATTAAAAAAAACAAAGACGAGTGCCCGGTCATTGTCAAAATACACAACTTTGTTAAGTTTGCGCAAAATTAATTACGTATTTTTTTTTCCAAAAGTGCAACCGCGCGCTCGAAAAGTCACAAAGTGAAATGCTATGTGTGGTATATTTTTATTCAATCAACAGAAACGTCCATTATAATATTGTCGAAGGTTAAAAAATAGGGCGGACATTGTAATTTTTCACCTAGAAGCTACATGCATTGTATATTTGCGCAAATACATCTGATTCGGAGTGTGTGTATTAAAATGTAATAATGCTATGTGTGGGGCACATTTTTGAAATGCTATGTGTGGTATACAAACTAAACTAGAGAATCGAAAGATTGACATAAACGTCAATAATATTTTAAGTCTTTCTAAATAACAAAATGGTCAATAAAACATTGTTGGTACTGTTTTGCGCGCTTAAAATATGATAATCACGACGTTCATGGTACTCAAAATTATCATGATTGTCGATAATTTATATTCATATTTTGTTTACTTGTAGAATGCCATTTATTTGCGAACAGTGTGGTAGAGAGGTCAAAACACAGTCGGGGATCTCCAAACACAAAGCCACCCACGCACGGACAGGCACATATTTCTGTTGCGGCAAACCTTATCTTGTGAGTTTCCATAAAATTGATTGTTGCAAAATGTAGAATTTTCAGTGAATTGTTACTGCCAACTATAATGCATTTGTTTAATACACAAAATCGTAAGGATTGTTTGTGCAAAGTGTCATGTGAATATAATTGTAACAAAACTACAAAAAGTAAGTTTTACAGTTTATTTCATCTGTATTTTGTTCTTTTCAGGGAGACTAAAGTATTTTTGGAAGCACCTTGAAGAGACGTACTGATATCTTGGTCAATGAAAAGTTGTCATATATAGTAAATGTTCAAAAGTTTAAAAGACTGTTTGTTTTTATTACCAGATGGTGCAAGTATTGCAGTGAAAGAAATCAATCAAAGTAAACATTAAATAACAATTTGACAATTCAACAAATTTAACAACATTTAATGTTTATAACTTGGTGCAGTAGCAACAAGATTTTTTAGCCCCATTTCATGACCGGGCTAAATGAGTATTATCATGAAATATCTTCAGTTATTCAGATTTCATTTGAAATTGAGTTCATGAAGTATTAAAACAATTCAATATGTTTGTTGGTATAATAAACCCCCAAGTCACGAAATTTTGGCGATGATAATTTGTTCCGTGTTAATTGGAGCATGTATATATTTGTAAAGCAATATTAGCAAATTCATAAATTGACTGATTACAATTACTTTGTGAATACTGATGTACTTCTTTATGTATTTGGTGCTTTAATTTCTATTGTAACATGTGCATGCTTGTTATAAAGAAATGTTAGTTTAATGCAGTGTTTATTTTGATATACTTTTAAGATATTCATACGGGGATGAAATGGGAAACTTCATAAACTTAATAGACGACAAACAAGCATCATAAGGTTTATATTGTTATTTGTTATGAAACAACTGTCTTATTAACATACATAATCAGATTTAATATTCATCTTATCATTTTCAGTAATAACATAGATACAAAACCCATAAATATACACACATATCAATACAAACACTTTGTTTTGATTATGCCAAAATACATATCAAATGGTATGTTTACATAGTAAGTTGAAAAAGCTTTCCGTGAACATCACAGAATGAAGCTAGGTCCCTGTCTCTGTCACTGTGTTTTTGATAATTAACTTGCCGCATAACACCTTCCGTGTTGTTTGATGGTGTTCCTGTTATTCTTACACAGCTTCGCACTTTAAAAGCGTTACAAATCCTTCGACTTATCCTTGTCAAGTCTGAAAAACAACAGAAGTAAAACCCATTTTAAAGCAAGTGCTTTTACTTTCTGCATCATTCATTTACAAAAAAAAATGACCAAATTTAATAATCTGGCAGAAATATCAATCTAGATATTTATTTTAAGACGATAAGTCAAAAAAAGAAAATATTATATTTCAACATAACATGTTTGTTAAAAAAGACAATTGATTGGATGTAAATTATACAGTGTGTTTTATTTAAAATTTATGTTCAGTTAAACAAAAATTGTTTAAACATTACACAATTACTTCAGTATTCCATCATGTAACATTTGTTTAATTTGATATATTTTCAGTACAGACTGAAGTATATGATCTAAATTCTTACAAAACTGTGTTCAGATTAAATGCACTACTGACGGGCAACTTCTTGTATACCACACATAGCATTCCAAAAATGTGTCCCACACATAGCATTATAACATTTTAATACACACATTCCGAATCAGATGTATTTGCGCAAACATACAATGTATGTAGCTTTTCTATTAAGAATTACAATGTCCGTCCTATTTTTTAAGCCTTCGACAATGTTATAATAAACGTTTTTGTTGATTGAATAAAAAATATACCACACATAGCATTACACTTCGTGTGAAACACGCCGTTGCACTTTTTGGAAAAAATACGTAATTCATTTTGCGCAAACTTAAAAAAGTTGTGTATTTTGACAATGACCGGGCACTCGTCTTTGTTTTTTTTTTGTAAATGGTTTTGAATTAATGAAGAAATTATCAAAAACGTGACCTGAAGCGATACTTTGTTGACAACCAATAGTCCCACACAAAGCCGAAAAAGTCACGTGGTACAGGCACCTTGATTATTTTCTTTATTTTATTCAGGAATAAGATAAAATTTAAAGGACTGCCTTTGTAGCACGCACAACATCTTTGTACAATAAACTTTGAAACATAACTACCTTTTTACACAATCCAAACGTTACAGCAAGTGTGAAACTTCGAACGACTATTTAAAACCTTTTGTTATTTTATTAAACATTTTATCTACCAAACATCGTACGGTCACTACATGCCATTCTACCTTCAACATCGTTCACGATCATTTTCATCAAGGGAAGCCCACAGAAGCCCATGCAGGAAATGGGAAAACTTACCAAAACATCTATTCTAATGTTTTCCATTTCAGGCAGTTTAACATATCATCGTACAACGGAGTTATTCACAGTGTGATGAAGTCCCTATTAACTTGCTCCCTCGACGAGTTGCCAAGTGATATTCTTACGGACCACCATCATTCTGTGTTTAGTGACTCACTGAATGATTTCAAAGCCTGCCGCTCAAAACACATAGCGGATCTCAAAAGCATGCAAACGATTCTGAACCAAACGCAGACGACGAACAGTACCAATACCATTACCAAACTACGATTGAACGACAATTTAAGGAAATGCCTGCTGCCTTACACAGCAAGCTGTAGAAATTCTTCTGCAGTTGTGATGAAATTCATTCGCCTAAGAATGAGGCATGCTATTCGTCTACTTACAGATTTTCCCAAATTGAAAATCGTCCATCTCATCAGGGACCCCAGAGGGATAATAGATTCACAGCAGAGAACGGGCTTTTCGAAAAACGGAGCAGCTATTGCAGAAGAATGTCATGCTATAGCAAGCGATCTGGTGTTCACTAAATATTTGATGGAAAATAAGCCAAGTGCAATAAAATTAATTCAATACGAAGACATCGCAGAAGAACCGTTGAACATGTTAAGGGAGCTTAGACAGTTTACGGGTCTAAAGTTTCGGGCTGACATTGAACAATTTATCATCAATAAAACGTCAGCAGCGAAAGACTCCGGTGCATACTCAACAGATAGAAAAAGTTCCACCAAAACAGCTTACAAGTGGAGAACTCATTTAAATTTTCAGTTAGCCGTGGACATAGACAGGGCGTGTGTCGTGTCAAACAGTGTTCTAGGGTATCTTCCATTTCACAGTAACGAGAACCTTAAAAACATCCTGGTTTCGCCCCGTAGGCGTACCAATGTAACGCATTCACTGATCACAAACATTAACTTCTAGAATTGTCCACCAGTACACGTTTCTAACGGATGTTAATGCATTATTGCAAACATTAACAAACATGCCATCAGCGGTGTTTTTTATGATCGACAACTATTACTGTGAACAATTTACAGCCCATGACTTATTGGCGTCGCCCTGGAGGGCGGCGACTAGTATGTAATGCATTTTTTTTCGCTTATGGGAGGAGAAGTTATTTTACGGATCAATGTATATATTTTTGTTTTAAGAATATCTTGCATAGTGGTGATTTTTTATGTAAATTAGTGTAAATAAGTACTGCATTTGTGCCTATTACATTTATTACAACATTTATTGCCAAATAAGCTAATTGTTTTAATTAATAACTGATCCACAACTGATCACAGGGGAAAGATCACAGGGACTGGGCAAATACGCGAAACGTTCTGGTTTTGTTTAAAAAAAATGATGTTTTGTATAAAAACAAAACAAAAATATATTTATTTTGGTGGGTTTTCTAATTTGCTTATTTAGTGGAGAGTCAATTCGGTACGATATTTGACGACCTATCGCGCAAGCAAGTTTATTGGAAGGCGTAGTTGTACGAAAACGTACAATGTATTCGTTTATTAATAGACATATAATAACGATCGCTATACACAACTTCACCAAATAGCAGTACATAAGTGAATGTCAGCCGGAATAGCACAGTTGGGAGAGCTTTAGACTGACGTTGTTTACGCCACAGTCATCTAAAGGCCCCCCGGTTCAATCCCGGGTTCCGGCACGAACGGAACAGTTCGGCGGTTGACAATTTTTTCAGTCAGGTTAATAAATATAATAAAGCTTTATTTTACGTAGACATTTTAAAATCCATTTTACTACAATTGGACATTTTTTATTAAAATTAATGGATGCAACGTGGTGACAACGTTAATTAAAATTTCTTACATCACTTAAATATCTTATAAAAAAATACACGTGTTTTTATATTAACAAATAAATGCAAACAACACATCTATTATCCATGTATTTTTATGGTTGTCTATCATAGGCCTATCCCTTCCACATATAGAGCGCGAAGCTCGACACGTATTATTGATTGTAACAATGAGTTGCAATAAAGGAAGCAGTCGCTTATCAAGGAGGAACTGTGGCAACCCGTTTCCCTAGAGTCAAGCACTCCTCGTTTTTTTTAAGAACCACATATAGAGCGCCCTTTAGCAGTATCCGACCATTACGCCCATAATTATCTTTCTTAGAAGTTGAGAAATTTTGAAATCCTTGTTGAAGTCCAAAATTTTCATCCGATTGTTTCCAAACTTTCACAGGTTTTTTATCAATGAGGACCCAACCCAAACTCTATGTAAGCAATATCGGACCATACGTCCAGAATTATGTCTCTTTGAAATTAAAAATAAAAGTGAAAAACTGCTTGGTTAGGTGATTATGTCAACATTGCTCATCAGATTCTTTCCAAACTTACAGTGTCTTCATATCAATGAGCATTTTTACCCCATTTAAAATGAGAAACATCGGGACAATAAGTCAAGAATTTTTTTCTATTAAATTTGACAAAATAAACAATTTCCCTTGTTTAAAAGATTTCACAACTTTCGCCTGAATCTTTCCAAACTTGTTAAGTGTTTTTATATCAGTATTACTCGAACCCTATTGAAAATGATGAATATCGGAGCAATAAATCTATATTGATCTTTTACTGAGTTTCAAAGTATTGTGAAATGCAGCTTCTTTATACAATTTATAGTTTTCATTCTTTTTTTTTCAAACTTTTACAGTGTTTTCATATCAATGAGTACTCGACCCCTATCGTAAATGAGCAACGTAAGAATAAGTTCAGAATCATCTCCCCTTGAAGTTGAGAAAAATATGAAATTACGCTTACAAGATGAAGCAGATTTTTTTTAAACCTACACAGTTCTGTTCCATTAATGAAAACTGCTCACGGATACCTGTTAAAAAAGGAAACTAATGTAAATAAAATGAACTATGAAATATTTGGGTGTTACAACACAAAATCATAGATAATGGTTATTTGGGGGTTATAACACAACATCATAAATAATGGTTATTTTGGGGTTATAACACAAAATCATAGGTAATGGTTATACCAGTATCTTTTTCTATTTTGTTTAAAATAATCGGCCAATATATAAATATTTACAGTAGAAAAAAAATCGTTCCATGTAACTTCATTGAGTGCCTTTTACACTGAAATTCCCGACGCCCTTTGATGCTTTGCATCAATACTTATCTTGTAAATATTTGTTTCCAATTAAATTCTTGTTCTTGAAGACGACTTTGCCATTTATTTTGAATCTAAGCGTTTTCTGCATGGTGTTAAATTTGTAGTTTGTAAAACATTTTGTTTGTTTTGTTTTGTTTTGCAAGTATGTTTTCCGTGAATGATGTTTGAGTACATGGTGTGTTATTTGTATTAATTGTAGATTTAATATGTATGGGTAAGCTTTTAATAAATGTGTAATACATAAGGAATTTGCTTGAAGTTATTCCGTATATATAACATATATTCTCAAAAGAATAGAAGTCCTTTATTCTGTAATCGTACAATTGGTCGACATATTAAATGTTTTGTTCAAACCAATGTTTATAGAAAAAAGTCTTATTGTTTGAAGTTATGTCTTTATTGTTACATAAAATAGTTTAACTGTTGATTTGGGTTTCTAGATTATGAGTAACATTGGTCCATGCCGATAAAACATTAGATAGAAATATGTTTTCGTTTGCAATTTCATGCAAAATGGTATTGCTGATATTACATTCAAAAAGTAAGGAGTCACCATATATTTTGAGGATTTTCTGGTAGAATAATTTTCATTTACTCGAATTGGTATTATCTAGGTATCTTTTAACCCAGCTGCATTTGATTGCATTCAAGAATGAGTCGATGTCCGTTAATTGGATGCCTCCATTTTCTACAGATTGAATTAACAGAGTTCGTTTTATTTTATCAGGCTTACCGTCCCATATGAAATAAAATATTGCTGATTTTATATCGCTAATAATATCATTTGGTGGATTTGGAAGAACTGTTAGTACATAAACTCATTTAGGGAGTGCAAACGTTTTCAACACCGTGTTTTCCGATTAGTGTAAGTTTACGGTGTTGCCATGATTTTAAGCAGTTTTTAAATTTCTGTAATTTAGGCAGTATGTTTTTTGTACAAAACTTAATATGTCACAGCATTAACATTCCACACATGCGGTACCAGTACATTTACATCACACATAATTAGCAAGTATGCATCTCTTAGTAGTATTAAAAAGAAGAATGCTTAAATCACCCAATGAATATAATTATATATCATTTAAACATACAATAAAACAATAAAATGAAGACATCATAATTTAGAACATTTATACCATGCATGTATTAGAAGGTTTTGTTATAGAAATCGCCATGCGAAACTTAATGTATAAATACTGTTATAAATAAATGGTAAGTTTTGAAAACATTAGTAACATAAAGTACCATAAATACATTTGATATATAATATTGATAAATTGATTAACGTTCTCATACAAGTGATAACATCTTATTGTTGTGTTTTATACAAAATACAACAGAGGAACCTTGACAGTTGACTTCATTTCAACTGCCGATATTTAAGCATGTAAATAATAATAATAATAATAATAATAATAATAATAATAATAATAATAATAATAATAGAATAAAAGTGATATGTATAATACGAGTTGTCATATTAATAATTAGGATTATGGACTTTCGTAATTTTGAATTTACTATTATTCCTATATTTATAATAACAATAATACAAACAATGATAATTATAATAATAGTTATTATTATTTTTATTTTTTTTAATTATTATTATTATTAATATTATTATAATTATTATAAATATAGGAATTAGAGTAAATTCAAAATTACGGAACTCCATAATCATGTTATCAATGATGACATTTCTATTACATATGTTTACATTTTTCACTATCTATAACGTAACTATGTGTTGTATTGGTCCCAAATGTGACCTATGTTTGGTATTGAATTATACTTTGAAATGGATTTTCTTTTATAAAAATAGGACAAATAGAAAACTTGTATGTTGTATGGTATTCGATTTTTAAGGTATTGAAGACAAAAAACATTAAAATGTTTTTATTCACATCCTTAAAAAAAGTACAACATATACTTATTATTAAACACTATACAATAAAGATATATATGTTCAAGTTTTCCTAATAAAATCTATTTCTTTAATTTTAAATTTGAAACATCAGCGCTAAGAAATATATATTCTTTATTTAGCATGGGCTTTTAAGTGAGTTCTTTATTATTATTTTTGGTTGATAATTAATAAGTCATATAAAGCTCAATATTTAATATGGGTTGTACATGTATCAACACTTTCATTCTTCATCGATCAGGCAGAAATTAAGAAAATAATGCCGCACACCAGCGCATTACACACACTCACGCGCGAATCACTTTAACGAGTGTGCGTCTTTATTGAAATTCGATTGTTTTTGTGGTGTTTTAAATGTCTTCCGTGTTTGTTCTGACATCATTCAACGGAAATGTTATTTTCAGAGGTATACTTTCCGCAAAAGTGAGATTTGTTAATGGAGTTCCTCGCTAGAGGGCGAACATATTACCGGTGTGTGTGTGTGTGTGTGGGGGGGGGGGGGGGTGTCTGTGAAATTTTGAATTTTTTAGAAATGAAAGCTATGTTAAGACCACATACTTCGTTCTAGGTTATGATAGGTTCATGATAAATATGTATAAATATGTTCGCGTCATATTGTATGATGAAATGAATTGAAAAAAAATATGTTTAATATGGTGAACAACGTGCCAGATCATCCATCCACAAATAAAATACCAAATAAATTGCATTTAACTATGTGACATAAGGTTTGTGGATTTTTTAATTGATATATTTTCGTTTTTTATAAATTGGTGTTGTGTGCTTATTTGCTATTTCACTTAGCATTTATTATACTTATTGCCATGTTATTATTTTAACGCAGTTTACAAGTATAGCGATAACTTTAATAATGAGCATTTTAATTCACTGCCGACTTCTTATGACATAATGCTTATATAGAATACTAGACATAAATATACGCTTATTTAGCGACACGTAGAATACATAAACCAGACGCATTGTCGTTTTGAGTATTTGTGCCGAGAAAGTAAATTGATATATTTTTAAAACTTACCCAATATTATTTTACCCCGTCATTGTCTCTTTTTTATTTTCGACAGTAAACGCGTATATAGTTTACAAACAGTATTTGATACACAGTGCGTGGTTCGTACTTATTAATGCGAGTATGCTGATGAGATACAATATATGTGCTCAGTTTCTGAGATATACATACAACTTCTAGATAAAGAATAAAAACATTTGACATTGCAAGTATATATATAATGAAGTATTCAATTTCTTCTTCACTGATTGGTGATTCGCAACTTGATAAATTATGGGTGCATGTAACACACAAAAATAAAAAAAGAGTACCTAGCACAGATATTCTCAGAAGAGAAGTCGTAACATACTATAAAGTTGTATAGTTTTTTTTTCTAACTATCATTTTATTATTCTGTCCTCAACGAAAGACACATTCATTTGTAATTAAAAGGCAGTATGGAAGTAACGCGTCACAAGAAACCTTCTTACATTTATTTTATAAACCGAAATGTTGTGAAATAAAACACAATGTTATTATGTAAAGCGATATATTAATTTATAATTTATAAAAGTCTTACATTGAAACAAAAAGTTACACATTTTTCAACGAAATTTTGAATCAAGTAAACTTAATCTACATACATAAATAATTCATTCATTCATTCATTCATTGAATAACAGTAAGTCCATTTTTTTTTACGGAATCGAGTTAATATTTCTCAAGAAATTGTTAAAAGTGAGGACCGCCTTATCGTTTAAAATTCATTTAACATTCACAAGTTCCTTCACAGGTATAAATTTAACATGTTAATATATAGCAATCGACAAAACGCAATAATGTACGCAACATGATGAATGCATGCACACATATATACACAATTACCTTTCTAAACACACAATTCGGAAAACAAAATATTTAAAAAAAACTGGTGTAAAATAAAATACTCAACCATATTTTATAATAAACAAAACACATTTATTATGTTCACGAAAAACAAAGCAATAAGGGGAACAGCAAGTTTAATTTCATTTGCAAAATTAGTTTTAACATATTTATATTAGATCGATTGCATCGAGTGGGGATCGACACCGTGACCTCCCTATCGCTAGGCGGACATCACTTCTATTACGCCACGGCGAACACATTACAATATTGGTAAATATGAAAGTAATATGCAAACAAGTGTTATGTGCGCTTTTGTGAACATGAAATAACAATCGTTATTGATCTGAAGCAGGTGGGGGGGGGGGGGGGAGGGGGGACATGCGTATACGTGAGCAACAATTGCGGTCGCTGTGATGCTTTTCATAAAGGGGCATCGTGTCTTTTCCATGCCTTTAAACAAGCGTCGGGAAATTTAAATAATCGTGTTTTGTGTTATACTTCAATATAGATATGCACAAATACGGTTAAATATCAGATAAAATAATATCCATGCATACCAAATCTCGAAGGTCAAGAAAATAAACGACACATTTGTGAACGGACTTTTTCCAATATTTCTTTTTCGACGTTTGCGATCTTGAAACAAAAAAACAACAAAAGTGAAACATAAAACAAGAAGAGCCTAAAGGGCGTATTCATTTAAAATAAATAACAAATATAAAGTGGCGTGCCTGTAGAAATTACACGCTTCTTGTTAACGAAAATGACAAAAACGACGCCATTTTGTAAGTCAGTTCCAACAAACCGCACTTAAACGATGTCAAGTCTCGTATACTTTTCGCCTGTTAAGTTACATAGTACAACGCCTGATAAGACATAAATAAGGTATCATAAATAATCATGCCGTAATTGAAATTTAATTGAATGTTTAAGACTGGTAAATTTTTCTTAATATCATACGAAAATATGTTTCCAATTACAATATGCACAAACTAGGTATGAAAACGCAACCGCGACCACAAAAGCACAGTCTGCCGACGATGTCGCGAACAATAAACTGTACTGATATTTGCACTTATACTTCTTTAATGTCATTGACATCATGTTATACAAATTGGTGCAGATTTGAGCTGCGGTGCGTTCGGTCTCTTTTTTTATACGATGCGCTTATTTCTTTACCGGATGACATCTGCTAATGACGTATGTTGTCATGGAAGTTGTCTCTAAACAATCCGTTTTCTGCATGTATTTAGCTCATTTTTTTATTTGAGGCATATGGGTGGAACCTGAAATAAACATAACAAATAAATTTCCTGTATGGGATTAAAAACCGGTCGCATAACTGGTGTCAATAATAAATGTACATTTATCATACCACTACCTGATATAAACAGAATAACAGGTTACTGTCCCATCGTTTTGTAATGTATCAGGCGAGGCTTAGAATAATACAACTGCGAGGCTTGCCGATGTGTATTGAAATTGACATTTTGATGATGGTGTCAATATTGACATAAGGCGATGATAAGCGTGTTAAATCGTTTGTTTCAATAGTTGAGGATAAGCATACAGTTATCATTTGTCTTGACTTTTTGTGCAACACTTGCGAGTGCATTGACTTTATCGATATTTAAGATGTATTGTCCCTTTGATGACGTCATTTAACTTCTGTAGAGCGAGCTGTGGTGATTTTAAAAATAAATAAACGGTTTTGTGATCTATGACTTAAAACTAGAATAAAATATGTACGTTCTTGGTATCGAATTGTTTCTTTTGTTAAACCAGATTTACGTTGATAGAAATTGTTGACTTTATTGCATATCCCACGTAACTCCAAACATTGACTGATATAAGAACTTCCTGTTGACCATGATATAAAAAAAATATATCAGGCAACGTGATATCGGGCAGATACAAATGCGGTGGTATGCTAAATTTTCATATCATGTCTGTAGATGTTTTTTATCAGTCAATGTCTGGAGGTACGTCATAATACTCAGACCCAACGTAAAAGTCATATTATTTGTAAGCAATGAATCAGAATAAACCAAGCAAACAATGTGATACCAATATGTTGTAGATCGTATACAAAAAGCAACAAAAAGAGAAACAAACGTTTTTCAAAAAAAAAATGCAGAATGAATAGGATACTTATACAGTGAGGAAGTCGGAGAAAGTCGTTTATTAATGTAATAAACACGATTTCGTCTATACATATACACTACGGAAAAAATGTAATGCAATTTATTAACATATAATATACACACCTATTTTTTAAATGTGGAAGTAGTATTCGGAATGGGTATTGGAATTGTTCTTTTTACCAAAGCACGCAAATGTTCGAAGCGCCTGTCACTTTCGTTTGTCGGCATAAAAATTAGCGTTTGTTTCAGAAATACCATTTGGACATTTATTTATCTGTTGAATATTGTGTTTATTCGGTAGAAAACAAACTTATTATTACGCAAAACTTTAACTTATTGACTGTGTATTGATTGTTTTTCATATATATTAATTAACAAGCAGAAAACATGTTTCAGAGCGACATGTATTCAAAATTACTTTGTTAAGAGGTTATTAATTAAATCCAAGAAAAACTAAATTACACGTTTTTGTGACTGCACAAAACCAGTGAAGTCCAATATACTAAGTTTTCTTTGTGTATTTGTATTACTTCTATTGAGGTTCGGAAATATTTCTTTAAAAATTATATTCACGAATTGAGGTCGCTGTCAGGTTGAGGAGTGGAAGTAGTAAAAGAAAAAGTAGTAATAGTAACAGAAGTCGTAGTAGTAATAGTAGTAGTAGTAGAAGAAAAAGTAGTAGTAGTTGTTGTAGTAGTAGTAGTAGTAGTAGTAGCAGCAGCAGTAGCAGAAGTATTAGTAGTAGTAGTAGTAGTAGTAGTAGTAGTAGTAGTAGCAGTAGCAGTAGCAGTAGTAGTAGTAGTAGCAGTAGTAGTAGTAGTAGTAGTAGTAGTAGTAGTAGTAGTAGAGTAGTAGTAGTAGTAGTAGTAGTAGTAGTAGTAGTAGTAGTAGTAGTAGTAGTAGTAGTAGAAGTAGTAGTAGTAGTAGTGGTAGTCAGGGGCGTAGCTGGGCATACGCAAATACGCACATGCGTACGCTGTTTGGAAAAAATACAAAACTAAAGTGCTACTGCTGCTACTACAGGCAGGAATAGTAGTAGAAGTAGTTGCTGTTATGTTATTTAAATGATTATCAATAGCATTAACCCTCTTATTTATATGTTTCATCATAATAATTAACAGCATCGAAATCATGTCGCACTGCTTCGTACCGAATGAAGTGCAGATATTTTTACTATTCTACATGTGTTCTCTTAGTTTTTATTAAAGGATGAAACCTATACAGGCTGTAAACTATCAGACTGTGTTATAGAATTTAAATAAATACATCGGCCTGTTTCAATGTGGGGGATTTTTTAATAACAAAATTATACGATTCATTTTCTAAGAAAAAAAAAAGAAACCAGAACATAATCAACACATCCAATTCTTTCGGATAAATTTTAGACACTAATTTTCAACAAATTACATCAGAAGTTGCAGCGGCGGTAGTAGCAATATAAAACGTAGTTTATATTCCTGCTACATAAACAATTTATTCATGCATTATTATTATTATTTTCTATTATCATTATTATTTAATCACAACTCTTTAACATAAAATGTATACACCTATATTCGAACTTTAAATTTAAACATGGTGTTCAACAATAATAGTTAAAGCACATTACAACTCCCATCATTCCAATGGAGAGTAAGTTGGTTCCATTTTCCTAGTTCCTTATTCCTTATTCGAATAAGGAATAAGGAACTGTTCCTTATGCCTTATTCACGGGTAACAAATTTGTAACATGGTTTTAAAGAAAATAATTCAAACATTTCTGAAGTAAATCAAAACAAAATTACTCGAATACATTTACTTTGTGTATTACGTTACATTTTCATGTTTCTTCTTCGCGCTTGCATTGGGTTTCTTGTTTAAACCGAACCGATATTTTCTAATTCGAATACTTACTGCACATCAACAAAACCTAAAGCATATACTATTATTTTACATGTATGTGATATAAAAGTGCAATATTGTACATTTAAACATGTTTGTTTTTATTTATAATCAAATTCCTTAATCGCGATTGAATAATGGAAAAGGAACCAATTCCTTATTCCTTATTCAAGCCGAATAAGGAAATGGCATTTTCTTACTTAAATATCAATGAAATTGAGTGAAAGTTAACCACATGTAAATGAACTTATTATTTATATATTGGTTGCATATGTAAAAAACTAATTTAGCAATACATTTCTGCTATGTTTAAAAGTAATGATAATCCAGTTACTTTTTCAGTTTGAATAACGAATAAGGAGCTGGTTTCTTATTCCTTATTTAAATCGAATAACGAACTGGAATGGTCTTTCTATAAATTATTAATCAAAATGAAACAACGAGACGAGACGAATAACTCAACAAAAATTATTGTAAATGTATGTCGGGTGTAAAATATATTAATTGCAGTGCATTTCTACTTTGTTTTATTTAATGATAACATAGCTCCTTATTCCGTTTGAATACGGAATAAGGAACCAGTTCCTTATTCCTTTTTCAATCCGAATAAGAAAATAGGTTATAATTACATTTTTATTTGAAATTTAGTATACTGTATTTTATTTTTTTTGATACATAACCTATATTAATATAAAGAAGTGAAACTCCAGCTGCTAGAGCAGTATTGAATTCTTATTATAAACAATTAATTGGTCCTTTATTTAAGGCAAGTGACCGATTGCCCAAACAGTACAAAACAGCACAAAACAGCACAATACAAAACAACATAAACACATATAAGAATAAAGCTGGGGTCACCGCCTTGGAACGGTCAACGGCAACTGTTCTGTTCATAAAATGGCAAAACTTTGCCATGCGATCATATTGCCAAAAATGACAGACATAATAGAGGCTAATGGCGTGTTTAAGGGTGATCATGTGCCAACAAGTCATGTTCAGCACACACACAAAATAATAAAGACATATTTAAAAACATCCGGCAACAAACACAATCAAGAAATAATGGAAGTGGGAAGCTAATCTTTGAACGGTCAATGCAAACTTTGTAAAAACATTTATATGGGCCCCAAGCTCTTTGTCATGGAACACGAATGCTATAAGAAATTGTGTAAATGAGCGCTTGAAAAATGTTTTATTATGAGAAGACTGGTTACGAAAAAAATCAACGTGTTCAATCGTATTTCGTGACAATATCAGAGTTACGATATTGAATAACAACGCTGGTCATCCGGATAATTCGATATAAGGATGGCACCTCGATCACCGAGAAAAGCCACGCTCGAGAAGAAAGTTCTTCAGTTTTTTTTTTAAATTTATATCCTTAACAGAGACTTAAAAAAATGGGCTCTCTGATATCAGAGTTCTACTTTCAACTTGAAATGCAATTATTTACCTTGTAACTGTTCGTCTTCACACAACTAAGCACAAAACACAACACGTTTTGCATTGGGCAAGGCTTGCGATAGAACGTTACCGCTTTCCGACGGAAAAAATAAACTTATAACCGCCATTTACTACATCGAAAATGTACTTACTATCAGTAGTCTCCTGCTACTTAACCGCGTGGGCCTTCCTTCAACTTACCGGCGAACTATACTTGGATCCTTTTGATCACGTTCGACTTTAGGAACTTTCTGTACGTTACGTTTTCCGACGAACACGAAACTACCAATTTTCTGATAACGGGGTTCTATACATAATTAACTTAACTTATTGGTCGAGCTGTTTGCTGAACATCCAGCTGCTCCTTTCCGATGACCCGGTCCGCCACATGCGAAACATAGTCCTGTGCGTCTCAATGGTAATTGAGTTTCAGCCCCTTGTGTTGCGATGTTAGATGAAGCTTCCGGCTTCTGATATGACCCGTCAAGAGCGCCGCGTGGCGTTATGTTTCCGCCTTTTTATATGCCATCGCCTCTACCTTGTATTTTTCTGCAAATAACATTACGTCATCAGACTCGTAAAACATTTACACATATGCATATAGAATGTATACAACACCACAAAGAATAGCAATTTATTCCCCATTAAGTTCGAAAGCTTTTGTCGTGTTCTACCATTAATGACCTGTGAATTTTCGGTCACGTGCCATCAATATTTCTATTTGTAAATTGATCGGCTTTCTCTTGTGCTGAAATTGTTACTTGAAATATACATCTTTTCAACTCTGTTACTACATCGTTACACTCGATACTATGCTCGAGATTCAGTATAATGGATTTAACAGATTTACGTTTCTTTTAGCACTTATCTTTTCTATGATGCGTTCCAAATCTTGCAGCATGGACAATCTGTGTTCTGCTAAAGTCGACAACACGATGTAGGATTTTTACACGAACACAAGTTAACTGATCGAAGTCTAGCGTAGAACTGACCAAACAATGAACACCCCGTGCAAATTCCCGCCTATGTCCACCTGAGTGACCATCACTCACGTGACAACCACACGCATGAACGAACCGCACATATACCTGGTTTGTGCGGTGCGTTATGTTTAGACTCACGTTCTGTGCTATACTCCGTAACGCACAGAACTGAAAATTACTAAGGTGTTTGCTATTCTTACCACGGTGTTTGCTATTCCTTCATTTAGAGCAATTACTGTGCTTTAATTACTGAGATTTAGATGGTATTCAATGAAATATGGACGAAGATAAAGCATGTTTTAATAGGTGGTATGAATGATGTTGTAAACACTTGATTCCCTGTTTCGGACAGGTCAGATAACGGCGACTATTAACCATTTTGGCACTCTGTTATGACCGGCGAGAGTACTGGTGTAGTACCAAGGAAAGATGCGTCGAGAGGAATGTATTTTAACTTAAACTGTACAACCGATACAAGATAAATGAGTTTAAACTTCTCGCTTAAATGGTCAGATTATAATCCACAGGATTTCGTGTGATCATGTCATAAAAAACAAAAATCATGATCATATTCCAAAGGGAAAGGAATGAAGCACGTCTCCGGTGATATTTCTAATTACTGGGTAACGTTAATGCAAAAATTGTTAGTTATTGCCTTCTTAATACATTTATAGTATTCGACAGCGAGTTTTGCACTTTTGTTTTTCTAAAAATAGTGTGTTGTATCTGTTAAATTAATAATAATAGACCGTATGATCTTTTATTCAAATAGATGACGTTCTTCATTTATTTCTCAGTTTTTTTAGTTTTGTTAAAAAATGTAGTGATCTGGATGTTCATGCTGATTTGCGATGGACTTTTTGTCGTTTTGTCATGAAAAACAATAACGGGCAAGTTTCTTTCTTCGCATTACTTAGTGCTGTACCATTTATCGGCCAAAAAAATGTTCCGTGTCTGAAAACACAATAAAGAGAACATATCTATAGATGCAAATAACAATAAAGAACTCATCTCTCGTGCGTTGCTTTTGTCTTTCTATTTCATCGAAGCAAGTTGATATATCTATGATAGAAGTGCCAAAAGTATAACGAAACATCGGAATGGCCGGCGTGAAGAGGACTCGGATTTAAACAGGATGCATGGAAGCTCAATGTATTGGTATCCGGTTGGAAAAAGCAGTCAATGGACACAAACATATGAATTAAGAAATCAAAGATGTTTAATGCAGACACAATAGCTTTTGTTTTCGTAACTTAGGATGATGTCATAAGAGAAAGTATTGCCTTTTAATAAAGAAGGAACTGAATAACAATAAAAGTTAATTAGTCATGTACCATAAAACATTTCTTGTGGAAAAAATTGTACCGTAGACAGATTTAAATAAATATTGCGTTATTCGTTATTTGTTAAATAACATCTTATAGAAACCAATGTTTATAAAAAATGATATTCAAATGCGGTCGTTTCAGATGCGTCGGAGCTGGGGCGGCGGGCGCCCCCCCCCCCCCCCCCCCAATATTTTCGGCAAAAATGAAATTTCGGCAAAGACCTTTTTCATTTCAATACCCGTATATTTGAAAATATCTTTACCACGAAGCAAGGTAATCACGCTTTCGCGATTATGACAGGTGTATTGTTGATTGTCATCACCCGCCCGCGGTAATGTACGTGTCAATTATGTTGTTAATTGATCGGTGTCTTTTATAACGATAATCCCTTTATTCTTGAGTAATTTAACCTAGGAATCTTTAATTGTCGGTATGATCTAAGCCTTTGCTTCTTTTTAATAATATAAACGAAAGTATGACATGAAACAAATGTGCCGATATCCAATAGTGCTTAATTATCACAAAATAAAAGATACCTCAAGCGGCCTGAATTAATTGTAATAACTCAAAGTAAATATATAATAAAAAAAAACGTATTTAATGTTTTTTACCACTTTTTGTGTCATTTCAATATGTCTTCTCCAAACCAACCAACGAATTTCAAATTTCCAAAACGGAATTTCGGGGGGAAAATCCCCAAGAACGTTCTTTCAACCCACATGATCCCTATTATTGTGTCGCCTGCTACAAAGTACAAACTGCGACATATAGAGATCACTTCTCGATCGGCTGTCCGTCTGTCACAACTTTTGTTATTCAAATCAAAGTACTGACAGTACAGGTGTGACGATGCTTTTGAAGAGGATTGATATAAAAGCATCTATTTAAGTTTATCTACATCACCACAATTGTGTATGTGGGTACGAAAATTTTGGGTGGGAAAAAAATGGGTACGAAAATTTTGAGTACAAAAATTATGCCAAAAAAAATTCAGTTCGTAAAAAGATTTGGTTACGAAAAAAATTTGGTTACGAGCAAAAATTTGGGAACGAAAAAAAAATGGGTACGAAAAAAATTTGGGAACGAAAAAAAATTTGGTACGAAAAAAATGGGGGTACGGGGAACCTGTGGGGAACTTGATCCCAGGGATTTCAATAGATTTTAAAAACCAGGAGTCAATGACACCTGGACTGAAGTTTTGAGGAGTCAAATTGAAAAATGCTGGGGTCAATTTTGAAGTGCGTTAATTGTGTTTTTGTCTGTATTATTCAATTTTTTAAGATAAAAATATGCTCTAGGAGTAACACAATATCTTAAAAAGTTATACTGCTTTATTAAATAACAATACCATGATACATAGCACAACATATTTTAATGAATTGGTACATTAAAATCTACTTCCTTATAGCACTTTTAAGTCTTTTAACACATTTAAGATCTGTGCCGGTAGCACCTTTTCATCACATATTTATCGTTATTATATTATCATCATTACTATGATAGCTTTTCTAACAAAACACAATCTAAATGCATGGAACATCTAGTATACCTATTACTGTTTATCCGAATACTATGCATGTCCGAAATATGGACACTTAAGAATGCCTGACCTGTAATATTTTTGCTTTAATAATCCAAATTTTTTTTTGTTATCTGGTTTAACAAACCTTATCAAATGTTTTTAAATCCAGTTAATGCTTTCTCCATTATTGAATCACCATTACTTGCAATTTGAATCGCCAGCTTTGAATTGAACGCGGGTTGAATGTTATACCGGCCATTTACAGTGTCGAAGGTCGACGTTGCAATGAAATTCTACTCGGATAATTTATACATTATCGAAGAAATGTATTTTCTCAATGTTTATGTGTAGTATTATGACTTGTTAGTATAAAAAATGAACTGTGATTCCAGTTTATATAAGATGGGTGTTACTCGTAATTATCGGTGGATTAACAAACTGACAAAACTCGCTGGATTTATCATACTAGTTGATCTACGTAATTAATAGACCTTTGATCAATTTTGTTTTTTTCTTTAATTACTTTTGCCGACTTTCTTTAACTGTGCCGTCTGCAAAGTCTGCAAAAGACCATGCAATTATCGGATGGTCAATCAAATATCACGTAATCGCTGCTGCTAATTACCCAGTTAGTGCGCATGCACTATTTAGACGGTGACGTGTATTGGAAGAGATCAGATAAGTTAAACAACTTCCGGGGTATTCCCTCGATAAAAGACCGAGTTTCAAATACTGAAACATTAATTTCAATTAGGAGCACAGCGGGATTTATTACCATGGAACTCGAGATGTTAACTGACTGACGCACGGGTCAAATTTTCGATGCGTCAAAATGACGCACGGCAGAAAAAAGGGTCGAGTCAAAAACGAGTCATTTTAAATTTGCTTGCGTCAAAACGCAGGATTCTGCGTCTATTGAAATCCCTGTGATCCTTTCAGCGAAACTGGGAGGCGGGTTACATTCTCGATCAAATATACCAAGAAATATCTTTAAAAAGGTATTCGACGTGTATTTTCTGTACCACTTATCTTAAAAAACTGTCTGTTATAGTTAAACGTTTGTGGGTTATAACATTACGTTTCAGCATATAAATTCAAAACTTGACATGCTCTTTAATTACACTATGCTCTTTAATTTTACATGGTTATCATACCAAACTTTATATTTCGTTGTTTCCTTTCCTAAGTTAATGATGCTATGTGTACGGACGTGATTTCACAATCCCATGTGCATGAATATATACTTTCCTCTTTTGATTATCGTTATTTTGCTATAATTCAATAAGCTTAGGCATGCTTGTTCGTTAAGTACGGCAATAATTTCATGTCGTTAGAGCACTTGAATACGTGAGTTCGCCCATGAACACGTGGTAAGGTTAACTAAATCTCCGCGATATGACCTAATAGGTGTTTAAAACAGCAAACAATATCCATCAAAAGAATGAATTGTCAAACATAGTATGTGCACTGATGTGGCTCTGTAATTTATGTTTGAAAAGTTTATAAAATATGCAAAATGAGAAAGCACGCAGAAGAGCAAGTATCACATATACGGCTATTATATGCTGTTTATATACCATACTCGCTACAAAGTTGACAAATTGCAGGTTCGAAATAATTCGTTTTCTTTACACTCATGATTGCGTTGAAAGTTAATTAAACACGTTTTAATTCGCAATTTATTTACTGAATCACGACAAATGTCAAATACAATACAGAAAATGCATAGTTGTTTCATTGATCAATAAACATATACTGGATTGAATATATAACTGATTTAAAATTAACGTTTTCAAACTATTATTAAATCTTTTCCCAGAATATGCTGTCCTATTTATAGCTAAGCTTCCTATACCTTTATCAATGATAATCAGCGAGGTTTGCCGATTAGAAAAATCGAGCTATCTCAATCGTACTGGCTCGGTCTTTTACATAGGGTGCCATTGTGAAGAAATTTTTTCATGATATGATAACTTAGACGATGCTTCGCAACATCGTCGAAAATGCCTGCAATAGACGTGTATAAGGTCAGGTATCAGGCAAAAAACGCACCAGAATGCGCCATTTGATGCTAAAATTTGAAAAAAAATCCGGGAGACCCCGGACCCCCACCAACGGGAGGATACCCTCTCCCATATCCACCCTATCCGCCTCCCCAATGTCAATTTGCTTCCGACGCCCCTGCGTTTGCGACTTTAATCTGGTTTCATAAAAACACCACTACTTTTGCTAAAGCATTTCATATGTTTTATATATTCTGATCTCTAATAAGCATTATGCATTATTACCAAAATTTACTTATTTAACAGTGTTTTAATCATTACCTCTTTCATGAAATTCTCCGTCAATACAATATATAGCAATGCAAACGTTTATCTAGGTTTTATCTCTCGTTGTTAACCACAATTGAATCATAAATATTAATTCTATTGCTATTTTACTAATGATTTATATAAAATAATATAAAATATATAAGACATGCTATTTTTACGAACTGGTTAAACAAAAATTCCTAAAGCTATCCACGATAAATGCGTAATTTAAATAAACCGCTTTCTGCACTTACGAAGAATGACGTCATCAGTGTTCCTAGGTAAAAATGGACGACGACGCACTTCATTAAAGAAAATAAAAAGATAGACATTCTAATTTTTGATGTTATACAATATTACCCAATCACAATGGCAGAGAAATCTGAACATGAAACTCCAAAAGTTTCCAAATTCAGATGGAGAAAAGCAGAGAAAACAGATACTACAGCGAAGTCAGAAAAAACAGAAACATTAGAGAAGCCAGTAAAAGCAGAAACAGCAGAGAAGTCAGGAGAGAAGTCAGACCCTGAGACTCCAAAAGTTGCATCAAAGTGGAGAAAAGCTATTGTCGGTGTTAGAGCGATTACATCGGTAGGTAAAATTATAGCAAAGCAAAAGGATGATTATTTTAGTTTATTTTGCATCAAATTCATTCCAACTCGTGTAAGTTAAACGAACATATGTTGTAACAAATGTGTAAGCCTCAGAATAATTTTTTTAATGGAACTAATTGTCGAACAGGGATGACAAAATCTTTTTAGGAAATAGGGATTTGTTGTGGGTTTTTTTTATACAATCTTGGTTTGGGATTAGGTCCGTTTGCTTTGGGATAGGGTCCCTTTAAGGGCTTTTTTTTACATTGCAAAAAAACTCCCTGTTTTGTACCTGAATATTTAAGCACAATAGATAGAGCATTAATGAAAGAGCATACTAGAAAATGTCAAGGATATAAAAAGGATATTTTAAATTGTTTCTACACAGGGTTTTGAGATATTGACATTTATAGTCTATTAATTACAATTTGTATAGTGAGTATTGAAAATTAATTGGACAAAGTCAGTCGCCCTGACTCCAAAATGCACAACTCTGACCATTAGAATACCTGATGATATTGCTTCCCATATAAAGCTATTTTTATTTTATGAATCAAACTAATTCCCATAATAAGGCTTAAAAAGTTGTTTGTTTCTTCATCTCCAAAGAAATAAAAGGTATGTATGTCAGTTTAAAGGGATCTTTTCACATTTTGGTAAATTGACAAAATTGAAAAAAGATTTTTCAGATTCACAAATTTTCGTTTTAGTTATGATATTTGTGAGGAAACAGTAATACTGAACATTTACCATGGTCAAATATAGCCATTATACATGTTTGCATCTTTTGACGATTTAAAAACCTGAAAATTATAAAGCGTTGCAATTCGAAACAATTGAATAATTTGGAGAGTTCTGTTGTTGTCGTTTAATTTTGTGAAACTACCAAGATTGCTTATATAGAGTATAAAATACGTCTCATATATATACTTGGCAGGATGGCTGAGCGGTCTAATTGGTTTTTACTCCAGGACTCTGGGGGTCACTGGTTCGAGCCCTGCTGCGGGCTACTTTTTTTTCCTTTCTTTTATTTTATTCTTTCAGTTCAGTTTATTTTTTACTGGAGCTTTTTATATCCAATGTTTACATTTATCAATAAAATGAATTTAATGACAAACTTCAAAACATGCCAAAATCTGTGAAAAGGCCCCTTTAACATTCTTTGTTTCATTTACTTTTTTAAACAAACACAAGTTTTTTTCTCTTAGTGTATAAGTACATTCTATACCGTCCAAAATCTAATATTTTTTCAGAATAGCTGTTAAACCTTGCTTTTCACCTTAGTTGACCTTTGTAAGTGTCCAATGAAATTTGAATAAAAATATCCCAAAGTTGGCCAGACACTTTTTGAAATAGGAAATGTGCAATCTATAAAAAGTTATGTGATTTATGTTACTATTAATTAATGAAATTGATTTAATTTTCCACAGTGCATTTTGTTACAATGTTAACTGTTCACAGTGCATTTTGTTATAATGTTAACTGCGTGTTCAGCATGAAACAATTTTATCTCCAATCAGGGACCATAATACAAATTTTGGTATAGGTTCCTGCTTCAATAAAAATGCTTGAGGGATAGAACAGTTTTACACTTGTGTGGACATCAATAAAGTTTGTGTGTGACTCTTTATATGTAGAAGATTGTCAGTGCCAGAGCAATTGTTCCGAAAGAAAATGTTCTCATATTTAGTCATCACTAATATATTGCATTATGTGTACTTCTATAATTTAGATCATACATTAAACATGTAAAAGTATCAAGTTTGAAACAAGCTGTCATTCCAGCAGTGGAATCCTGACCTCACTTTAATGCCTTGCATTCCAACCCGCAAGATATAAGGGCAGTTTGCAGTCATTTAAAGCTATCGCGTTAATGAGGTGAACTGGCATTTTATTATAAGCAGAAATATCTTAAATGAAGATATTTAGTGAAATAATTATGGTATGTCAATAATAGATTTTTAATGTGTTTTCAACAGTTGCATGATAAATACTACTTTTGATAAATTTAACAATAATTATTCAACCATATTGCTAAATTTATTAACTTAGCATGAATGCCATGATTCCAGAAACTATTAATAATTGGATCAAATAACAATGTCCAACAACTGCTAAAACAGGTCTGTTTGAAGAATGCCCATATAAATATTTTATATCTGTACTTATAATGTGCGTGTGGCCGGTTGACTTATATGTTTTCATTTAATTTCAATTCTTCCTTTGTATTTCTGTTCTGTATCTATAGATATATCATCATATTAAATAACTTATATTGAGAAATTAGCCAAAAAATCTGGCGTAACACCCTGTAATTTTTTGTGTTTCATGAAGCTTAAAACTGTGCAGAAAAAAGAAATTTGCAATCTTTATTCTAATTGATATAACTCTTTATCTTTCACCAACACCAACCGCAATCAATTCCGTATATCTTTTTAAATAATTATATTTCTTGTTTAATCTATCAGACAGTCAGAGGAACACAAACATTCATATGACAAATATTGCTCTGTCAGACAATATGCCTGTTCGGTAAACCTGAAAACATCTTTTGTAAATTATGTTTAAACCTTACATAACATTCATTGTATTCAGTCTTTTTGTCAATAAAAATGGAGCTTTCATCTGGAATGATGCCTCAGCCAATAACAAATTACCAGAGTCTTAGAAGGTGTGGTTTAAAGATCATCATTGGGTTATTGCAACTGTCCAATTGCTATGTAGCAGGAGGGCTATAAAAGGTTCTGCACAGGGCTTATCAGAACTCTAAAACTAAATTTTCAAACAGTTGGAGTCACAGTCCCCAAATCTTGTAGTAATCATTAAATTTGGCATTTAAGGACATTTCCAAGAATATGTCACGCTTGGAAGAAAACAACTGAATTAAGACATTAATAAATGGAAAAAAATTGAATACTTATTGGCTTTAATTACTGGGAACAAAGACGCCATGCATCTGAAGAGTTATAGAAATATTGTAATATTAGAACCAATTGTATAGTGAATAGTGAACTGAGTGTTTGATGTTTATTGGATATTACTTGTTGAATAAAAATTGAAATAACAGGGACTTATCGTATGAACAAGTCGGTGGTGTTGGCCACAACCTGTCTTCCCTTTCCCCCTCAGAAGCAAAGTGAAAATGGCTATGTGCAAACAGCATAAAACCAGAACAGCCTGCGAGTAACTCGCAGTCTGTCTGTTCAGGTTTTATGCTGTTTGCTGCTCATCAGTATCTAAGTGTTGGAATTAAAGCCTTTTAAACTTGAATCTAGTAAGAAAGGTCTTTAATTAGATTTACCTTTCTGAGGGACTACAAATGCGTAAAAATACATATCTAAGTGGCAAAGGGCTCATATGAATAGTGCCCAGAACCCAGTAGTGTTTTACTGATATAATGTAGTAACAATCAATAAATTTCCCAGATTACAGAATTGCATGTCATAAGAATTCAGACCAAATGTCTGACAAGACTCTGGACTTGTGGAGTAACATATTCAATTACAGAAATATCTTTATTCTTTATTCAACATTCTTTATTATGCTGAATAAATATAAAATGATTTAGCAAATATATGTATAGCAAATGTAGCAAAATTGATTGGAAATTAAAACCTAGAATACCAAATTAAGTTAGGTGTCCGCGTAATTAAATAGTTACAGTATGGGGTTGATCAGATTAGTGAAAAAAACAACTTTTTCAGCCTCAATGATATTTAAGTCCAACCATGAACTTGTTCACAAGTCTAACACAACTTGTAGGTGTCTCATCAACAATTTTGAGATACCTGTATGATATATATTGCAATATTATCTCACAAGCCATTTCAAATTATTATGAGAAAACTATAAACTGGATTCAATACTTATATAGTGAAAACTTTAAAATCATTCTTCCAATTTATTAAGCTGAAGTCTTGATACTTGGTATTTAATATCATGTAGGGGTCAAACTTATGCCACTAGACTCAAAACTAGCCATGCCTCAAAGGTCACATGATTTATGTAAACTAACTTCAGTTTCAAAATGACTTTAAAAATCATATCATTTGATATTAAAAGGCACAGTTAATATTTTTATGCAACATCATTTGTGGTCTTCTATAAGTTTTGTTCAAATCCTGACCCCAGGGTGAACAATTTCCCCACTCGGAGTGTAAATTGTTTTCCTCATACTGGAAACTGTTGAAATCTTCTCCCAACCTACAATGTTGAGGGCCTAGCGATAGGATATTCAGCATCATGTAGTGGACCTTAACCAAATTTGCTAAAATCCTTCCCCCTGGTATCAAAACTGACAACACTCTGGGGGTTACATGGTTAATGAAGGCTTTATATGCAAAATAACTTACAAAATATATTTCTCTATAAGGATAAGGCCCAGAGGTTTTATAAGTTCTAAGTTTGTTTCAAATCATGAATATCCACAATGTCTTCCTGTGGGTGCTAGTAAACATATCTTCTAAGGCAACAGGCCACACCCATTGTGTTGATTGCTTCATATAAGCATTATTTAAAATCTTCTCAAAAACAACAACAAGGCAGAGAGATGTAATATTTGTAACACCATATTGTAGTCCTCTTAATACAAAGTTTGTTCAAATTATACTCCTGGGTACAAAACTAGCCATGCCATGGGGTCTCATTTTAACTACAGACTTTATAGATCCAAAAAAAAAATTACTTGCTCTCTTAAACACAAAACCCATATGTGTGATATTTGGTATGTTAGATTGTACATAGTGGTACTATACTTATGTTGTTCACACAATGACCCTATGATTAAAACTGGCAACAGCCCAGGGGTTAACAATGTTAATAGTCTGCATAGGCAACCTTACTTTTCTTCTTTCAAGAACATTACACGAAAGAGTGAAATAGCCCTTCCTTGCTCTCTTGTTAAATAATGTTAGTTAGGTATTTCTTTAATGTGCACATTCTGATTTACATATGAAGGCAAAAGGCCCACCAAAGGATCCGTTTTTGGACCGTTTCACCGTCACAGGACGTTCATATTCAGCAGAGAACGAGGCTCCTGTGTATCACTTCAAAGATCTCTTTACTACAAAGTAAGTACAAAATTATGTTCAACATTTAACCCTTTGCTTTCTATAACCTATCCATGTTATTTTTAATAACATGAAATACGCCCATTCATATTACAATAAATTACCTCCCATGGTCACAGTACGGAAACAGTCTATCTTGTGTAGACCCGTCAACCTAGCTCAAAGGTCATGGTAACAACGGGGTCAACAATCATATATGGGCATAATATATCTTGTCAGGACTGTAACCATGTAAATGTTGATGATGAGACTGCATGTTGCATTAAGACTTTCTCAAAGAGCAAGATTGCACTTTGAAGTCATGACAGATTTTAACATAACAAAGCTGGTATAGACTGTTAAACTTCATCATCCAAAATATTAAAGTTGCATGAGAAAATAGTTATTAGCCAAGAAACAAAGTACAATTTATTATAATTGTGTATTAAATACATGCTTTATACACAATAAAGTTAGATCTTATGAGATTAAACAGTAAAACATTGTTGATGAGATGTCATTTCCATACATTCTGATGTTAATCAGTTTGAATCCTCATAATACAGTCAACGTCATGGATCACTCATATATCCCACAAAATTACTTAAAACTTGAAAAGTCTCCAAGCCAGACTGCCAACTTTTAAAAATTAACTTGTCAATGCAACAATGTACTAGCCCCAAGCAAACAGGTGCCCACTATTTTTTTATCTCTACCAATAAACAGACAATTGTTCATCTCAAGTCTTGATTTACAAACTCACACTAGTTCAAAAGTTTCAATCTAAGATCTAGGCCTGGAGTATAAATATCTGAACATGCTTGTTTTTGTCAAGGTTCTGGAAGACCATTCATTTTGACCCGTCCACCACAGGCTACTTCTACTGGTCCATGGTGATAATGTTTGCCGTCTTATACAACCTAATGATCATAATACTACGATGTGTGTTCATTCAGCCCAATGAGCAGTACTTAGTGATGTTCATAACATTGGACTACATCTGTGACACTCTTTACCTGATTGATATGTTCTGCAAGTCGAGACTTGGTAAGTTGTCACGGGTATTTAAGTTGCTGTATCTTATCTGTCATCTTTTTTCTTCCAAATGTGTTACTTTTCCGAATGACATTGAATACAACAAGAGCACGGCATAACGGGTGCCACGCTCGGACCTTTGACCTAGTGACCCAAAATGGTTGTGGCGTGTAGAACTCATCCAGGTGCATCTACATATGAAGTTTCAAAGTTGTAGGTGGAAGCACTTTGATTTTAGAGTCAATGTAAAGGTTTTAGCACGACCCCGGCGGACGGCTGACGTCGGACGGCAGACTACCAGCAGGCTATGACAATACCTCGGGTTTTCTCCGAAAACAGCCTCGCTAAAAACCATTTTATATTCTGATTGAAATATGTTTTTGGGTATAACTTGTCATGTTATCAGCAAAAACAGAAATTTACAATGAAGTACATGCATTAAGACAATTTTTTTGTCTGGATGCTTTTACTTCTATGTTGATGTTGATTCCACACGATGGGGGGCATTAAACAATTTACATGTGCATCAAATCTTATATATATCCTTAAATTAGATGGTACTGTAACTTCATTAATAAGTCACTTATTTAAAGGTTAAGGTCAAAGGCCAAATATGGCAAAAATAAGGCAAAAAACAGCATGACCGTATTGAAACTTAATCTTAAACTTAACTGTAACTTACTTTTTCTAGCAGTTACTGATTTGACTAAAGAGCTTATTGAGTATATTTTCAAGTTCTTTTACTGATTTGTATGCCCCCCTTCGAAAAAGAGGGGGTATATTGTCTTGCTGGATGAAGGTCGGTCTGTAGACCTGTTCATTTTTTATCAATAACTTGTGAACGGATCGACCAATTGGCTTGATAATTCCCATGTACATTGGCCTTTGCCAGTAGATTACCCCTATTGAAATTGGGGTCACTAGTTTTCTAAGGTTAAGGTCACTGTCAAACTAAGAGTGAAAATTGTTTCAGATCAATAACTTGTGAACGGATTGACCAATTGACTTGATACTTTCCATGTGCATTGGTCTTTGCCAGTAGATGACCCCTATTGAAATCGGGGTCACTAGGTCAGTCACTGTCCACTAAGTGTGAAATCGTTTCCCATCAACTTGTCAACTAATTCACCAATTGGCTTGAAATTTCCCATGTGCATTGGCCGTGGACAGTTGATGACCCCTATTGATATTGGGGTCACTAGGTCAAGGTCACTGTCACAATAAGTGTAAAAATTGTTTCCGATCAATAACTCATCAATGCATTGACTGATTGGCTAGATACTTCACATCTGCATTGGCATTGGGCAGTAAATGACCCCTATTGAAATTGGAGTCACTAGTTCAAACTCAAGGTCACTGTGACATTAAGTATTAAATTGGTTTTATCCTGTTTCAAGGCCCTGTTTGAGGGGGCATAGCGGTCTCCGACAGAAGAGCTCTAGTTTAATATGATAATCTGATTCAAATGTTCATTTAGATTGGGAACAATTGCCAAATAATTGGAGTGGGAGATGTACAGAGGAAAAATGATACAAACAAAGTGGGCATAATACAGCTTTTATATATGCATTGTGACTTAAAATATGCAACACATCTTTTGTCAGTAAACAAACATGTAAAAGGGGGCATCAGGGTTTGTATCTCCTTTTAGTTATTGAATAACCAACTGATTTTGGTGTATTTTGGTACATATAGATTTTTTACATTTACAGGTTTTCTAGAATCAGGTCTGCTTGTAAGAGATGTGCCCAGGCTAACAAAAATGTACTTGAAGTCAAAGTATTTAGTGTTAGATATCATCACTCTCCTACCCTTTGATATTTTGTACATTGTTCCAGCACTTAAATTTGGAACGTATGTACGATTTAACCGACTGGTGCGAATCTGGCGCCTGAAAGAGTTTTTCCATATGGCCGAGACTCACACAAACTTTCCCAATATTATTCGCATCGCAAACCTGATCTTGTATATCATAATAATCATTCACTGGTTCGGATGCTTCTACTTCCAAATAAGCTACACCATAGGCTTTGGTACCGATGATTGGGTGTACCCATCTCTCGCTAATCCGGGCTATGAAAAGTTTTGGCAGCAGTATTCCATGAGCTTTTATTGGTCTACATTGACACTGACAACTATTGGCGATACTGTTTTACCCCATACCGTAGAAGAGATTTGGTTTTGTACTGGGTGCTCCCTCATGGGTGTGCTGATATTTGCTACTATTTTCGGTAATGTCGGCGCCATGATCAATCACATGGATGCCTTAAGGACTGAGTTCCAGAACAAGGTTGACAATGTTAAGACTTACATGGACCTAAGAGGTATAGGACCAGAGTTGCAGGAGCGTGTAATCAAGTGGTTTGATTACACTTGGAACAATAAGCAATCGGTAGACGACAAAGAGTCCCTCATGTTTCTGCCCGAAAAGTTACGTGCTGAGATCTCAATTCATGTCCATATGCATACATTGAGAAGAGTGGCAATATTTCAGGATTGTGAGCCCGGACTTTTGGTTGAGCTGGTGTTGAAATTGAAGCTACAAGTTTACAGTCCAGGTGATTTCATTTGCAAAAAAGGTGACATAGGAAAGGAAATGTACATTGTCAAACGTGGAAAACTGCAAGTGGTTTCGGACGACGGAACAAAAGTGTTCGTCACCATGTCAGATGGAGCAGTATTTGGGGAGATTAGTGTTTTAAACATAGCTGGCAACAAGACTGCAAACCGCAGAACAGCAAACGTGAAAACTGTGGGCTACTCTGATCTCTTCTGCCTCACAAAGAATGATCTGTGGGCAGCTCTGGAGGAATATCCTGAAGCGAAGAAGATGCTCATAGCAAAGGGGAAGCAACTGCTGAGAAAGGACAAGCTTCTTGATGAAGAGATGGCAGCGAGGGAAGAAAAGAGGCAGACTGGTATGATCACTAAGGTTGACATGCTGGTAGAAGCTGTAGAGGAGATTAAGCATAATCTTGAGAAGTTGAACGAAAAGATAGATAAATCGCCAGCTGGACTGAGACCTATTAATGTGTCTTTGTTGTCAGACAATGCAAGGTCTTCTTTGACATCCTTGCATAACCTGGATAAACACAAAATGCCATCAACAATTCCAGAGGAAGATGAAAAGAAACAAGAAAAGAAGGAATCCGAAAAGAAGGAGCCTGATGAAAAGGAACCAGTAAAGGAGACAGACAAAAAGGAACCAGAACAGAAAGAAGAAATAGGTGAAGCATCAAAAAAGATAACTCTTGTTCATGTTAAATCAAAACATGAGGAAAGTAAAGAGACAAAACCTGAAAATGCAACAAATACAAATGCAAATGATCAACAGACAAACAAATGATGATAATTTATTGCACAACTTGTGATGGTATTGTAAAAGCATGCTTGTGTTTTACAACCTTGGTGATGGAGAATTTCTTGTTTGCTACGGAGTGTTTCAAATAGTGAACATTTATAATTCAACATTTTCATGTGGTGAAGGTACTGAAAATATTGTTGAAAGTGAATCATGTGCGAATTTTTGAACTGATAAGAAAGTCATGTCAAATCATATAAGTTTAATAAGGTTGCAATATAATGAACAGAATAAAGTTGTACCAACATTATCAAATTATTCACATATTATAGACATGTTTTTACTCAAATTTGTCTCATCTTACCTGTTGTAGGTTACCAATTGTCTATGTGTTAGAAAGAGTTTAAATACTTAACCTTTCTTGATTATTTGTTTAAAAAAAGAATAACATTTGTATTTGTTACTGTTTGTAATTTTAAATGTGATTGTAAATACTTTTTAAGATTGCCAACTTTTAATTGTAAAAATTAACATAATTCTGGGAATATTTAGTTAAATATGATTGTATTAAATAAATGAAATAATTTTTCAGTGATTTGGCATTTTAGCATAATGGTATTTTAGTACAACTATGATACACTTATTATTATGTTATGTTCTATATGTTTTGATGATTTAATGCGAGTCAAATAAATTGTGTTTGTTGTTTCGGAGCAGAGTATTTTTACAGTTTTCTAACTAGCTTCCATTTAGGATAACTGCATGTCCTTGTGCTACCATTTTTTAGATTCAGAAATGAAAATGTTACATATATAATAACATATCTATGTAACTACTTAAAAAATATATTGTAATTTAAATTGTACTTTGGCTATATTTTTTCCAGATATTATCATAAGGGTTTTGCAACAAATACTTATATCGGTACTAAAATATTGAGCATCTAATTGAATCAGATATTCAAAATATTAATTTTGGCAAAACCTTAGGTAAAAGAAAATGTCATTATTTCTGAAGTTTGAATCTTGAAAGAAACTAAATAACTTCATTTACATTTTAAGTCAAAGACTTCAAAAAAAGAATAAAATTCTATTAATAAAGAGTTATACGTTAATTTATTGATAACTTTTTCACCTGTAATGACTTGATGTTTGATCACAAGTCTGTATTACCTTCTTTTGGAAACTGTTTTCACAATTCATTAGGCAATACTCATAACTTCCAATAAACAGTTTTGATTTGCTTCTGCCTTATGCTACTGCGCAATACAGATGACTGCACAAGTGATGGTGACACAGTGAATTTATCTTCATTATAAAAGTTTGAAACATGACACTGGACCATATAAACACGGTCTGAATGCTGCAGTTGAATTGCTTATTGAAAGAGGAAATAGTTGCGTATTTAAGACAAGGCTATTGTCAAGCAATATGGTCCCCTTCCAGCTCCACCACTGTCAGAAATTCCACCATTTTCAGATTTTTTTTTGGTTACCGTAGCAACCACAATTCTTTAACGTAGGAACAAAATTAAATGACGTGCATAATGTCCATATTGCCATCTATCCATGTTGCAAGTTTCATGAAAAAATATTAAGAACTTTTAAAGTTATCGCAGGATCAAGAAAACCACCATTTTCAGCAGTATTTCTAGTCTATTTGTTGCCATAGTAACCAGAAGTTTTGACGTAGGAACAAAATGAAATGACGTGCATAATGTCCATATTGCCATCATGTTTCAAGTTTCATGAAAAATATGAAGAACTTTTAAAGTTATCGCAGGATCCAGAAAAGTGTGACAGACTCACAGACGCACAGAGCGCAAACCATAGGTCCCCTCCCGGTCAGAGCTCCAGATAAGGATTAAGTCTAAAGGGTATTTCACTCCCTGATATTATTGTTAAAGCGTATTTTACTCCTTTGTTTCAGCCATAAAGAGTATTTAGGAATATTTAGGGGTATTTTCCATTTCCATAGAAAACTGGAAAAGTAAAATAAAATGGCGTGTTAAATCTAGAAATATTATTATTTGATATTTATATTATTAAATGCAAACAGAGTGAATTTAAAATGATGATATGAACAGACTTTCTTTAAAAATATTCCCGCAGGAGCCGTTGGTCGCTTAAAACGTCCCTTTTTTGATCCACAAACAGGATGGGCCGCCATTTTTATTACAAGCTTATTTAGATTGACTTACCTTTGATTCTAAAAACTCAACTAGATTATTGGTTAAACCGGTTACGCACTTAATTCAATTTAAATTACGTACCAAGATTTGTATTGCGTTTTGTTACGTACTGGGCTAATTTTTAATGCGTTTTTATTTTGAATGCGTAAATACGCAGATACGCCTCTTATCTGGAGCTCTGCTCCCGGTGAAACCGGTAGGGGACAATAATAGTTATTTGCAATAATTAGAATCGTGTTTCAACTTTCTGCATGGCAATTAGTTAATCGAATATTCCTATAGTTTTTGAATCACTTATTATTTTGAAATACAGCGATTATTTTATTACACACTTTTCAAAGTTTGCTAGCAAAATCAGGAATGGAAACCATATTCTTAAGATATTCCTTTGCATTCAAGGAATTTTGTACAGGACAAATCCAAGACCAAGATCAGTCATGAAAAAGTTTAATTAAAATCCAACAAAAAGTTTACAGATAACAAATTTATGTTTAAACAAGAAGACGGACACAAGACATTTAATGACCACAATATCTCACCATTGAGCACCTAGAGCTCAGGTCAGCTTAAAAGCAGCGGTATTAAAAATTATGATCTCTAAAGATCATTTCGAAACTCATATAGTATCAACTTGTCATTGAAATTGCTAGATTAAAAGCATAACACAACTATACAGTAATTCTGTTGCTATTACAGCACAAAGGTTCATCATTGATCTAATAATGCGTCAATCAGATCGCCCTTTTTTTTCAGAACGCGTACCACCCTATTTCTGTCCATGCCAGTCTGTTCCATCATGACAGCAATGTCTCTTTGGTCCACGTCATCTTCGTTTTCAGCTGCCTCCCCAAACACTTGATAAACTGCCTTGTTTTTCACAGTTTCTATTATATTTTCTCGACTCATAATCTTCCCTTTGTGAATGATTTTAAGGTTTTCTAGAGGAATGTGCAGGGAATGTGCAAAATATTTATATAATGCTTCCCCTGTCCAGGACAACTGAACATTTAGTGAGCGCTTGTCTTTATTGTATTTAACAGTAATCAAAGCAAATGGTTCCTCTTCTGATACAACTGGAACATCAGTGTGATACTCGTTGTCATGGAGATAGCACTTTCCCCCTGGATTAGTAGTTACAGGATTATTGTTTTTGTTTTTAACTGCTAATGAGAAGTTAACCAAAGGCGGGTGATGGTAGCTTGCGGTTGAAGAATTCTCTAGGTCATCTGCAAGAAAGAAAATCAGCTAAACATTCCGGTTAATCTTGTTCAATCAAATTATTATTGTGCTTGTGAATAAGAACCTTTTAATCTTTTGAGTAGGAATAATAATTTTGAAGTGAATGAAAAAGTTGTACTGTAATTTCCCTAATGTTGCTTCATAAATATTATCTTATGCCAAAGATTGTTATAGTTTGAGTTTCTCTGATGTTTCCATAAACCATGTGCCAAGACTTGATAGTACTGAGAGGAAGAACTAAATGATAACTTGAACAAAAATATAAATTATGGTAATCATGTATTAACATGCATTGAAAAGTCAACCTTGGTTTGAGCTCAACTAGATTTACAACTAAACAGTTTAGAACTCCTATCCATAAGGGATGAGTACAATATCATTCGCTATAAAGGATCAATGTTCAGCTTATTTTTTAATGTAATTATTGTTAAAATATGGTCCAGTTGTATTTGTGTTTATTGTTCAATAAATCGTGTTGTAAGGTATGGGTACCTGGCCCCAAAATGCAATCCCAAGCTTGGTCTGCATGCAAGCTTTAATTAAAAGAAACATACATTTCAGCGGAATTCCCCGTTCACAATTCAAGTTCCCGCTATTTAATTGAAACCTCTGTCCTCTGATAGTAACAGTTACATTGACCTTGACCTCACTGGCTCAAAATGGACACCCATACTAGGTATGCACATGCCTACCTGAACAAAACATTTTAGTACCTTTCCTACATCAAAACTCAAGTAGATACCACTTGCCTAATATTTTTCAAGATATGGTCAAGAGGAAATTTAAGTACAAAATTAAAGGTCAATAACTAAAAATATGTAAGCAAGAGTTATGGTTCTTTTACAATGCTCATTCTCTGAATTTAACTACCTACCTATGAAGCTTGAAGTTTAAGTTTTAAGACTTTGGACATAATAAAAGCTTGTATAAAAGTTAAAGACAAAAAAATGGCACTAACTCTAAAAGTATGGGGGCAGGATTTATGGCTCTTGAGCAGTGCACTTCCCCTCGATGAGATCTATATTTAAATGAAATTGGAAGCTGATGACTTTTTTTACTTTTCAAGATGTGCATGGGGCAAAATTTATTTATTAAAATAAACACAGGTAAGTATTAAAGCAAGAGTTATTTCTCTTGAGCACTGAACTTTCCTGCCATGTGATCAAACTACCTCTGAAATTTCAAGGGGACACCTCTAATGGTTTTCAAGATTTTCTCAGAAAAAGAAATAAAACATATACGGAAGTTGCATGGATGGATGAGTATATAAAAACATAGGTTCAGTCAGGTTAGCGAAAACATTTTTAAAGTTAACAACATAATAATTGGTGTATACCGAATATGCTTTTGTCAGGCTGTGTCCTCTTTTCTACTGGAATTTGTTGTGCCACACTTATTGGGTAGCATACTGTCTTGTGCACAGACCAGTCTTTGGTTTGACATTCCCTGGAACTAAAAACATTTTATTGAAATGTTTGATGGCAATCTCTTATCATTCAGTTGCAAATAACAAATAGAGCAACTTGTTGGCTTTTAGTGAGTCAGTTGGTAAGACACTCAGCTAGTGTTTCAGTGGTCATGGTTTGAGCCCTACAGTGGGGTCACTTTTCCTCTAACGTTTTCTAATGAGACATTTACAACACTCTTTCGAAAGTTATTTTTTCTAACATTACCTTTTTATTTGATTTTTTTTTTTAAAGTCTCATACAAAATGACATAAAGAGTTCCTTAGAAACATAAACATAACCCATTACAAAGATGATTTCTCTGACTGGTTATATAGCGCATATCCCAAAACAACATCGAATAGTCATGGCAATACAACGTATTAACAGAAGAAAAACAATATCATGATTAGTTATACATGCAAATTTAAAACATTTAAGTGTTGAGTATAAAGACACAAGTTTTCAGTAATATATATTGACAGCATCCATCTGAATATAATCTCCCCTCTTCCCCTTTCCCTTCCTAAAATCCTGTTCCCAAAAGGTCCTTTATATATTACCGCCATGACAATTAGCCATTATGCATATTTCTGATAAAATGACTCAGTAGAGACTCAGATTTTGAAACCTAAACGCAGACCATAAATTCAAGGTGAATGTGAAAGGGGTAAAAATGTGTGTGTGTATGGAAAGGCCTTGTCCATATACACATGCATACCTAAACGCGGACTCTTTAAGTTGAAGGTCAAGGTGAAAGGGGTAAAAATGTGTGTGTTTATGGAAAGGCCATATACACATACATACCAAATATGAAGGTTACATCTGAAGCGACATAAATTGATATACATAAATTGATGCCTTTTTTTTGTTTGTAAAATGCAACATTTGTTAGTTTCTCTATGCAGCTCTATGGTTTGAACCTAGGTAAATATAATATTGACAGCTTGAAAACACTTAGTTATCCATTTTTAAGTATTTGGGAGCATAAAATCAAATACACCAATTTCCCAATTTGAGGGTTTCACAACTAGATTTTCCCAATTTTCAGGCTTTCAAGACTCAATTTTTCTCAATTGGACCGGTACGGGTACTTTTCCCAATTGGACAAAAAAAATCGCTGCATTAGAGCAAGAAATAATTGATTTGTATTGACTAAGGTTTTGTTTTGTACGCTGTTTCCGCCATATTGGAAAATTGACCCAATTTAAGTCAGGTCGCATTACACCGGTATTTTGTATGTCGCGTTATGTGTTGGAGCCAAAAAGTCGATAACGATGTGGTATTCGATACAGAATACACTGTTTCAAATTTAAACATAACAATGTCAGCGAGAAAAGTGTGTTGAAACATCATGGTGTTTTTATCAGATGCGTGCAAAGGATAACAATGGCAGGTTTCCATTCAGGAAAATTTACTATGGTTATGAAGTTTATTCATTATTTTCCTAAATTTGTCTCGAATGACGTCTGTGACTCTGTTTAGTGAAGCGCACAGAGTCTGTGCGCTAAACTGCACCCATGTGTATGAAGGAGTGCATATGGACTCCCAGAGCCCCAATAGCAAAAATTGTTAAAGCTTCTCGGAGTCCGTTTATATGGACTAGGGGGGGGGGTGATTTGACAATAGTTAAATGAAACTCTCGTCTTTTGTCTATCTATCTCATAGTACTGCCTCACGCCTCTCAAACAACAATGGTTGCAAATGCATTTTACTATATCCGTTTGCTTAACAAGCTCCTTGTAAATAATACGATTTAGCTCAGTGAGTTGTGGCCAAGCCTAAACTATGAGTCTATGACTTCTAAACCCTAATATAGTAAAAGGAGCTGGTTTTATGGGCGACTGGTCCTTGACCTCGCATACTTCAACCCACAATAGAACAACATAACACGTACCAATATAACACATTTCTGCATCTCGAGCATCTTTTCATGACGTTCAGTTGAGTTTTACACACATGGCAAAAGGTTGGCCCTTCGATCCCGTTTGACATAATCGTCAATAATAATTATATTGTGGTTACAATACACTAAATGATCGCTTCATGAAGGGCTGTACTCTCTAAAAATTCATAGTTGACAGGAAGGCATATTTTACACTTTTTACCATTATTCGGGTGTTATCTTGCGGAGATAATCGTAGGGCATGAATAGGTGTTCACTACTGAATCCCTGAAATATGATACACTTGAAGACTATAGTAAACCATTGCACAAAAAAAGGTTACATTCCACTAAGAAACGGCCGGAAAAAAAGTTGCAAAAAGAATCGATTTTGATTTGTGTCAAGTTCTTTCTTGCTTTGTACATGACATATCTTTTTTATTGCATAAATTGATTCCGCTTAGAATGGCCTTTAAGAAAATGTATGGTTATGGGGGTCTCTATGTGCAAAATGTTGCATTTATTTTCGCTCAAAGTTGTCTCTTTTACATTGAATTATATAGGGAAACTATTTAGTGTATTATGACCTTGTTGTTGTTGTTGTTGTTAAATCCTATTATGGCGTCGTTGTCAACTATGTCCACGATTTGCTTTCACGACTCATCTTGTCGTTTCCGACTCGGTACCGTTCATGATAAACATTGATTGTTGTCTACTGAAAGATTTCAATGAATGCTACTTTTTTCGGCGTAAGCTGCATAAGCCAGCTTTTCACCTTAGCCTGACCTTTGTAAGTGTCCAATAAAATTCCAATAAAATTTCCCGCGGCTAGGTACGAATGAATACACTTCATTTATTCCATTGGCTGATTTGAGTTTACCACCAAAACATTGGAAACATATCCGCGTCTTTGTAACACTGTTTTACTGTATGAAACAATTTTATCTCGAATGAAAAGGCTTTATAGATAGAACAGTTTTACACTCAATTCTCGACATCAATACAGTTTGTGCGTACACCTTTTATTTTCAGAGTATTACCAGCGCAAGAGCGTTTATACTTAAAAGGCTATGTTCTCATATTTAGTTCTTACTTCCTTATTCCTGTCAACATGTTAACATGTAAAAGTATAAAGAGCAATGGAAGCGAGGCCTCACTTTAAAGCATTGCATTTCAACCCGCGAGTTCAGAGTTTATATACAGGTCATCACCGGAGTTGGCGGCCAGTAAAATAATCGTTATATAATAAAGACGCTATCCGTGAACTAGGTGACCTGGAATTTTCTTTAGACCAGAAATATGTTAAATGAAGATATTCAGCAATATAATTATGGTATGTAAATAATAGATTCTTAATGTGTTTTCAACAATACAATGATAAATATTATTGTTGATAAATTTAACAATAATTATTCGTCCATATTGCCTAATGAACTAAAGTGATATTATGAGCATGTAACAGTTTATAGGTGTCTATTGCAACCGTTGATTATTTTTGATGTTTCTACTTCATATACACTTATATTAATTAATGCAGCATCATCATACTAAAACAATATACCAGAAAGAGAAAAATAATGCATTTGAATATCAACCGTACTTTCGTTTGACAACTGATCATGCGTTTACGAGTTGAACCTAAATTTAGTTTTAGTGCAGATTTGTTCATACGACACAAAGACACGAAATTTTTTTACGGATCATTTCAGCTTACAGGACTGGGTGGGTCACGTAAGAATATCGAATATAAAATATATTTTTATAAACAACTGGTAGCAAGGTGAGTTGCAGATAATTAATCAGTAACCACATTTTAACTAACTATTTTGACCTGTTAATTCTTTTCAGCTCAATTCAACAGTGCAAAATGCCCATAATATCACTTTAAGCATTAGCACGATGATAATTGATACTGTTAATAATCGAATCAAATAGCAATACCCGACAAACCACTAAAACAGGTTTGTTCGAAGAACGCGCCTATAAATACGGATACTTCTCGTGTGGCCGGTTGACTCATATGTTTAAATTTCACTTCCATTCTTCTTGTGGTTTTCTGTTTTGTATCTATAGGTTTATGACCAGCAATATGTTATAATGTAAAATAAGCCGCGAAAACTCCCCGTAACATCCCGTACTGCGTGTGATGCAGCTAAGAACTGCACAGAAAAAGACATTCGCTATCCTTGATCTCATTCATTAAACTATTTACGCCGTATATCTTTTTTAAAGATATTTCTTGTTAACTGTATGCCTATTTATACAACACACTTCAACGAGTATGGAGAAATCGAATAGAACAACAGTTGGTCATATTAAACAAGAAATATCTTTAAAAAAGATATACGGCGTAAATAGTTTAATGAATGAGATCAAGGATAGCGAATGTCTTTTTCTGTGCAGTTCTTAGCTGCATCACTCGCAGTACGGGATGTTACGGGGAGTTTTCGCGGCTTATTTTACATTATAACATATTGCTGGTCATAAACCTATAGATACAAAACAGAAAACCAACAGAAGAATGGAAGTGAAATTTAAACATATGAGTCAACCGGCCACACAAGAAGTATCCGTATTTATAGGCGCGTTCTTCGAACAAACCTGTTTTAGTGGTTTGTCGGGCATTGCTATTTGATTCGATTATTAACAGTATCAATTATCATCGTGCAAATGCTTAAAGTGATATTATGGGCATTTTGCACTGTTGAATTGAGCTGAAAAGAATTAACAGGTCAAAATAGTTAGTTAAAATGTGGTTACTGATTAATTATCTGCAACTCACCTTGCTACCAGTTGTTTATAAAAATATATTTTATATTCGATATTCTTACGTGACCCACCCAGTCCTGTAAGCTGAAATGATCCGTAAAACAATTTCGTGTCTTTGTGTCGTATGAACAAATCTGCACTAAAACTAAATTTAGGTTCAACTCGTAAACGCATGATCAGTTGTCAAACGAAAGTACGGTTGATATTCAAATGCGTTATTTTTCTCTTTCTGGTATATTGTTTTAATATGATGATGCTGCATTAATTAATATAAGTGTATATGAAGTAGAAACATCAAAAATAATCAACGGTTGCGATAGACACCTATAAACTGTTACATGCTCATAATATCACTTTAGTACATTAGGCAATATGGACGAATAATTATTGTTAAATTTATCAACAATAATATTTATCATTGTATTGTTGAAAACACATTAAGAATCTATTATTTACACACCATAATTATATTGCTGAATATCTTCATTTAACATATTTCTGGTCTAAAGAAAATTCCAGGTCACCTAGTTCACGGATAGCGTCTTTATTATATAACGATTATTTTACTGGCCGCCAACTCCGGTGATGACCTGTATATAAACTCTGAATGTCCGCGAATTGACCCGATATACCTCGCGGGTTGAAATGCAATGCTTTAAAGTGAGGCCTCGCTTCCATTGCTCTTTATACTTTTGCATGTTAACATGTTGACAGGAATAAGGAAGTAAGTACTAAATATGAGAACATAGCCTTTTAAGTATAAACGCTCTTGCGCTGGTAATACTCTGAAAATAAAAGGTGTACGCACAAACTGTATTGATGTCGAGAATTGAGTGTAAAACTGTTCTATCTATTAAGCCTTTTCATTCGAGATAAAATTGTTTCATACAGTAAAACAGTGTTACAAAGACGCGGATATGTTTCCAATGTACTGGTGGTATACTCAAATCAGCCAATGGAATAAATGAAGTGTATTCATTCGTATCTAGCCGCGGGAAATTTTATTGGAATTTTATTGGACACTTACAAAGGTCAGGCTAAGGTGAAAAGCTGGCTTAAGACAGCTTACGCCGAAAAACTGCCATAAAAGCTGTCCAGACCGAAGCCACTGAGAAAGAGAATAGAGTACACGATTTTGCATACTGGCAGAATACCAGAATTGCCAGTATGAACTTTTTTTCTGACAATGGAATATATTCCCTTCTGAGGTCAGAAATTATTCTTTTTAACTTAAATTAAAGAGAAAATCTACTCCAACTCAAGCTAAGTCATATTCAGTGTTCAACTTTAATGTAAGAACATTGCAAATCTGTCACTCTCGATTACAACATTCTCCTTTACGAACTTGGATGCTTTTGACCAATACATGTGTGCGGTGCAGCCGAAACTTCAAATCACGTGTTTTTTTCAGTAGCCAATTATCACCCCATACGTAAACCATTTTTCTCAAGTCTCTCATACGCAATTACCGGTATTCTTAACCTTTTTTTTTACGGCGAGAAACACATCAGTGTCCATAATTCTAACACGGCACGCGACTTGTTTTCTATAGACAAAGAAGGAAATCGAGTGTGGGTAATTCTGCAATAATGTATGGGCGGAGCTTAATGTTTCGAAAATAGTTCCGAATAAATAAAGAAAATTTTGCAGTAAAATGCACGTGCTAAAACCCGCTCTAAAAGAATTGTAATAAATGTAGCATGTATATAAATGTAATGAAACAACAAATTGTATATTTGGATTTGGATAAGTGGCATAACCACGTCTACAAAGAATATTATTTGTAAGGAAACATTATTCAGAAAACATTAATTGAATGTCAGCTTTAACCTTTTCAGTAGCATCAATAAACGTGACATCATTAAGTTTCTAGTTCTCAATGAAATTGACGTCATTTGCAAAATATTTATGAATAAAAATGGCGTCATATGTTTGAACAATTCAATGACGTCACTAAATAGTGAACAATGTACTAAGAAGGGCGTAGTAAAAATATAGTTCACGTCCAAAAGCTTGAACCAAATCATTCAGAATCGTGTTAGAATCGAAATAATATTTTTATATGATGGTTTGTTGTCGAATAACCCACAGTAAGGAGTATAGATGCGTGTAATCAAATCACTTGTGCTTCGCACTCGTGATTTAATTTCTACGCACCTATACTCCTTACTGTGGGTTATTCGACAACAAACCATTATAGAAAAATATTCTTTCTTAAATAAACATAAAGTTATTTCAGTTCAGCACCAATTGAAGCTACAAATAGATTTGACGCATAGTAATATTCGGATATCGACGTGGCCGAATATTCAGGGGTCCTCTTGTGATACAACGCCTATGTACTTGATTAACAATTTAATGTTTCGTTTATTTCTTTATATGTTAACTGGAGCGCCACATACGTAACCTACCACAAAATGACATATATGTACATAAATTCTCAGTTATTATTGAAATGCAACATTCTTTTTTACATGAACATGACCCGCATCATGCGAAAATGGGTATGATGTCATATACGGCTAGCGTAGCTTCTGACCGCGTTTGCGCAGTCTTGTCAAAAGCAACACTGTAAGCCCCCCCCCCCCCCCCCCCCCCCCAAAAAAAAAATAAATAAAAAATGCGTGACTTTATAACGGGCAGGGTAGCTACTGACCAGACTGCGCGAATGTCAAAATGCATAAGACCCATTTTCGCATGACGAGGCTCATAAAATAAATCTTCTCTCCCATGGCAAGTAATTAATTTAAGCTGATGTGCTTGTTTTCCAATCCATGTCTATACGATGTCTAAATTTTTAAACTAAGGAATCGCGAATACACACCCTTTTGCTTCCTTCGCTCTGTCCGCTTATACCCCTAAATGTCAGCACAGTCTACATTATTTATTTATATTATTTCCCGTCAGTGTTTCAGGCGGGATCCGTTTTGGGACATTTTTTAAGGGAATTTGTATATTGCGTACACAAAGTTGTTTGTCACTGCTCACCCGACCGAACCTCGTGTTTCGATTTTTTTTGCTCATATTTGCTTAATTTACTTTTAGATAATATATCCGGCTTCCGCAAGACCACAACAAAATCTCAAGACCACAACAAAACATGGAAATTGCAGATTTTCTTAAAATAATACGTCCCAACTTATGTGAGTCCCGTAAGCAAATAAAGCAACTCGGTAGAAGAGTAGGTACTCACACTGGGTCCTCACATAATGCAGCGTACGGCGAAAACTCACGCAAACAAACACACACATACACGCATGCTGCTGCACACACATTCGTACTTGAAAAACATCCGAACCTGGGACAAGTTCGAACAAAAATTGTACATGAACATTATTAGAGGTATAATGCTCAATGAGTGAAAATTGTACCTGCGAACCGGGGAATACATTGCGTACAAACTTTGGAATCAGTGTCAACAGGGAAATATAGCTTCTATCAACAGGAATAATTAAGTGCGTACCAACTGCGAACATGCGATTGGTGCCAACTGGCGAATTCTGTAAACAAGTGCACAAACAATATATTGATACCGAAGTTAAAGTGGAATCGACCAAACATTAGCTGATAATGTGAAATGTGCTCGACGAATACCCTTAAATGATAACATTTTATCCCCTTCCTTCTCTTCCTCGAAAACAATCATGACATTGAGACCTTGATATTACATGACCAATTTGTCCAGGAAAGTTTAAGTTGCGCCATGTTTGATTAAGGTCATGTTCGATAAATGTCGGTGGTTTCGCTTATATTGTTATTGGTCATTAGGGGATGCGAAAACATGTCCGCTTACGCAATACGACTACGTGAGCATTCCGTCTTCCATGCATGTGTATGTCTACTGGTAAAGCGAGCGGCGCGATATTCGTGTACAACGTCACACATAGTATTCATTCAAGTAAGATTTTATATACGTAGTTGCATATCCTTGCCTTGTAACGGAATTTTAGACAAATGTACCATTAATATTAACACGTGCTTTTAAGTAATAAACTATTTCAAAGTCTATGAAAAACTAATCCCTGGAGTATTGCTGTGAGTTAGCGTTGTTTGACGTATCCGGGCGGGTAGACGTCCTCCTCATCCGAGGAATACCCAGCTTATCATCTAGGAGGTGTGATTGTATGTCATCAAGCCACATCAGAGGACAATGCCACCCGTGACGCAGACTGAAAAGTGCCACCACCACTTGGGATGCTTGGAAAACTCACCACGCAGGTACGCTTCATCTGCTTCTGCACCCATATTCCTATTTGGTTGCTTTCCTTGAGCCCAATTGGTTATTGTCGACCTGAAATGGTCCACAAGCCACCCTGGGGCGACTAGAAGCCGATTCATGTCACACTTGGGTGACTTCAAGCCGATTCTTGTCTACCGGTGGTGGCTAGAAGCCGATTCATCTCACCCTGGGGTGACATGAAGCCGATTCTAGTCACCCGGATGACTTGTGTTCCCTTTCAGGTCGACAATGACCCAATGAGCTTTACTTGACGGACGCATATGTGTTTCAAAATGCGTTGGTCAGTGCGAACAAATCGCACAAATGTGTACATTTTATTTTCTAAGTGTCCTCAATGTCGAATTTGTGGCAACACAAATAAATGTTGTCCATATGCGTTGAGAGATAAAATTAGTGTATCATCATTGTTAACAATTTTGTTATATTCATATAATAAATACATATTTTGCACACAACTTACGTTTAAAGTTAAAGTTACTAATTCTCATTGATCTACAATGTATATAGAAATCAAATGTTCAAGATGCTATCACTAGTCCCAGTTACAATAACCCAACCCCATGCTAATGACCCTCCGGTCTGTACACATAAGTTGTACGTATGTACTCATAAAAGCTCAAAGCAGATAAAGATCGCTAGGTCTTTTAAAGTTGCTGAATGTTTGAATAGTTGTACAACAATGTCACACATTGCTCCTAAATACAAATATCCTGCAATATAGTAATATTCATACTAGATCGTGTGCTCTTTCCTGTGTTTCAGGATAATCAATACTGGAATAAATGATTGTATATAATACACCATAATACACCATTTTATTCGGAGCTAATTCCGGTGGAGTCAACAGGGTTTCAAATCAGTTTAAGATTAAAATTGTTGTAATGTATCATATTGGTATACTTTATCTCTTTAATTCCATTAAATATAATCAAGTTGGGGTATAAAGGGACAAAGTTTAAACATGCCTTCAATCTGTGTCCCTGTAAACTTAATAATTCAAGTGAAAACAATGGTAAATTGTTGTGCTACGAATTACAAATTAGATATGTTGTTGTGTTAGTTTTTAAGTAATTCTGCTGAGAAAAATAACACATTTGAGATAATGTTGTGATTGTTAAAATTTACATGTATTATGTTATACTAATAAACCGTCGGAGCTTAGGATTTTTCACTTAAATGGCGACGAGGCATTCACGAACTGTTAATAAGTAAACTGCATTGAGCTTGTGTAAAAGTTTCTGGGAGGGCTATGATGATGCAAGACCCGCTATAGCGGACGTGTATGGGCCTTTACAGATAATGAGAGGGAGAAGTGTAGTAAAATAAGATCACTCCCAACAGCCTTGATTTTGGTAAGCTTTTTTACTAACAAGTTTAGAGTGTCTGGTTCCAACTCGGGAGACCCTGGTTCAATCCCGGTTTGAGCTCAGGATTTTTCACTTAAACTCTAATGCCTACTTCAAACAGAGTAGACTCATCTATAGACTTACCTGACGACGAGATAATCGACAACATGATCAACCGATATGATGCTGATGATGATGATGATGATGATGATGATGATGATGATGATGATGATGATGATGATGGTACTTAGACTGTGGTTCTGACAAAGAAAGTGACGACGAGAGCAACCCGAAAGGACTCGACATGTACTGCAAGTGACGATGCAGTCCGCGCCAATGAGAAGTTTTTGTTGGTGGGAATAAATCTCGATTGCCTTTTTTAAGCAAACCAATAAATATTTTAATAAAAAGAAAATACATTGCCAAAAAGAATATATTCAAAGAGCATTCAAAACAGAACATACAATCAATGTCTAGCAAAATAATGGGTATATAAATAACGCACAAATCTACGAAACGAACAAATACATCTATCTTTGATATGACATGCATCTACGTTTCTTCATAATTTTCCATTCTACAAGTAAGTTTTTTATCAATACACTACGTTGATTGTTTTCACTGTAACAGACCAGATATATGCTTTTCTTTTAAAGCTATATTCGTCTCGGTCTGATTCATTCATGCAGTATTTCTAAACAAGGATAACATACACACACCTTTGTCAATCAAACAGCACAGGATATGACCTCTTTAAAACGTAAATAATGATAATTCAACAGTGAAGTTTTTTTTTAGATTTAAACAAAAGTAATACCTAATATATGTGTTGTCATCTATTGCATTAATAAACAATCTCTTAGCAGGAAAGCCGAAGATAGACTCATTCACTATAGTTAGTTTAGAGAGTATCAATCGTAGACTCCCGCCCTAAATGTAGTTTAGAGAGTATCCATCGTTGACTCACGCAATAAACGTTTTTTTAGAGAGTATCACTCGTAGACTCACACACTAAACGTAGTTTAGAGAGTATCAATCGAAGACTCACACACTAAACGTAGTTTAGGGAGTATCAATCGAAGACTCACACACTAAACGTAGTTAAGAAATAATCAATCGTAGACTCACCCACAAGCGTAGTTTAGAGGGTATCAATCGTAGACTCACACACTAAGCGTAGTTAATAAATAATCAATCGTAGACTCACACACTAAGCGTAGTTAATAAATAATCAATCGTAGACTCACACACTAAAACGTAGTTTAGAGGGTATCAATCGTAGACTCACACACTAAACGTAGTTTAGAGGGTATCACTCGTAGACTCACACACTTAAGGTAGCACTATACAGTTTTGAGCCTTGGTGTCGAATTGGCAGGGGAGAAATTTCTTATAAATAGGGATACAATAAAACTGAGCAGCAATAATAGTGTTTTACAAGTTTAAAGTATCAGATTTGAGTGGTGGTGGTTTGAAATGCATGCTTAGTGAATTCGAAAATGTGTCTAGTGCCTAGCCAGTGTGTCTGCTGGGCAGTCAAGGTCATGAAATACGTACATGCTGGTTTCTAGCTCCGAAGGCTAATTTTGCATGAATTTTAAAGGTGCCTCCACTCATCTGAATTTCTGCAAAAAACCGCGTGGATGACCCTAGGATTCTTCGGTGTCGGTCAAATATCTCTTTAGTGATGCAGTAAAACAGAAAGTGTTTAATGAACTGGCATTTGCAGTTAAGTGGTAAATTTGTGTTGAAAATCACAGAAATGGCCTCGAAAACAGGTGACGTTCAGACCCCTAAATTGGCTGATTTTCCATGATAAAAATATACAGCAAGTGGGTGCACCATGGCTATCCATGTATTTTTTGGAAGACATACCCCCAACAATACTGAAGATATGTTTTGTATGATTTCAGGTGTAGACGTTGTGTTAGCTGTGAGGACGGACAGTGCCCCCACCCCCATTCTATACATAGATGGTGACGTCACTACGTTATTATCACCTCTATACTTAGACGCATCACGCACCTCCATTTGGAGGCATTTATGACTACGACACAAAGAAGTCCGCGGATGAATGAAGAATTTGCTTTATAAGTAAATTTTCATGTTATGATTTAAAATTTAAGTATAATTTTGTTCAGTCTTACGGTCTTATGTAAGTATCAATTAAAATTTTCGTAAGTTTTCAACAATTTCGCTCTTTATTCATTTTTTTTAAACTGTACTTTCACTTTTGGTTGTATAACAACATGTATCCTTTATTGACGAAAGTTTGCAATGAAAAAGCGTTTTCAAAACCGCTTAAAAAGTTTCAGAAGGTGTATCTGATGCATGTTATGAATAGACACAATGTCATAGCTATATTGCCGACTAGTATGGGAACAATTTGGTATTTCAAGTGGCTCCATTTGAATTGCAAGAGAAGTTCAAATTGACTTGTTCAGTTTGTTAAATTTTGACACCCTAATTATATATTTTTTTTATAAGTGCCTGATAGATTTTTTTCTTTAAATAATTGAGATCAATGAAAATTTTAGTAAACGCACAGCATTGATGTCCTATGATGGTCATTTTTTAGTGGAATAGTATGTTACAATAAAACAATTATAACTATTGTATTAATGAATTTAGATTAGGTGTCATCTTTAAATGGGGTAGTAATTCATTATATGAGATTAGCACATTACATAGTTGAAAAATAAATAACACTTTAATGACTTACCATAGTAAAATAAAGTAGCATAGAATATGTTGCAGGTCATAAAATGTAAAACTGAAATTGAAGAAGCTTTACAAATATTTTACACTGACAACACTGCTGGTTTTCCAAAAAAAAAATCCTTCCTATCTACCTGCCCTAGTTTTTTGGGGCAAATTTAAATATTATTAATATAATTGAGTTAAATTATTAAAATATCAATATGTTTTGATTACATTAGCTTATTATATTATTAATAATAAATACTTTGCAAGGAAAGTCCAATTCTGTTTTTATTAGTCTTAATTAGGTACTAGTAAAATTGAAAATATCAGTGACATCCAAAACTTGGCTTATATGCGTATGAATGCATATTTTCTTTGACAGTTACATAGTACCCTATTTAATTGGATTAAAAACAACAAAAAACTATAGTTTTACAACCCAGCCCAAGTTGACTCAAACTGAATTAATTCATCAATTGATCCTATTTAATTATATTAAAAACAACATGTGTAAGATTTTGAGAATATCCCATGTATTCCTCTAGTATTCCTCTAGTACACCAACATGCACGTCTTTCTAATGATTTACATGCACTCCTTAAACAGTTTAACAAAAATAATGAATGATTAATCCAAAGAAAACAACAAACAAGCTGCTTCATATAAAAAGTTTATTACATAAGATTACATAAGCAAAATAATCATTTTGATAATAAATCAAGATTATACTTCAACCAAACCATTATAAATTTATTGTGGGGTGGGGGGGGGGGGGTAATGTAAGCACTAAAACTAAAATGGGGGAAATGTCTGGGGAGGGAACATCTTAGGGCGGGCGTCCGGAATTCCTGCTAAGGGCGACAGTGTTGTTAATGTGTCTTTAGAAGAAATAACTGAAGGAAAGTACTTATTGGTGTATGCCCATCCAGAAGCATTTCTGAGCATATCAATTGGAACAGCAATATTGAATGCATTTGAAAGAGATATAACTGTTTCATGAATTGCTTTTGTTGAAGCCCACAAGTCATGGTCCTTTAATGGTAGCTTTCCTATTAGGGAATTTTATACTTATTTTTTACTCTACAATCTAGCTCTTTTGTCATAAAATGAGAAGTTTTATTATTAGTTTTAAATGGAAAACATACATTATGTCATTGTCAAGAAAAATAAAGCTGTAAAAATCTCACCTGCTCGTCTTTGATGTTGCAATTAGCACATTCAGCATTTTCAGTATCTACTAAATAAATATATGAAAGTGCCAAATGTCCAAGATACCATGACGTCCTCCTCAAAATGTTAGATCCTTTGAACTCCATTTATTTTATCCCTGATTAATCCTCTCACACATGAGGCCTACATGTAAGATTCCTTGTAATGTTCACAGCGTTTATTTTAAATTGTTTACGTTCTCAAATTTTAGCAGGTATTTAATTATAAATATTTATTTATGATTTTGATTTATTTACTATTTCGAAGATACAGTCTTGCAACGTGTTTAGTTAGTCTAAGTTACGTGTTTAGTGATTCTTACAAACAATAGACTGACATAAAAAGTGGCTCCTTTTGAAGCACAAACTGCATCCATGTATATATTACAGCTGGCCCGGTTTGATGGGGCCTGTTTTTGATAATAATTAATTACCATTTTTCACTTCCGTGTTTATTATGTTTACCAACGCCATGATGGAAAAAAGTTCGTTTCCCACAATCCTTAGCGCGCATTCACACAGGTCAGTAAGACCGGTGTGACACAATGCCCACACCCCGGCAGCCAGTAGCCGATTTGTGAAAAACTGTAGTGTGCCCCAAACGTAGTTTAGGTTACAATATACTAAATGCTATACCCTCTAAAAAATGGAACGTCATTTATTTGAAGACACAATTCTCTGTATGTGCACTTGCCATGACTTTATTTTTGAATATTTCTGTGTGCATGTGGTAGGGAAAACATTGTTGTATACTACAAATTCAGTTTTGCTTATAGGTTGGAGACTACATGAGATTTTGACAGATGGCGGGAAACCCACATCAACTGGAGTCAGCCGGTAAAAAGGTGGCCTTAAAACAGTGACCGTTGATTCGCGTCGAGTTCTTTCTTACATACTGCATTACCTATCTTTTTTATTGTTTAAATCCATTCGGCTTGGCATGCTCTTTAAGAAAAGGTATGGGTACGGGGGTGTCTACGCGCAAAAGTTTGACTTTATTTTTCGTTGAAGTTGTTGATTTTACATTGAATTTGTTAAGGAAATCTTTTTGGTATATTATAACCTTTAGAGGGTATCAATCGTAGACTCACACACTAAACGTAGTTTAGAAATAATCAATCGTAGACTCACATACTAAAACGTAGTTTAGAGGGTATCAATCGTAGACTCAAACACTAAACGTAGTTTAGAGAGTATCAATCGAAGACTCACACACTTAACGTAGTTAAGAAATAATCAATCGTAGACTCACACACTTAACGTAGTTAAGAAATAATCAATCGTAATGTTTTACAATGTTTGTAAGAATTTCACTTTAAAATTTGAAGTCATCGTCCTGTGTGCGAGTTGGTTCCATTTTGGTTCAAATCATTTTGAGTAACAATATATATTAAGGCTAAAAGCAGCATCCCATCAATTAATACACACAACGACGGGTGTAAAATGATCCATAGATTTCCTGCCGAAGCCCTCATCTTCCATCTATTTGTAAAGAAGTTGGTATTGTATAATTAAACATCAAAGTTTTGCGATTGTTACAACGTGATATGGCATGCAACATTTTGGAATTTCTTGGTGCATAGAGTGCCACACATTCGGCACGTTGCTTATGTTCATTACTGTCTGCTATTGAAGCATCAATATGATATAATATAACTTTGCCGGTGCAAAAGTCCGTGGCATAGCATTCACTATTCTACATAATAAATTGTTTTTGTATCTGATGTCATTTTATGTTCTCTGTCAGTGGTGCTGTTCGTATTAGTTTAAACCTATTTATTTTACGCTCGATTGCATCGAAAGCCTCAGGCTTTCGATAAACGCTCTCGAGTCCGTTTCTTGGGCCTAGAACCAGTACTTGGTGTCTTTGGGAGAGATCTAAAGAACGCCTCCACGGTTGGGATCGAACCCATAACCTCCCGGTCGCTAGGCGGACACCCTATATATCCATTAAACCACGGGGACCTGTTTGTATTCGTCCGAAGAAAGCATCTATCTGGTATGATATGGCTGCGTCGGTGCAACACTCTGTGGCGAAGTGTTCACAATTGTACTGAGTGAAACTATTGGGTGTCTCTCCAATGTGGATTTCTTCTCTACACAATACTGTTGTGGGTTTTGCTGCTGCGCTTAATGGGTAGTTGGTTTTAAATAAATTTAAGTTCATTCATAATAACGACTGTTCTTTCCACAATTCCAGAGATTGTCATTTAAATTATACAGAGTTGTCCATGTACTTTACCGACATGTTAAAAAATTGCGTGGTGGATTCTTTTTTCGAGAGTTCGTTCAAAGAATATATGATCTCCAGGAATCAATAAATGAATACATGTAGTATTCACGCTGACTTTAGTGATTCCTTCGGGAGACTGTGTGATGTTATTTTCCATCCAAAATTGCAATAAGCTACTTCAACAACATTGAAGGGGCCTTTTCACAGATTTTGGCATATTTTGAAGTTTGTCATTAAATGCTTTATATTGATAAATGTAAACATTGGATCTTAAAAGCTCCAGTAAAAAATCAAGAATAAAATTTTAAAAAAGGAAAAAAACTAGCCGGTACTTACTCGAACCAGTGACCCCCGGAGTCCTGGAGTAAGTCTGAAGTAAAAACGCATTAGCCATCTCGGCTATTCCGCTGGGTATGCACAAGTGTAAGTATTTTATACCTTATATACGCAATCTTCGTAGTTTCGTACATTTAAACGACAACAACAGAACTCTCCAAATTATTCAATCGTTTCGCGTTGCAACGCTTTATAATTTTTAGGTTTTCAAATCGTCAAAAGATACATATAATGGCAATATTGGACTATGTTAAATGTTCAGTAATACTGTTTCCTCACAAATATCATATCTAAAACGAAGACTTACGAATCTGAGACAACTTTTTTCAATTTTGTCAATTTACCAAACCGTGAAAAGATCCCTTTAAAACTTAGCACGCACCAAATACCGGTTGAGTTGGGGTTTTTTAAATTTCATAAGAGATTTGCAATGTCTACTGTTATGTTCGACGAAAAATAATACGATAATTCTACTTCAGGACGAATGCATGTGTAAGCTACGTACTGAGCTTCTCAATGTTCACTATCCCGCTATGATTTTAATCGATTTCGCGTTAGACTGTACATGACTGTCATGCCATAGGCAAATGAAATTTATAATCCTGAACAATGTCTTTTGTTACAATTCAGTTTTATATTACTGACTTCAGACGGTATTGCAAAAATGGCATTGTATTGGTTTTTAGAGCAATAACTAAATTAAAGAGTACGTTGATTTTAGAAAGGCTTCGATGTTCACAAGAAAAAAACTCATCAAATGTCACAAAGACACAATATATCTGACATCGCGATTGTTAAATAACTTTTAAATGCTAGAAGATTATTTGTAACGATAACTTTCATAATCATGAAAGTAGGCAGCGCAAGCGAACATATTAAACGAAAACTCGCACGCGCACGAACTAACGCGCACGCACTCAAGCACACACGCAAACACACACGCACACACACGCGCGCATGCACGCACACACAAACACTTACACACACAAACACGCTCACATTGCACGAGCACGAACGCATGATGCGCACGCAAGCACACACACACAAACACACGTACGAGCGAGCACGCACGCACACAAGAATACATACACAAACACACGTAAGAGCGAGCACGGACGCACGCACACATACACAAACGCACGTATGAGCTAGCACCACACATACACAAAGACACGTACGAGCGAACACGCTCACAAACACACAACCACACACAAAAACACGCTCACTCCACTTGAGTGGAAATTTGGATGTTTACGCTTCTTTCATGAAACAATTCTCAGACTTACGTGTTAGGATACAGAATATTCTTTAAATTGGAATATTTAGGAATACCTTTAATATTGAGTCAAACTTGGTTATAACTGCCTTAATCTTCATTAATCATCATATAGAACATTCTGTCAAGTAAATTATCACCCGTGGAAGCATTTATATTTTCAAACGCTGGAGTATTTTTGTGTGTTTGTAAGTCTATTGTTTATTCTTAAGTCTAAGAATGGGTTGGTAAACACGGGCCCTGAGTGTAGTTGGACGGGGGTTTATCTTGAGTTGATTCTCCTGTGTATCATACAGTTATTGAAAAAGTGTGACCGCGCACTTCATGCAGCCAGGATAGGTCCCTGATTTATATCAATGTAATTTTGATAGTACGTTAATGCTTTCATTAAGCATTATTTACTAATGTAAATCACAACATGAACAGTTTCCCGTTGCTTAATTTGTGTGCGAGGCCTTCCTCTGTATCTTACTTGTGGCAGTATTGCTAACATGAACGCGATACTGAACTTACAATACAAATCTAAATACGATTCTTCCTGGAACCTATACAGTTTCAAGTACATCCAACTGAAATCGTTGTGTCGGTCTGTGGCAATTGCAGGCCAGATACATGACATACAAATAAAATAGTGCGAAAAGACACCAGAAAATATCAATTACACCAACACTCAGACAAAGTCCGGCACAAGTCTGTGTACATCATTCCATCAGCAGGCACGTCAATAAAAAAGGTAGGCAAAGGTCATTCATCTAGAACAGAAAAGTAGCAAATGTAAAGTAAATTAGATAACGAATGTAAGGTTCTCAGAGGACCAACTGATGCACAGCAGAGTTAATATAAATTAAAATAAATAAATATAAAATAAATTATAAATATAATATAAAAATATAAATTATAGCTTTATCAGAGCCAACATGTCAAAGCAAGCGGCGATCTCATTCTTTGTACTCAATATTACATAAGTCATATGCATCGCTTTATGAAATAATGTGTGGCGAAACAGTGGGCGATCCCGCCCACTTCTCATTAAATCAGCCACCAAGCATGCTACGATCCTGAAAGCGCGTGAATGATTTTAATGTAAAAGATTACAATACAAATAACTTAAATCTTAATATTAATGTCAAGCTTTGTGTTAATCCATTCAATTGTTTGAATGTATAAAATAATGCGCTTTTCAATCACTTTTGAGACTTTGTGTCTATGGTGAATAGAGCGAGAACATAATTTCGGGGGTATTTCCAGAGATATCGATTATTTTATCAACTGTACGTGAAACATGGCACGGCATCGAACGCCATACGTTAGAAGCCACTTATACAGCGCTCCCAAGCGACCTCCAAACAGTTTCAGTACTTCATTAATCCAATATGCGTTGTATCATTCCAGAATATCAATATATTTGTTTAATATACTTTTAAGTGTTCCCTTTTTCCTGAATTGAGTCGTTAAAAGTATAATGAAAAATAAATAGCAGTGGTTCAACAAGCAAATCATTAATTGGTTGTTTATAATCACATATAAAAGAGTATTTTCGTGTTGATCTAGATACTCTCGTACACCATTCTTTAAATTGGCACGACATATAGTTCCCATTTTCTTACCGTTGCCGTCAGCAATCTTTCTGAAATCGTCAAAGATATAATAAGGAAAATGACAGCTGTCATTTCTACTGCCATCTTTCAATTTATAGAAATTGCCAAATATCTATTCAAAAGGTTAGTACTTAACACATCCTATTTCTCAAATCCGTTCGAGAGAGTCTATATCACGTGTATAAAATTAATCGACAAATAAATATTGTGGATGCACAGTAAAGAATAAATATTTATTACACAGTTAAAAGAATAAACGCTATTACAAAGAAGACAAAATAACTTAACCATAACTAACCAAACACGACCTTCTGCCTCCTTCTGTACAGTGTATGCACAGACTATTCACATCGACGTACGGCATCACCTCAATGGGATTAACGGCACGTGCATCTCTGTCCCATGTTTTGCGTGAGGCCGCTTTCACTTCGAGATGCTCTCTACCCGGACCTTCATAAAAAGGATTGGACTCGCTCAATATACTTGTCTTCAATAGTCTTCCTCGTAAGTACTGGGTCAACAATAAAGTTTCTAGTAACGCTGAAAATGCTTATATTATCCTCTTGGAAATAACTTTTTGGTGGCTCAAATACAGGATTCAAAATGATTAACATGTTGAAATTGTCGTCAGTTTCTTTGATTATGAATGCCCTATTGCCTATTGAAGGCTTGGATGTCTTAAGGAATAGCCTTCATACCCGTGCGCTTGTTGAAACGGTCTGTTAAGACCAACTTTCTGGCCGAACGGCCGGTGCAACATAAACGTACATGTAAAGCGAGCTTCCCGTGCCAGTCTCCTCTTTTTGTTTGAAGGCACAACATATGGGCGATATTTGAATACTAAAATATCGTGTATCGCTTCGTGTGTCGCGCAAAGTATCATGTGTCGCTTCGTGTTTCGTGTGTCGCCCTTTGAACGCGAGACCCGATATTTTGCGCTATACTCAACGTGACAAACGATATTTTGCGCGATACACGAAGCGACACACGATATTTTGCGCGATTGATGTTCTATGATGGTCATTTTTTAGTGGAATAGTATGTTACAATAAAACAATTATAACTATTGTATTAATGAATTTAGATTAGGTGTCATCTTTAAATGGGGTAGTAATTCATTATATGAGATTAGCACATTACATAGTTGAAAAATAAATAACACTTTAATGACTTACCATAGTAAAATAAAGTAGCATAGAATATGTTGCAGGTCATAAAATGTAAAACTGAAATTGAAGAAGCTTTACAAATATTTTACACTGACAACACTGCTGGTTTTCCAAAAAAAAAAAATCCTTCCTATCTACCTGCCCTAGTTTTTTGGGGCAAATTTAAATATTATTAATATAATTGAGTTAAATTATTAAAATATCAATATGTTTTGATTACATTAGCTTATTATATTATTAATAATAAATACTTTGCAAGGAAAGTCCAATTCTGTTTTAATTAGTCTTAATTAGGTACTAGTAAAATTGAAAATATCAGTGACATCCAAAACTTGGCTTGTATGCGTATGAATGCATATTTTCTTTGACAGTTACATAGTACCCTATTTAATTGGATTAAAAACAACAAAAAACTATAGTTTTACAACCCAGCCCAAGTTGACTCAAACTGAATTAATTCATCAATTGATCCTATTTAATTATATTAAAAACAACATGTGTAAGATTTTGAGAATATCCCATGTATTCCTCTAGTATTCCTCTAGTACACCAACATGCACGTCTTTCTAATGATTTACATGCACTCCTTAAACAGTTTAACAAAAATAATGAATGATTAATCCAAAGAAAACAACAAACAAGCTGCTTCATATAAAAAGTTTATTACATAAGATTACATAAGCAAAATAATCATTTTGATAATAAATCAAGATTATACTTCAACCAAACCATTATAAATTTATTGTGGGGTGGGGGGGGGGGGGGTAATGTAAGCACTAAAACTAAAATGGGGGAAATGTCTGGGGAGGGAACATCTTAGGGCGGGCGTCCGGAATTCCTGCTAAGGGCGACAGTGTTGTTAATGTGTCTTTAGAAGAAATAACTGAAGGAAAGTACTTATTGGTGTATGCCCATCCAGAAGCATTTCTGAGCATATCAATTGGAACAGCAATATTGAATGCATTTGAAAGAGATATAACTGTTTCATGAATTGCTTTTGTTGAAGCCCACAAGTCATGGTCCTTTAATGGTAGCTTTCCTATTAGGGAATTTTATACTTATTTTTTACTCTACAATCTAGCTCTTTTGTCATAAAATGAGAAGTTTTATTATCCAACAGGTTTTGTGTTTGAACCTCACAAATTTTATAATACCAAAGTCCCATCATATAATCATCATCACAATCAGCAGCAGCATTATCATATTCATCATCATCATCATCGTTAGCAGCAGCATCATTGTGTTGTATTATCAGAATTCAATACAAATACAAACACAACCATTACAACTCTTACTACTACTACTACTACTACTAATTAATAAATTATCTACTACTACAACAAGAACAACAACTACGACTACTACTACTGATCTTACTTCTACTACTACTAGTCTACTACTACTACTACTACTACTACTACTACTACTACTACTACTACTACTACTACTTCTACTACTACTACCACCACCACCACCACCACCACTACTACTACTACTACTACTTCTACTACTACTACTACTACTACTTGGTACACCAGAACTTGTTGTCCATGAAGACGATAATGAGAACTCCCAGAGTATTGATCGAACCCTCGCCCAGTGGACATCATTCTCTACACCATAGCGACCATGAATTAATATTTGATGCCATGTACAACATAATTCACCTTATTACACAAAACATGGAATACACAAAATGAATGAAAATGCTTTAAAATAAATGCAAATTTGAAATTTGAAACAAAACAACCTAAGCAATACATAATAAGAAACACTACATTATTGAAACACTGATACCATGAACATTTTAGGGTGTAACACCTTATGTACATGTACCAGACCTTTTATGTACTACCGGCACTTTGAAACTTTACGTACCACCTACATAAAATACAGGTGTTATTTCCATTCATTCATAGCAGTCCTAATGAATTAAGGTCATTCTCTAAACATGATTAAAGTCTAAAGAAGGAAATAGTTTGATTTTTTTACAGTTTGAACATTAAGGTCATTCTCTCTTCTCTTCAAAGTATCACATTTCAATTATACAATATAATACAAACATTTTAGACTTTATAATCCTTAGTCAGGATAAGATAAGAGACAAATGAATTTTTATAATTTACTTCAATTTCAGGTAAGACTAATAAATCATTTATTAAGTACTACATGTACTTGGGCTAATAAATTGAACTAAGACACTCAGTGACACTTAGACAATCTGACAAAATATAAAATCTATGGCCAATATAGATCTATAAGTCTAAATTCATAAATACTATCACACAAAATACATTTCATCAATAACACACATTCATATTAAATTAGTTATCTCTTTATATTATAACTATGGTACATAAAGTGTCAGATAGTGGTACATAAAGTGTCGGTACATAAACGGACTGGTACGTAATGTGCGACATTCAACATTTTAAAAATGTTAACAATATATGGACTTCATTGTTTGGCATATACGCAATCAAAGCATATTTATTAAAAATTAAAACACACTGTTCATGGCTGTATCTTTTTATTTATACATGCATCAACTATTCTGGTTATTAATACATTTTTAAAATTATATATAAACAAGAGCACCACATTATGGGTGCCAAGCTAGGCTGCGGTGCAGTTTTGAATAAATGAAATTTATTAAAAGAATTTTTAGAGGTTAGTGACCTTGATCTTTGACCGAGTGACCCCAAAATGGGTGTGGTGTGTAGAAATCATCAAGGTGCATATACATGTGGGGTTTCAATGTTTTAGGTGGAAGCACTTTGATTTTTGAGCCTATGTAAAGGTTTTAGCACGACGCGGACGTCTGATGATGAGCTGTCTATGACAATACCTAGGGTTTTCCCCGAAAACAGCCGAGCTAAAATTGAGCGCCATTAGTCCAATTTTTTGACGCTCTTAAATATTAAGCTACTTTTTATATAGGTAATATTTGTAGCAAAGAATTTAGCCCATATAAAAAGTATCTCTAAATTCTTTGCGCGCCTTATAAAAGACTAGAGCGCCATATAAATTAAATGGAAAACATACATTATGTCATTGTCAAGAAAAATAAAGCTGTAAAAATCTCACCTGCTCGTCTTTGATGTTGCAATTAGCACATTCAGCATTTTCAGTATCTACTAAATAAATATATGAAAGTGCCAAATGTCCAAGATACCATGACGCCCTCCTCAAAATGTTAGATCCTTTGAACTCCATTTATTTTATCCCTGATTAATCCTCTCACACATGAGGCCTACATGTAAGATTCCTTGTAATGTTCACAGCGTTTATTTTAAATTGTTTACGTTCTCAAATTTTAGCAGGTATTTAATTATAAATATTTATTTATGATTTTGATTTATTTACTATTTCGAAGATACAGTCTTGCAACGTGTTTAGTTAGTCTAAGTTACGTGTTTAGTGATTCTTACAAACAATAGACTGACATAAAAAGTGGCTCCTTTTGAAGCACAAACTGCATCCATGTATATATTACAGCTGGCCCGGTTTGATGGGGCCTGTTTTTGATAATAATTAATTACCATTTTTCACTTCCGTGTTTATTATGTTTACCAACGCCATGATGGAAAAAAGTTCGTTTCCCACAATCCTTAGCGCGCATTCACACAGGTCAGTAAGACCGGTGTGACACAATGCCCCCACCCCGGCAGCCAGTAGCCGATTTGTGAAAAACTGTAGTGTGCCCCAAACGTAGTTTAGGTTACAATATACTAAATGCTATACCCTCTAAAAAATGGAACGTCATTTATTTGAAGACACAATTCTCTGTATGTGCACTTGCCATGACTTTATTTTTGAATATTTCTGTGTGCATGTGGTAGGGAAAACATTGTTGTATACTACAAATTCAGTTTTGCTTATAGGTTGGAGACTACATGAGATTTTGACAGATGGCGGGAAACCCTCATCAACTGGAGTCAGCCGGTAAAAAGGTGGCCTTAAAACAGTGACCGTTGATTCGCGTCGAGTTCTTTCTTACATACTGCATGACCTATCTTTTTTATTGTTTAAATCCATTCGGCTTGGCATGCTCTTTAAGAAAAGGTATGGGTACGGGGGTGTCTACGCGCAAAAGTTTGACTTTATTTTTCGTTGAAGTTGTTGATTTTACATTGAATTTGTTAAGGAAATCTTTTTGGTATATTATAACCTTTAGAGGGTATCAATCGTAGACTCACACACTAAACGTAGTTTAGGGAGTATCAATCGTAGACTCAAACACTAAACGTAGTTTAGGGAGTATCAATCGTAGACTCAAACACTAAACGTAGTTTAGGGAGTATCAATCGTAGACTCACACACTAAACGTAGTTTAGGGAGTATCAATCGTAGACTCACACACAAAACGTAGTTTAGGGAGTATCAATCGAAGACTCACACACTAAACGTAGTTTTGAGGGTATCAATCGTAGACTCACACACTAAACGTAGTTTAGGGAGTATCAATCGTAGACTCAAACACTAAACGTAGTTTAGGGAGTATCAATCGTAGACTCAAACACTAAACGTAGTTTAGGGAGTATCAATCGTAGACTCAAACACAAAACGTAGTTTAGGGAGTATCAATCGAAGACTCACACACTAAACGTAGTTTTGAGGGTATCAATCGTAGACTCACACACTAAACGTAGTTTAGGGAGTATCAATCGTAGACTCAAACACTAAACGTAGTTTAGGGAGTATCAATCGTAGACTCAAACACTAAACGTAGTTTAGGGAGTATCAATCGTAGACTCAAACACTAAACGTAGTTTTGAGGGTATCAATCGTAGACTCAAACACTAAACGTAGTTTAGGGAGTATCAATCGAAGACTCAAACACTAAACGTAGTTTAGGGAGTATCAATCGAAGACTCAAACACTAAACGTAGTTTAGGGAGTATCAATCGAAGACTCACACACTAAACGTAGTTTAGAAATAATCAATCGTAGACTCAAACACTAAACGTAGTTTAGGGAGTATCAATCGTAGACTCACACACTAAACGTAGTTTAGGGAGTATCAATCGTAGACTCAAACACTAAACGTAGTTTAGGGAGTATCAATCGTAGACTCAAACACAAAACGTAGTTTAGAAATGATCAATCGTAGACTCACACACTAAACGTAGTTTTGAGAGTATCAATCGAAGACTCACACACTAAACGTAGTTTAGAAATAATCAATCGTAGACTCACATACTAAAACGTAGTTTTGAGGGTATCAATCGTAGACTCAAACACTAAACGTAGTTTAGAGAGTATCAATCGAAGACTCACACACTTAACGTAGTTAAGAAATAATCAATCGTAGACTCACACACTTAACGTAGTTTAGAAATAATCAATCGTAGACTCACATACTAAAACGTAGTTTAGAAATAATCAATCGTAGACTCAAACACTAAACGTAGTTTAGAAATAATCAATCGTAGACTCACATACTAAAACGTAGTTTTGAGGGTATCAATCGTAGACTCAAACACTAAACGTAGTTTAGAGAGTATCAATCGTAGACTCACACACTTAACGTAGTTAAGAAATAATCAATCGTAGACTCACACACTAAACGTAGTTTTGAGGGTATCAATCGTAGACTCAAACACTAAACGTAGTTTAGAGAGTATCAATCGTAGACTCACACACTTAACGTAGTTAAGAAATAATCAATCGTAGAATCACCCACTTAACGTAGTTAAGAAATAATCAATCGTAGACTCACATACTAAAACGTAGTTTTGAGGGTATCAATCGTAGACTCAAACACTAAACGTAGTTTAGAGAGTATTAAGGTAGACTCACACACTTAACGTAGTTAAGAAATAATCAATCGTAGACTCACACACTTAACGTAGTTAAGAAATAATCAATCGTAGACTCACCCACAAGCGTAGTTTAGGGAGTATCAATCGTAATGTTTTACAATGTTTGTAAGAATTTCACTTTAAAATTTGAAGTCATCGTCCTGTGTGCGAGTTGGTTCCATTTTGGTTCAAATCATTTTGAGTAACAATATATATTAAGGCTAAAAGCAGCATCCCATCAATTAATACACACAACGACGGGTGTAAAATGATCCATAGATTTCCTGCCGAAGCCCTCATCTTCCATCTATTTGTAAAGAAGTTGGTATTGTATAATTAAACATCAAAGTTTTGCGATTGTTACAACGTGGTATGGCATGCAACATTTTGGAATTTCTTGGTGCATAGAGTTTCACACATTCGGCACGTTGCTTATGTTCATTACTGTCTGCTATCGAAGCATCAATATGATATAATATAACTTTGCCGGTGCAAAAGTCCGTGGCATAGCATTCACTATTCTACATAATAAATTGTTTTTGTATCTGATGTCATTTTATGTTCTCTGTCAGTGGTGCTGTTCGTATTAGTTTAAACCTATTTATTTAATACTTTCCGGTGGTTTATAGAGAAATATCAGTGAATTAAAACTGATAATTTCACTGTTTCAAACAATGAAAATTATCAGTGAGAATTATCGATAATTTTCACTGTTTATGTTAAATGACGTCATTTTTTGGACGAAATGACGTCATTTTCCCAACGTAATTCTTTAGTTAAACTCTTTAACAATGTTTATAAACTGTGAAAAAAAGCATAAAATAAAAAGAAAATGTGTTGGGTTCGGTGGATTATCGATTTTAATTCACTCGTGATCATATAAAATGTATATTTTCACTCGTGGCTGCGCCACTCGTGAAAATATTATTTTCTATGATCACTCGTGAATTAAAATCGATAATCCACCGAATCCAACAAATATCCTCTATTTATTTTACGCTCGATTGCATCGAAAGCCTCAGGCTTTCGATAAACGCTCTCGAGTCCGTTTCTTGGGCCTAGAACCAGTACTTGGTGTCTTTGGGAGAGATCTAAAGAACGCCTCCACGGTTGGGATCGAACCCATAACCTCCCGGTCGCTAGGCGGACACCCTATATATCCATTAAACCACGGGGACCTGTTTGTATTCGTCCGAAGAAAGCATCTATCTGGTATGATATGGCTGCGTCGGTGCAACACTCTGTGGCGAAGTGTTCACAATTGTACTGAGTGAAACTATTGGGTGTCTCTCCAATGTGGATTTCTTCTCTACACAATACTGTTGTGGGTTTTGCTGCTGCGCTTAATGGGTAGTTGGTTTTAAATAAATTTAAGTTCATTCATAATAACGACTGTTCTTTCCACAATTACAGAGATTGTCATTTAAATTATACAGAGTTGTCCATGTACTTTACCGACATGTTAAAAAATTGCGTGGTGGATTCTTTTTTCGAGAGTTCGTTCAAAGAATATATGATCTCCAGGAATCAATAAATGAATACATGTAGTATTCACGCTGACTTTAGTGATTCCTTCGGGAGACTGTGTGATGTTATTTTCCATCCAAAATTGCAATACGCTACTTCAACAACATTGAAGGGGCCTTTTCACAGATTTTGGCATATTTTGAAGTTTGTCATTAAATGCTTTATATTGATAAATGTAAACATTGGATCTTAAAAGCTCCAGTAAAAAATCAAGAATAAAATTTTAAAAAAGGAAAAAAACTAGCCGGTACTTACTCGAACCAGTGACCCCCGGAGTCCTGGAGTAAGTCTGAAGTAAAAACGCATTAGCCATCTCGGCTATTCCGCTGGGTATGCACAAGTGTAATTATTTTATACCTTATATACGCAATCTTCGTAGTTTCGTACATTTAAACGACAACAACAGAACTCTCCAAATTATTCAATCGTTTCGCGTTGCAACGCTTTATAATTTTTAGGTTTTCAAATCGTCAAAAGATACATATAATGGCAATATTGGACTATGTTAAATGTTCAGTAATACTGTTTCCTCACAAATATCATATCTAAAACGAAAACTTACGAATCTGAGACAACTTTTTTCAATTTTGTCAATTTACCAAACCGTGAAAAGATCCCTTTAAAACTTAGCACGCACCAAATACCGGTTGAGTTGGGGTTTTTTAAATTTCATAAGAGATTTGCAATGTCTACTGTTATGTTCGACGAAAAATAATACGATAATTCTACTTCAGGACGAATGCATGAGTAAGCTACGTACTGAGCTTCTCAATGTTCACTATCCCGCTATGATTTTAATCGATTTCGCGTTAGACTGTACATGACTGTCATGCCATAGGCAAATGAAATTTATAATCCTGAACAATGTCTTTTGTTACAATTCAGTTTTATATTACTGACTTCAGACGGTATTGCAAAAATGGCATTGTATTGGTTTTTAGAGCAATAACTAAATTAAAGAGTACGTTGATTTTAGAAAGGCTTCGATGTTCACAAGAAAAAAACTCATCAAATGTCACAAAGACACAATATATCTGACATCGCTATTGTTAAATAACTTTTAAATGCTAGAAGATTATTTGTAACGATAACTTTCATAATCATGAAAGTAGGCAGCGCAAGCGAACATATTAAACGAAAACTCGCACGCGCACGAACTAACGCGCACGCACTCAAGCACACACGCAAACACACACGCACACACACGCGCGCATGCACGCACACACAAACACTTACACACACAAACACGCTCACATTGCACGAGCACGAACGCATGATGCGCACGTAAGCACACACACACACAAACACACGTACGAGCGAGCACGCACGCACACAAGAATACATACACAAACACACGTAAGAGCGAGCACGGACGCACGCACACATACACAAACGCACGTATGAGCTAGCACCACACATACACAAAGACACGTACGAGCGAACACGCTCACAAACACACAACCACACACAAAAACACGCTCACTCCACTTGAGTGGAAATTTGGATGTTTACGCTTCTTTCATGAAACAATTCTCAGACTTACGTGTTAGGATACAGAATATTCTTTAAATTGGAATATTTAGGAATACCTTTAATATTGAGTCAAACTTGGTTATAACTGCCTTAATCTTCATTAATCATCATATAGAACATTCTGTCAAGTAAATTATCACCCGTGGAAGCATTTATATTTTCAAACGCTGGAGTATTTTTGTGTGTTTGTAAGTCTATTGTTTATTCTTAAGTCTAAGAATGGGTTGGTAAACACGGGCCCTGAGTGTAGTTGGACGGGGGTTTATCTTGAGTTGATTCTCCTGTGTATCATACAGTTATTGAAAAAGTGTGACCGCGCACTTCATGCAGCCAGGATAGGTCCCTGATTTATATCAATGTAATTTTGATAGTACGTTAATGCTTTCATTAAGCACTATTTACTAATGTAAATCACAACATGAACAGTTTCCCGTTGCTTAATTTGTGTGCGAGGCCTTCCTCTGTATCTTACTTGTGGCAGTATTGCTACATGAACGCGATACTGAACTTACAATACAAATCTAAATACGATTCTTCCTGGAACCTATACAGTTTCAAGTACATCCAACTGAAATCGTTGTGTCGGTCTGTGGCAATTGCAGGCCAGATACATAACATACAAATAAAATAGTGCGAAAAGACACCAGAAAATATCAATTACACCAACACTCAGACAAAGTCCGGCACAAGTCTGTGTACATCATTCCATCAGCAGGCACGTCAATAAAAAAGGTAGGCAAAGGTCATTCATCTAGAACAGAAAAGTAGCAAATGTAAAGTAAATTAGATAACGAATGTAAGGTTCTCAGAGGACCAACTGATGCACAGCAGAGTTAATATAAATTAAAATAAATAAATATAAAATAAATTATAAATATAATATAAAAATATAAATTATAGCTTTATCAGAGCCAACATGTCAAAGCAAGCGGCGATCTCATTCTTTGTACTCAATATTACATAAGTCATATGCATCGCTTTATGAAATAATGTGTGGCGAAACAGTGGGCGATCCCGCCCACTTCTCATTAAATCAGCCACCAAGCATGCTACGATCCTGAAAGCGCGTGAATGATTTAAATGTAAAAGATTACAATACAAATAACTTAAATCTTAATATTAATGTCAAGCTTTGTGTTAATCCATTCAATTGTTTGAATGTATAAAATAATGCGCTTTTCAATCACTTTTGAGACTTTGTGTCTATGGTGAATAGAGCGAGAACATAATTTCGGGGGTATTTCCAGAGATATCGATTATTTTATCAACTGTACGTGAAACATGGCACGGCATCGAACGCCATACGTTAGAAGCCACTTATACAGCGCTCCCAAGCGACCTCCAAACAGTTTCAGTACTTCATTAATCCAATATGCGTTGTATCATTCCAGAATATCAATATATTTGTTTAATATACTTTTAAGTGTTCCCTTTTTCCTGAATTGAGTCGTTAAAAGTATAATGAAAAATAAATAGCAGTGGTTCAACAAGCAAATCATTAATTGGTTGTTTATAATCACATATAAAAGAGTATTTTCGTGTTGATCTAGATACTCTCGTACACCATTCTTTAAATTGGCACGACATATAGTTCCCATTTCCTTACCGTTGCCGTCAGCAATCTTTCTGAAATCGTCAAAGTTATAATAAGGAAAATGACAGCTGTCATTTCTACTGCCATCTTTCAATTTATAGAAATTGCCAAATATCTATTCAAAAGGTTAGTACTTAACACATCCTATTTCTCAAATCCGTTCGAGAGAGTCTATATCACGTGTATAAAATTAATCGACAAATAAATATTGTGGATGCACAGTAAAGAATAAATATTTATTACACAGTTAAAAGAATAAACGCTATAACAAAGAAGACAAAATAACTTAACCATAACTAACCAAACACGACCTTCTGCCTCCTTCTGTACAGTGTATGCACAGACTATTCACATCGACGTACGGCATCACCTCAATGGGATTAACGGCACGTGCATCTCCGTCCCATGTTTTGCGTGAGGCCGCTTTCACTTCGAGATGCTCTCTACCCGGACCTTCATAAAAAGGATTGGACTCGCTCAATATACTTGTCTTCAATAGTCTTCCTCGTAAGTACTGGGTCAACAATAAAGTTTCTAGTAACGCTGAAAATGCTTATATTATCCTCTTGGAAATAACTTTTTGGTGGCTCAAAGACAGGATTCAAAATGATTAACATGTTGAAATTGTCGTCAGTTTCTTTGATTATGAATGCCCTATTGCCTATTGAAGGCTTGGATGTCTTAAGGAATAGCCTTCATACCCAGTGCGCTTGTTGAAACGGTCTGTTAAGACCAACTTTCTGGCCGAACGGCCGGTGCAACATAAACGTACATGTAAAGCGAGCTTCCCGTGCCAGTCTCCTCTTTTTGTTTGAAGGCACAACATATGGGCGATATTTGAATACTAAAATATCGTGTATCGCTTCGTGTGTCGCGCAAAGTATCATGTGTCGCTTCGTGTTTCGTGTGTCGCCCTTTGAACGCGAGACCCGATATTTTGCGCTATACTCAACGTGACAAACGATATTTTGCGCGATACACGAAGCGACACACGATATTTTGCGCGATTGATGTTCTATGATGGTCATTTTTTAGTGGAATAGTATGTTACAATAAAACAATTATAACTATTGTATTAATGAATTTAGATTAGGTGTCATCTTTAAATGGGGTAGTAATTCATTATATGAGATTAGCACATTACATAGTTGAAAAATAAATAACACTTTAATGACTTACCATAGTAAAATAAAGTAGCATAGAATATGTTGCAGGTCATAAAATGTAAAACTGAAATTGAAGAAGCTTTACAAATATTTTACACTGACAACACTGCTGGTTTTCCAAAAAAAAAAAATCCTATCTACCTGCCCTAGTTTTTTGGGGCAAATTTAAATATTATTAATATAATTGAGTTAAATTATTAAAATATCAATATGTTTTGATTACATTAGCTTATTATATTATTAATAATAAATACTTTGCAAGGAAAGTCCAATTCTGTTTTAATTAGTCTTAATTAGGTACTAGTAAAATTGAAAATATCAGTGACATCCAAAACTTGGCTTATATGCGTATGAATGCATATTTTCTTTGACAGTTACATAGTACCCTATTTAATTGGATCAAAAACAACAAAAAACTATAGTTTTACAACCCAGCCCAAGTTGACTCAAACTGAATTAATTCATCAATTGATCCTATTTAATTATATTAAAAACAACATGTGTAAGATTTTGAGAATATCCCATGTATTCCTCTAGTATTCCTCTAGTACACCAACATGCACGTCTTTCTAATGATTTACATGCACTCCTTAAACAGTTTAACAAAAATAATGAATGATTAATCCAAAGAAAACAACAAACAAGCTGCTTCATATAAAAAGTTTATTACATAAGATTACATAAGCAAAATAATCATTTTGATAATAAATCAAGATTATACTTCAACCAAACCATTATAAATTTATTGTGGGGTGGGGGGGGGGGTAATGTAAGCACTAAAACTAAAATGGGGGAAATGTCTGGGGAGGGAACATCTTAGGGCGGGCGTCCGGAATTCCTGCTAAGGGCGACAGTGTTGTTAATGTGTCTTTAGAAGAAATAACTGAAGGAAAGTACTTATTGGTGTATGCCCATCCAGAAGCATTTCTGAGCATATCAATTGGAACAGCAATATTGAATGCATTTGAAAGAGATATAACTGTTTCATGAATTGCTTTTGTTGAAGCCCACAAGTCATGGTCCTTTAATGGTAGCTTTCCTATTAGGGAATTTTATACTTATTTTTTACTCTACAATCTAGCTCTTTTGTCATAAAATGAGAAGTTTTATTATCCAACAGGTTTTGTGTTTGAACCTCACAAATTTTATAATACCAAAGTCCCATCATATAATCATCATCACAATCAGCAGCAGCATTATCATATTCATCATCATCATCATCGGTAGCAGCAGCATCATTGTGTTGTATTATCAGAATTCAATACAAATACAAACACAACCATTACAACTCTTACTACTACTACTACTACTACTAATTAATAAATTATCTACTACTACAACAAGAACAACAACTACGACTACTACTACTGATCTTACTTCTACTACTACTAGTCTACTACTACTACTACTACTACTACTACTACTACTACTACTACTTCTACTACTTCTACTACTACTACCACCACCACCACCACCACCACTACTACTACTACTACTACTTCTACTACTACTACTACTACTACTACTTGGTACACCAGAACTTGTTGTCCATGGAGACGATAATGAGAACTCCCAGAGTATTGATCGAACCCTCGCCCAGTGGACATCATTCTCTACACCATAGCGACCATGAATTAATATTTGATGCCATGTACAACATAATTCACCTTATTACACAAAACATGGAATACACAAAATGAATGAAAATGCTTTAAAATAAATGCAAATTTGAAATTTGAAACAAAACAACCTAAGCAATACATAATAAGAAACACTACATTATTGAAACACTGATACCATGAACATTTTAGGGTGTAACACCTTATGTACATGTACCAGACCTTTTATGTACTACCGGCACTTTGAAACTTTACGTACCACCTACATAAAATACAGGTGTTATTTCCATTCATTCATAGCAGTCCTAATGAATTAAGGTCATTCTCTAAACATGATTAAAGTCTAAAGAAGGAAATAGTTTGATTTTTTTACAGTTTGAACATTAAGGTCATTCTCTCTTCTCTTCAAAGTATCACATTTCAATTATACAATATAATACAAACATTTTAGACTTTATAATCCTTAGTCAGGATAAGATAAGAGACAAATGAATTTTTATAATTTACTTCAATTTCAGGTAAGACTAATAAATCATTTATTAAGTACTACATGTACTTGGGCTAATAAATTGAACTAAGACACTCAGTGACACTTAGACAATCTGACAAAATATAAAATCTATGGCCAATATAGATCTATAAGTCTAAATTCATAAATACTATCACACAAAATACATTTCATCAATAACACACATTCATATTAAATTAGTTATCTCTTTATATTATAACTATGGTACATAAAGTGTCAGATAGTGGTACATAAAGTGTCGGTACATAAACGGACTGGTACGTAATGTGCGACATTCAACATTTTAAAAATGTTAACAATATATGGACTTCATTGTTTGGCATATACGCAATCAAAGCATATTTATTAAAAATTAAAACACACTGTTCATGGCTGTATCTTTTTATTTATACATGCATCAACTATTCTGGTTATTAATACATTTTTAAAATTATATATAAACAAGAGCACCACATTATGGGTGCCAAGCTAGGCTGCGGTGCAGTTTTGAATAAATGAAATTTATTAAAAGAATTTTTAGAGGTTAGTGACCTTGATCTTTGACCGAGTGACCCCAAAATGGGTGTGGTGTGTAGAAATCATCAAGGTGCATATACATGTGGGGTTTCAATGTTTTAGGTGGAAGCACTTTGATTTTTGAGCCTATGTAAAGGTTTTAGCACGACGCGGACGTCTGATGATGAGCTGTCTATGACAATACCTAGGGTTTTCCCCGAAAACAGCCGAGCTAAAATTGAGCGCCATTAGTCCAATTTTTTGACGCTCTTAAATATTAAGCTACTTTTTATATAGGTAATATTTGTAGCAAAGAATTTAGCCCATATAAAAAGTATCTCTAAATTCTTTGCGCGCCTTATAAATAAGACTAGAGCGCCATATAAATTAAATGGAAAACATACATTATGTCATTGTCAAGAAAAATAAAGCTGTAAAAATCTCACCTGCTCGTCTTTGATGTTGCAATTAGCACATTCAGCATTTTCAGTATCTACTAAATAAATATATGAAAGTGCCAAATGTCCAAGATACCATGACGTCCTCCTCAAAATGTTAGATCCTTTGAACTCCATTTATTTTATCCCTGATTAATCCTCTCACACATGAGGCCTACATGTAAGATTCCTTGTAATGTTCACAGCGTTTATTTTAAATTGTTTACGTTCTCAAATTTTAGCAGGTATTTAATTATAAATATTTATTTATGATTTTGATTTATTTACTATTTCGAAGATACAGTCTTGCAACGTGTTTAGTTAGTCTAAGTTACGTGTTTAGTGATTCTTACAAACAATAGACTGACATAAAAAGTGGCTCCTTTTGAAGCACAAACTGCATCCATGTATATATTACAGCTGGCCCGGTTTGATGGGGCCTGTTTTTGATAATAATTAATTACCATTTTTCACTTCCGTGTTTATTATGTTTACCAACGCCATGATGGAAAAAAGTTCGTTTCCCACAATCCTTAGCGCGCATTCACACAGGTCAGTAAGACCGGTGTGACACAATGCCCCCACCCCGGCAGCCAGTAGCCGATTTGTGAAAAACTGTAGTGTGCCCCAAACGTAGTTTAGGTTACAATATACTAAATGCTATACCCTCTAAAAAATGGAACGTCATTTATTTGAAGACACAATTCTCTGTATGTGCACTTGCCATGACTTTATTTTTGAATATTTCTGTGTGCATGTGGTAGGGAAAACATTGTTGTATACTACAAATTCAGTTTTGCTTATAGGTTGGAGACTACATGAGATTTTGACAGATGGCGGGAAACCCTCATCAACTGGAGTCAGCCGGTAAAAAGGTGGCATTAAAACAGTGACCGTTGATTCGCGTCGAGTTCTTTCTTACATACTGCATGACCTATCTTTTTTATTGTTTAAATCCATTCGGCTTGGCATGCTCTTTAAGAAAAGGTATGGGTACGGGGGTGTCTACGCGCAAAAGTTTGACTTTATTTTTCGTTGAAGTTGTTGATTTTACATTGAATTTGTTAAGGAAATCTTTTTGGTATATTATAACCTTTAGAGGGTATCAATCGTAGACTCACACACTAAACGTAGTTTAGAAATAATCAATCGTAGACTCACATACTAAAACGTAGTTTTGAGGGTATCAATCGTAGACTCACATACTAAACGTAGTTTAGGGAGTATCAATCGTAGACTCACACACTAAACGTAGTTAAGAAATAATCAATCGTAGACTCAAACACAAAACGTAGTTAAGAGGGTATCAATCGTAGACTCACACACAAAACGTAGTTTAGAGAGTATCAATCGTAGACTCACACACAAAACGTAGTTTAGGGAGTATCAATCGTAGACTCACACACAAAACGTAGTTAAGAAATAATCAATCGTAGACTCACATACTAAAACGTAGTTTTGAGGGTATCAATCGTAGACTCAAACACTAAACGTAGTTTAGAGAGTATCAATCGTAGACTCACACACTTAACGTAGTTAAGAAATAATCAATCGTAGACTCACATACTAAAACGTAGTTTTGAGGGTATCAATCGTAGACTCAAACACTAAACGTAGTTTAGAGAGTATCAATCGTAGACTCACACACTTAACGTAGTTAAGAAATAATCAATCGTAGACTCACACACTTAACGTAGTTAAGAAATAATCAATCGTAGACTCACATACTAAAACGTAGTTTTGAGGGTATCAATCGTAGACTCAAACACTAAACGTAGTTTAGAAATAATCAATCGTAGACTCAAACACAAAACGTAGTTTAGGGAGTATCAATCGTAGACTCACACACAAAACGTAGTTTAGGGAGTATCAATCGAAGACTCAAACACTAAACGTAGTTTAGGGAGTATCAATCGTAGACTCAAACACTAAACGTAGTTTAGGGAGTATCAATCGTAGACTCACACACTAAACGTAGTTAAGGGAGTATCAATCGAAGACTCACACACTAAACGTAGTTAAGGGAGTATCAATCGTAGACTCACACACTAAACGTAGTTAAGGGAGTATCAATCGTAGACTCAAACACTAAACGTAGTTTAGGGAGTATCAATCGTAGACTCACACACTAAACGTAGTTTAGGGAGTATCAATCGTAGACTCAAACACTAAACGTAGTTTAGAGAGTATCAATCGTAGACTCAAACACTAAACGTAGTTTAGGGAGTCTCAATCGTAGACTCAAACACTAAACGTAGTTTAGAAATAATCAATCGTAGACTCACACACTAAACGTAGTTTAGGGAGTATCAATCGTAGACTCAAACACTAAACGTAGTTTAGGGAGTATCAATCGTAGACTCACACACTAAACGTAGTTTAGGGAGTATCAATCGTAGACTCAAACACAAAACGTAGTTTAGGGAGTATCAATCGTAGACTCACACACTAAACGTAGTTAAGGGAGTATCAATCGTTGACTCAAACACTAAACGTAGTTTAGGGAGTATCAATCGTAGACTCACACACTAAACGTAGTTTAGGGAGTATCAATCGTAGACTCAAACACTAAACGTAGTTTAGAGAGTATCAATCGTAGACTCAAACACTAAACGTAGTTTAGGGAGTATCAATCGTAGACTCAAACACTAAACGTAGTTTAGAAATAATCAATCGTAGACTCACACACTAAACGTAGTTTAGGGAGTATCAATCGTAGACTCAAACACAAAACGTAGTTTAGGGAGTATCAATCGTAGACTCACACACTAAACGTAGTTTTGAGGGTATCAATCGTAGACTCACACACTAAACGTAGTTTTGAGGGTATCAATCGTAGACTCACACACTAAACGTAGTTAAGAAATAATCAATCGTAGACTCACATACTAAAACGTAGTTTTGAGGGTATCAATCGTAGACTCAAACACTAAACGTAGTTTAGAGAGTATCAATCGTAGACTCACACACTTAACGTAGTTAAGAAATAATCAATCGTAGACTCACCCACTTAACGTAGTTAAGAAATAATCAATCGTAGACTCACCCACAAGCGTAGTTTAGGGAGTATCAATCGTAATGTTTTACAATGTTTGTAAGAATTTCACTTTAAAATTTGAAGTCATCGTCCTGTGTGCGAGTTGGTTCCATTTTGGTTCAAATCATTTTGAGTAACAATATATATTAAGGCTAAAAGCAGCATCCCATCAATTAATACACACAACGACGGGTGTAAAATGATCCATAGATTTCCTGCCGAAGCCCTCATCTTCCATCTATTTGTAAAGAAGTTGGTATTGTATAATTAAACATCAAAGTTTTGCGATTGTTACAACGTGATATGGCATGCAACATTTTGGAATTTCTTGGTGCATAGAGTGCCACACATTCGGCACGTTGCTTATGTTCATTACTGTCTGCTATCGAAGCATCAATATGATATAATATAACTTTGCCGGTGCAAAAGTCCGTGGCATAGCATTCACTATTCTACATAATAAATTGTTTTTGTATCTGATGTCATTTTATGTTCTCTGTCAGTGGTGCTGTTCGTATTAGTTTAAACCTATTTATTTTACGCTCGATTGCATCGAAAGCCTCAGGCTTTCGATAAACGCTCTCGAGTCCGTTTCTTGGGCCTAGAACCAGTACTTGGTGTCTTTGGGAGAGATCTAAAGAACGCCTCCACGGTTGGGATCGAACCCATAACCTCCCGGTCGCTAGGCGGACACCCTATATATCCATTAAACCACGGGGACCTGTTTGTATTCGTCCGAAGAAAGCATCTATCTGGTATGATATGGCTGCGTCGGTGCAACACTCTGTGGCGAAGTGTTCACAATTGTACTGAGTGAAACTATTGGGTGTCTCTCCAATGTGGATTTCTTCTCTACACAATACTGTTGTGGGTTTTGCTGCTGCGCTTAATGGGTAGTTGGTTTTAAATAAATTTAAGTTCATTCATAATAACGACTGTTCTTTCCACAATTCCAGAGATTGTCATTTAAATTATACAGAGTTGTCCATGTACTTTACCGACATGTTAAAAAATTGCGTGGTGGATTCTTTTTTCGAGAGTTCGTTCAAAGAATATATGATCTCCAGGAATCAATAAATGAATACATGTAGTATTCACGCTGACTTTAGTGATTCCTTCGGGAGACTGTGTGATGTTATTTTCCATCCAAAATTGCAATAAGCTACTTCAACAACATTGAAGGGGCCTTTTCACAGATTTTGGCATATTTTGAAGTTTGTCATTAAATGCTTTATATTGATAAATGTAAACATTGGATCTTAAAAGCTGCAGTAAAAAATCAAGAATAAAATTTTAAAAAAGGAAAAAAACTAGCCGGTACTAACTCGAACCAGTGACCCCCGGAGTCCTTGAGTAAGTCTGAAGTAAAAACGCATTAGCCATCTCGGCTATTCCGCTGGGTATGCACAAGTGTAAGTATTTTATACCTTATATACGCAATCTTCGTAGTTTCGTACATTTAAACGACAACAACAGAACTCTCCAAATTATTCAATCGTTTCGCGTTGCAACGCTTTATAATTTTTAGGTTTTCAAATCGTCAAAAGATACATATAATGGCAATATTGGACTATGTTAAATGTTCAGTAATACTGTTTCCTCACAAATATCATATCTAAAACGAAAACTTACGAATCTGAGACAACTTTTTTCAATTTTGTCAATTTACCAAACCGTGAAAAGATCCCTTTAAATCTTAGCACGCACCAAATACCGGTTGAGTTGGGTTTTTTTTAATTTCATAAGAGATTTGCAATGTCTACTGTTATGTTCGACGAAAAATAATACGATAATTCTACTTCAGGACGAATGTGTAAGCTACGTACTGAGCTTCTCAATGTTCACTATCCCGCTATGATTTTAATCGATTTCGCGTTAGACTGTACATGACTGTCATGCCATAGGCAAATGAAATTTATAATCCTGAACAATGTCTTTTGTTACAATTCAGTTTTATATTACTGACTTCAGACGGTATTGCAAAAATGGCATTGTATTGGTTTTTAGAGCAATAACTAAATTAAAGAGTACGTTGATTTTAGAAAGGCTTCGATGTTCACAAGAAAAAAACTCATCAAATGTCACAAAGACACAATATATCTGACATCGCGATTGTTAAATAACTTTTAAATGCTAGAAGATTATTTGTAACGATAACTTTCATAATCATGAAAGTAGGCAGCGCAAGCGAACATATTAAACGAAAACTCGCACGCGCACGAACTAACGCGCACGCACTCAAGCACACACGCAAACACACACGCACACACACGCGCGCATGCACGCACACACAAACACTTACACACAAAAACACGCTCACATTGCACGAGCACGAACGCATGATGCGCACGCAAGCACACACACACAAACACACGTACGAGCGAGCACGCACGCACACAAGAATACATACACAAACACACGTAAGAGCGAGCACGGACGCACGCACACATACACAAACGCACGTATGAGCTAGCACCACACATACACAAAGACACGTACGAGCGAACACGCTCACAAACACACAACCACACACAAAAACACGCTCACTCCACTTGAGTGGAAATTTGGATGTTTACGCTTCTTTCATGAAACCATTCTCAGACTTACGTGTTAGGATACAGAATATTCTTTAAATTGGAATATTTAGGAATACCTTTAATATTGAGTCAAACTTGGTTATAACTGCCTTAATCTTCATTAATCATCATATAGAACATTCTGTCAAGTAAATTATCACCCGTGGAAGCATTTATATTTTCAAACGCTGGAGTATTTTTGTGTGTTTGTAAGTCTATTGTTTATTCTTAAGTCTAAGAATGGGTTGGTAACCACGGGCCCTGAGTGTAGTTGGACGGGGGTTTATCTTGAGTTGATTCTCCTGTGTATCATACAGTTATTGAAAAAGTGTGACCGCGCACTTCATGCAGCCAGGATAGGTCCCTGATTTATATCAATGTAATTTTGATAGTACGTTAATGCTTTCATTAAGCATTATTTACTAATGTAAATCACAACATGAACAGTTTCCCGTTGCTTAATTTGTGTGCGAGGCCTTCCTCTGTATCTTACTTGTGGCAGTATTGCTAACATGAACGCGATACTGAACTTACAATACAAATCTAAATACGATTCTTCAATTACATCCAACTGAAATCGTTGTGTCGGTCTGTGGCAATTGCAGGCCAGATACATAACATACAAATAAAATAGTGCGAAAAGACACCAGAAAATATCAATTACACCAACACTCAGACAAAGTCCGGCACAAGTCTGTGTACATCATTCCATCAGCAGGCACGTCAATAAAAAAGGTAGGCAAAGGTCATTCATCTAGAACAGAAAAGTAGCAAATGTAAAGTAAATTAGATAACGAATGTAAGGTTCTCAGAGGACCAACTGATGCACAGCAGAGTTAATATAAATTAAAATAAATAAATATAAAATAAATTATAAATATAATATAAAAATATAAATTATAGCTTTATCAGAGCCAACATGTCAAAGCAAGCGGCGATCTCATTCTTTGTACTCAATATTACATAAGTCATATGCATCGCTTTATGAAATAATGTGTGGCGAAACAGTGGGCGATCCCGCCCACTTCTCATTAAATCAGCCACCAAGCATGCTACGATCCTGAAAGCGCGTGAATGATTTAAATGTAAAAGATTACAATACAAATAACTTAAATCTTAATATTAATGTCAAGCTTTGTGTTAATCCATTCAATTGTTTGAATGTATAAAATAATGCGCTTTTCAATCACTTTTGAGACTTTGTGTCTATGGTGAATAGAGCGAGAACATAATTTCGGGGGTATTTCCAGAGATATCGATTATTTTATCAACTGTACGTGAAACATGGCACGGCATCGAACGCCATACGTTAGAAGCCACTTATACAGCGCTCCCAAGCGACCTCCAAACAGTTTCAGTACTTCATTAATCCAATATGCGTTGTATCATTCCAGAATATCAATATATTTGTTTAATATACTTTTAAGTGTTCCCTTTTTCCTGAATTGAGTCGTTAAAAGTATAATGAAAAATAAATAGCAGTGGTTCAACAAGCAAATCATTAATTGGTTGTTTATAATCACATATAAAAGAGTATTTTCGTGTTGATCTAGATACTCTCGTACACCATTCTTTAAATTGGCACGACATATAGTTCCCATTTTCTTACCGTTGCCGTCAGCAATCTTTCTGAAATCGTCAAAGATATAATAAGGAAAATGACAGCTGTCATTTCTACTGCCATCTTTCAATTTATAGAAATTGCCAAATATCTATTCAAAAGGTTAGTACTTAACACATCCTATTTCTCAAATCCGTTCGAGAGAGTCTATATCACGTGTATAAAATTAATCGACAAATAAATATTGTGGATGCACAGTAAAGAATAAATATTTATTACACAGTTAAAAGAATAAACGCTATTACAAAGTAGACAAAATAACTTAACCATAACTAACCAAACACGACCTTCTGCCTCCTTCTGTACAGTGTATGCACAGACTATTCACATCGACGTACGGCATCACCTCAATGGGATTAACGGCACGTGCATCTCCGTCCCATGTTTTGCGTGAGGCCGCTTTCACTTTGAGATGCTCTCTACCCGGACCTTCATAAAAAGGATTGGACTCGCTCAATATACTTGTCTTCAATAGTCTTCCTCGTAAGTACTGGGTCAACAATAAAGTTTCTAGTAACGCTGAAAATGCTTATATTATCCTCTTGGAAATAACTTTTTGGTGGCTCAAAGACAGGATTCAAAATGATTAACATGTTGAAATTGTCGTCAGTTTCTTTGATTAAGAATGCCCTATTGCCTATTGAAGGCTTGGATGTCTTAAGGAATAGCCTTCATACCCGTGCGCTTGTTGAAACGGTCTGTTAAGACCAACTTTCTGGCCGAACGGCCGGTGCAACATAAACGTACATGTAAAGCGAGCTTCCCGTGCCAGTCTCCTCTTTTTGTTTGAAGGCACAACATATGGGCGATATTTGAATACTAAAATATCGTGTATCGCTTCGTGTGTCGCGCAAAGTATCATGTGTCGCTTCGTGTTTCGTGTGTCGCCCTTTGAACGCGAAACCCGATATTTTGCGCTATACTCAACGTGACAAACGATATTTTGCGCGATACACGAAGCGACACACGATATTTTGCGCGATACACGAAGCGAAACGCGATATTTAAACACGAAATATCGCATTTTGGGCTACCTACACAAGGGTGATATTTCGTGGTACATTCTCGCGCAAAATATCGTGTACCGCTTCGTGTGTTATGTGCCACCTTTGATGAAAGAAGGGCGAAATAATAGAAGGCATTATAAATGTTTATGGCAAAAGTAATGTTGCTTCCTTGATAAATCTTATGCAATCGAAATTGAAGTTCATTTACAACTATAAACTATGTAATCCACCGTCGTATAATGCTTAAAATAAAAATTCAAAGATGTTTAAGTGCACAGGTGAATACTCTGTCATCATCATCATACCCTTGACCAATTTGGCCGTTTAGGGAATTAGGTATGACGATACAGAAATCTTCCTCCAGTCAAGTATGTTGTGGGCTGCTAAGAGTAAGTCATTCGTGAGAGGGATGTCCACATTTCATATTTTCCATCCAGCTTTTCTTTTGACGGCCTCGACGGCGACCTCCATCTAGAGTGCCCTGGAAAACAGTCTTGTGCAAAGAGTTTTGCCTGGTGACGTGTCCAAACAAAGCCAGATTTCGTCGTCTGACGGTCGCTAGTAGTGGCTCTTGTGGGCCAGTCATGTTCCGGACGTACTCGTTGGTCTTGTGCCCGATGTAGGAGATGCGAAGCATTCTTCGGTGACATCCGTGTTTAAAGGCTTGTATTCTTCGTTCTGTCTGCGTTAATGGGGTCTCGCAGGCATAAAGTAGGATGGAGACTACGGGGGATTTTGACTCGGTCTGTCCATCGCTGGGGTCGCCACCGCAATTAGTATTTGGACCTCAGATGTACTGGACCATCCTTGAAAGATTGCTCCAAAGTACCTTCTTGTTACTTCCTCCAACTTCTCGTCGTTCATGTTGATGTTGTCTGCACTGGTGTTGGTCAGGCTGTTGACCATGAGCTTCGTCTTCTCCGTGCTAAACTCATCCCTTGGCTCCTGCTCTTTCAAAGAGTCGTTTGGAGAGGTCTTGCAGTCAACCACTGGTGACACGCATGAGGTCAGTGTCATCAGCGAATCTTAAGTTGGAGATGGGTCTTCCACTAATGGAGATACAGGTGCGGTGATCATGGAGATTCTTTCGCATTATCTTCTCGAGGAAAGGCTGCACAGGATAGGAGAGAGCTGAAATCCCTGCCGGACACCAGCTGAAGTCCTGAAGACGTCCCTCTGCTGTCCATTGAGAAGTACTGTGCTGCTTGCGTTTCCGTATAGTTCTTTTATTACTTGCACAAGTCCTTAATCCATGTTAAATCCACTCATAACACGCTATAGGTCATCATTTCACATGCGGTCGAAAGCTTTCTTGAAATCGACGAAGTTGTGGAAGAGGTTGCAGGTGCTTCTCAATAACGACTCCGGAATTGAAGATACTAGTATGTTCCGCTGAACTCCGTCAAGCTCTTTATCGAGCCGGCACTTCGATCAGCAGTTCAACGGCCTTATTTTTTCAATAGATTTTGGATGATGCATTACTGTGTTGGGATGACGGATCAGGCTAATGGTGCGGTAGTTCTCGCACAAGTTGAGGTTGCCCCTTTCCGGTAGTTTGACGAGAGCCTGCGTCCACTCCCTGGACCGCTTCTCGGAAGGGATGTTGTCCACTCCCGGAGATTTTCTTGCCTTAAGACTACGCACTGCCTCCTACACCTCTGCCTTAAAAGTGGACGGACTTTCGTCTGAGATCGTTCTAAAGGAAACTGGGTCGTGCTGAAGTAGTTAGTTATAGAGGTCGATGCAGTATTCAGTCCACCTGTGCAAAACTGTGGCATCTCGGTGAGGAGATTATCGTCATGTCTGCTATACCACTGGCCTTCTTACTGCTGCCTGTGGTCCTGTTTTGTCGATGTTGATGTATTGCTCCTCAATCCACTCATCCATGGCCTCTCTCATATTATCCTTCATATCCCTGATTGCTTTCTGGTAACCCTAGAGTTCAGACTGGGATACTTCTCATGCCTCAGCTCTCTCCTTTTGTCACACAGTTCCATGATTTCGGTCGTCACCCATGGCTTGTTCCTCCTCTCTCTCCCGAGAAATTCTTCGGTCGATGACAGCAGGGCATCCTTGATGTTTTTGGTTATGGTGTCGATGTCTTTTTTAAAGATGTCCAGGGCTGCAAACGTGTCATCTATCTGTGATTAAAAGACCTCGACTATAACTGGATCTTTCAATTTCTTCAATTCAAATCGAATGCGAGTTCTTGGTGATACACTTGCTCTTTAACTACAGTTTTATGGTGACGAGCTCTTAGTCATGGTCACTGTCGATGCCTGCGCCAGGAAATGTTCCTGTGTTTGCCTTGTTGATGCTTGACCGTTGAGGCGCCAGTACGAAATCGATCTGGTTCTGTACTTGCCCGTTGCATGCCGGGTATGCGGATACTTTGATAAAGATATGGCACTTCGATACCAGATAACAACAAAAGCCACGCGCGAGAGTTGAGTTCTTCAGCTTTTTTGCATTTATGTTCTGTTCATTTGGTTTTCAGACACGTAACATTGTTTGGTCGATTAATGATATAATACTTCGTATTGCGGAGCAAGAAAGTCGTGAAAAAAACAGTGGATTATAAAAATAATATAAAATTTCATCGATAATTGTCATGAAGTCGATGATCAGAACGTATTTCTACAAAATAAAAATACTTGGAAATAAATCACGAACGTGCCAACTAATTGAAATAAGAGATCAATATGTCCATTAATGTTACAACATGTTAAATTTTAGTTGAATAACGTATTTGAGGAATTGCAAATATTTTAAGAGTCGGATGCCAAATTTTCATGGACACTAAATTCTTTTACCGATTATCTCAAAGACAATGGCACTTGGATTCCAGATAACTCGATATTTTTTACCAGATATAACACACTATTTAGTGAATCAGAAATGCAGAATTCGCTGTGGAATACTGCTATAGTAAGCAGGCAATAAATAAAAATGTATGTACTGACGTAAATTAAAAACGAATTAGCGAAACATATTCTTATTCCTTTGGAATATGATTATAAAAGGGAAAGGGTGCTCAATATAAAGGGAGTTTTCCAATCTCTTAATTTCTGTGGCTACGCATTAGCATCGTCTTCATGATGCGATTCTAATAAGCACCAATAACAAAGGATATTATTAGGTGTATTGGCCGCTTTAAGACACCTTGCTCCCCTTATCTAGAGTCCCTCTATAAGTTCAATTGAACACAGTCGTGTTGATCCACATGATCCGTTGTACAAATGTATTTTCAATTCTCTTAACCTCAATTTACCACTTAAAAACAAGTTTATTATTTAGACAATTATTTTCGTTCGTCACCTGAAATATATTACTTCAGAAATAAGCATTTGAATCTAATTTAAAATGTGCACTTAAAATATTAATTATATAAATTAATAGTAATAAGATTTCTGAAAACGAACAACGCCATTGGTTATATTTAACATGTGTATGTAATTACGTTATGCATCGTTCCCAATATGTCGGGCTTGACAATGCAAATTGATTCGTAAATCAAAATGGTTGGTAGGAATAGCCATAATATACATATATGAATTTCAGGTAGAAGATAAAAACTCAGTTATCAGAGTGCCCATTTTGTTGAATGTCTCTGTTATCCGAAGTGCCCTATATCGAGAATCAAAGTATCCGCAACTTCATGAATACCACCCATTAAAACATGCTCTATCTTCGTTTATATTTCATTGAATACTATCAAAATTTCAGTATTTGAAGCACAGTGATTACTCTACATGCTGGAATATGAAACAAATTCTTGCAATATTTCCAAATAGTTTTATGTTGTTAAAATGTGTACTGTTCATCCAGTTTATGCTGTTTTCCGACCGAATTTTCTATTTTGGGGGGAAAAATCTTCCATTCTTCCGTGATGTTTTTCTTTGCAATAGAAAAGTATACACCATTTATAAACTCGACCATGCGCCTTGTATTAAAAACTAATCGTTATGATGTAACTGTAAACAAAACGGACGAACTTACCTCTCGCGCGTGGCCTTTGTTGTCATCTTGTATCGAAGTGCCATCTGTTATCAATTTATCCGCTTACCCAGCGTGCGTTGCGTTTCTGGACGTTTGTGTGGGTGCAGCGTGTAGACCAGAGTGAGTTGATGGCTTCTGTCGAATTCAAGAAGCCTCAAACCTCTGTCGCTGGTCTTTCCTATGCTAAATCTACCTACTGTCCCTGCTCAGTTTTGGTATGCGTATGGTCCAACCTTGGCATTCCAGTCGCCTTGAACAACGAGGATGACTTTCATTGGGGCCTTGACTATGATGCGCTTTAATTCTTCATAAAACTGCTGAATCCCCTCGCCATTGTAGTCAACTTTCGGGGAGGAGACCTGGATGTTGGTGATGCTGCGAGGGCTCGCTGAGATGCGGATGGAAATGAGTCCGCCGGAGAATTGGGTACCAATAATAACGCTGTTGACTAAATGCACGTACATGTAAACATCCCCATGTTTCACGTAAATCGTATCACGTTCGCTCCTTGCGCCGCTCACGTGCTCAATTTATTATTCTTAAGAATATTTATTTTTCCGACTTAACAATTTAAACTGTCCAGTTAGTTAAATATGAATAAATTGCTTTCAATTGTTATATTTTCTTTTTCCTTGCCTTAAAGATCAAGTGCCGCGATTTTAAAACCCCGTAAAACACATTTATTTATCGAATTTAGTGCATATCTAAACTATTTCGCACCTCACTTCATTTCAATTAGGGTGTAATTAGCGAGAACGAATAGAACAAAGTCGCGATTTTTCACACATTCCGATGTACTCGCCATTTTCATTCAAACCGGAAGTGACGTCACAAATCTTAAGAATATTTATTTTTCCGACTTAACAATTTGATCTGTCGAGTTAGTTAAATATGAATAAATTGCTTTAAATTGTTTTATTTTCTTTTCCCTTGCCTTAATATTATCAAGTAGTATAATATAAACAGACGCTATCATTTGTCTCTTGCGGCATGGTGTAATATTTATAATCAAGCAAGGGTAAAGTTTATATATGTATAATCCACATGTTCAATGAGGTCAATTCTTTACCATTTAATGTCTAAAATATTAAGTTGAATATTGTATAATGACTTCATGGGTAAATAAATGTACATACCGCTTATTCACACTTATTTAACAGTTAAAACTTACATCCCCCCCCCCCCCGATATAATGATTCCGAAAAATAAACCAGAACTAGTCCGTTCGTCTGTTTTAATGCAGTTTGTTGTATTCACAAAGCTCCTTATGGGAACCTAAGGCAATCCATTAACTTAATAAATTCCTCAAGTCATCGAATTTTTCTTGTCTGTGTTTTTTTAAAAACATAAACACGTTTCATACAGACACATTTTACTTAAGTGTAAGCATTTTATCCTTTTGAAAGCAGAAAACATGTGATTTCTAATAGAAAGTGTACACTATTTTTTACTAAAGTTCGACTTAAGATAAGATTTCTCGACTGAGCTTGTTGAATATGGGCGCACGTGTTGCTCCTTAACGTAGTGATGTTACGGTTGCATAATGAATGAACGTTGTGGTGTTCACATTGGTTATAGCGCACTGACCTATCCATCTATTGTTTGTAATTAGGGTTCCGTATTACGTGATTTTGTGGGTCTCAAAATTAAACGTTAATTGGTGTAAACACATCGATAAGTGATGCTTTTTTTTCAAATAACTTTTTAAAACAAGTTTTTCAAGAATTTCAACTAGTAAATAAAAGACAGATTTGTATGCTGCTTATGGCAATGTGAAATACATCAGAATTACTTAATTTAATAAGCCTGTGTTATTGTTCAAAATTTCATTTGTACTGCACTGATTGTACACGGTTATGCTTCACGCAACGTGAATTTTTGTCACCGATTTCAGACGTACTAAAGGATTTATTCTTACACCTTAAGATATCGGCACAAACTGCAAGGAAAACAGTCTTTTTTGCAATAAAGATTTTTGCAAATAAATTTCTTAACGATGTGTTTACATTTTGTCCAGCCCGTGTGTAAACACCTGAAAACCCCGTTGATCCTGCACCCTGGTAATGTAGCGGCCATCACGTCCAAACGTTATTTCAATTAATCTGTTAAGGGCTGCTACTCAAACACATCTTATATTTATTTGAATACGATAGCCTCCCTTATCCTGCGTTTTCTTATTGAAATTCGTTCTTTGACAACCGTAAGTTATTACTAACGTTATATGTTTTTATGAATGTATATACCCTTTTTAAATTCTTTTTTTTTTCTCAAATAAAATTTCGAAAAGTCTTTATAGCAACAGGAATATTGTGATATCATGCTATTACCAACTGTGTGTTTAAGTTTCGAAATGTATGTGGTCCTTCTACGCCTAGCTGAGACTGCATTACAAAAAGGCCCTATAATTATCAACTGTCCACCGAAATCTCTCATGGAAAATCACACATCCGAACAATAGGAGAAATATGCTGAAAAAGAAACGCTACACCCATATTTAAATAGATAAGCACTATGTAAAACTTAAAATATATGTCTGAAATTAAATCACCAAACCAAAGCACCAAACATTCAAGCGCCAAAAACTCCGCATACAGCTGTGAGCTGCAATTTTCATTGATATCGTGGGTACGTGGGTAAAACACTGAAAATAATTATTAGAAACTTGCTTTAAATTCTCCTTTCCTGGTCAAACTATACTCCGATTTCAATGTTTAAACTCGGATTTCAAGCATTTAAATCCCATTACATGTGTTATGTTTGTTAAGCTATGTATGGATTGTGAGTGTGTACATCAGTTTTGTTTGCCAGAGGACAAGTATAACAGGAATACAAACTTATTATTTAGTGCAATAGACATGTAATACTTTGCCTGGAACTTCATCTAACAAATTATTGCATTTATTGCGTAGAAGTCAGATTTTCGCAACTATTTGAGAATAAACAGTATAGATCGAATGGAACATTTGTTGATAAACTACTCAATGCAACATTTTATTCGCTTGCACGCGCATGTAATTGTGCGCATTTAAAACATTTTACCATGTCCGCTTTTTTATATCGAAAATGCAATAAATGCTTCATTAACTGGTTATTATATGTACATGTATCAAGTGAGACATGCCTTTAAGTCTGATTAAGTGTACCAGTACACCAGTTTAGCACACTAAAGGCGTGTCCGATACTGTTTTCCAATGCGTGTTCATTATATACTTTGCGAAATAATGGCATTTATTTAATCTTGGGAAGCAAATGATCGTCTGTAGTATCAACATTAAGTTGGTGTCGCGCACCAAGAGAAGTTAGGTCAACAATTTAGATTATACAACGTTATTTATCAAAACTACATACGATATGAACACTTACCAGTGTTAAATTGGGCGTTTAAATGGCTATAAACTAATGACTATTTGGCGAACAAGAACACCGTATCTAACGATCGAACCGTCTAGTGTGTTAAACTTCAGCAAACGTCATATTTAGTAAGAGTAAAATTGAATAATCGCGACTCCCTTAACAGCTATTGACACATTAGGTCGTAAAACTTCAGGTGCAATGGGTCACTACTTGATCGCTCGAGCGTCGCACCGTGTCGGTGTTTATAATGTGTAAATTCTTTACCTGACAAGGATGACTGACCGTGTTGATAGTGCATTTTAGGTGAAATTGAAGAAAAAAGATCTGTGCTCTTTATTTTTTTTTTATATCCATGTGTGTTTTCACCGATCGGATTTAAAAAGTGCTGTTAAAGCGGCCCGCAATTTACCGGGTACCATGACGGATTCGGGATCCGAAGATGGAACGGAGTGGGACAGTTTCCGGGTACGAGATGAGGAGGAAATGGAGTTCTTCACTGAACTTGCTTTGCACGAGACGGAAAGATGGATTCAGGTATATCAGTTTATCTGCTACGATAACTTGCCCAATGTTGTCGTCCGCACACTAATCGCCCATATGATTCTCGGAATTAAAATGATAAATACAGTATACACGTTTTTATCATTTCTACTCGAAAGTAAATATTTTGATGCTACGATTCTGGCATGTGTCTGATGACACAGCGTCCAAACACCATAGCGATATTGGCTGCAAATGCAACGTTCATTAAACGAATACTTGTTTATGTGAGGAATATCAGCTTCTGTCGACAATAAATACAATGACCACAGCAAATCTTCAATTGTAAAATGTTAACTTACACTATTTGCTGCATTATGTTTAGCTGCATGTGATATCTTAGGCAAACTATTCGCAGCTCAACCATTTCAATATGTCTTATGTTAACTGTTGTAAACACAACATTTTCAACATTTCTATGGAAAACTATTATCAACACAATAATTTCAACAAAGACTTCTCATTTTAAAATGTATTTGTCATGTCAGTAGGTTGTTTTGAATAACTGCAAGAACACTTTGACAGTACCTACAGTTTAACAGCCCCTGTTGTCCTAAACAATTCATCGTTTTCACAACACTGTGCTGGTTGTCAAATACAAGAGGTAAAACCCAAATACCATTCACTATCTTCAACACCTTCCAGCGTTTTCAATTGTTCTGGTCACACACATTGTATGCGTATGCATCATAGAATAATGTACACTAATAAAGTCTCAGGCTGAAGTAAAGTACATTTGGGCTGTGCTCTGTGAGAAGGGGGTTTAATGCATGTGCATAAAATGTCGTCCCAGATTAGCCTGTGCAGTCTGCACAGGCCAATCAGGGAGTTCACTTTCAGATTTTATGATATTCTTCATTTAAAAAAAATCCAGTTTCGGGCGACAGTGTAGTCCTTGATTAGCCTGTGTGGACTGCCCAGGCTAATCTGGGATGACACTTTCTGCACATGCATTAAACCGCCTTTTCACAGAGCTCTAAGACTCATTTGTTTTTTCAGCCATCTCTGAACTGTCTTTTGGCTCTCACCATTGTTATCTTGGTTATTATTGGAGCACATTTATATGTCCTTTATTGCTATTTGCACTGTAAGTTATTTCACATTACACATGAACTGATAAATATTATCAATTGTTATCGCCATTGTGATATGATTATTATGAATAAAACAAATACATAATGAACGATAATCTTGTGAAGTGCTGATTTTCTTCCAAGAATATTCTTATTGTTTCGAGTGAACCAATACATGATACTTTGTTAAATTAAATAATCAGCATGTTTTTGAAAACATATTGTTTTGGTAGTTTTACCTGATACCTTTGAGCTTTGTGCATAATTAATTACAATTTGACTTTTAAAGGACTGTTACAAACTTTACAGGGAATTCTCCATTAGGAACCTGTATAAGGGAATTCTCCATTAGGACATGACGTTTCAGTTGCGTACAATCTGTATATATATATATAATATTATAATTATGGTTTTATATTGTGATTTCTTTAAAATAACATGCTAAATTAAGAAGAAATGAACTCTATGCATATCATCTGTAAAATGGACAATAATCTGTGGATAATGGTTGTTTTGTGTGCTTATGTTCTTTAAAAATCCTGATTTATGTTTTCTAAAAGACTGCTGTTTGTGTACAGATTCTTTGTAAATGCTTTCTTAAGACGATTATAGTAGGATTAAGTTCTTTGCCTAATAGTCACTGGTATGTTATTGTGTAAGATTGAATTCTAACCAGACATCGAATCATTTACTACATAAACTGTCATTAAATGGATAGTGTCTCACATACTGTTGTGCATTTATTTCTCACAACTACCATTCAACCTACTGTTAATGGGTGTTAATGATATCCCACTGGTTACCCTTTAATTACCCTGAAGACGTAAGGCTGCATAATATTCTGGCTATCTGATTTTGAACTACTTTATATTTGCTGAAGACTTTCAATTGCGAATTATATCCATTGAATTTCTTTGTCAGTTAAATTGACACTTATTAAATCTGTATCAAAAACGCTGCATTGTGGTCAATTTGGTAAAAATGTCTCAAACTGTTTCATTCAGTATATGTCACAACTTTGATACGTAAACTTACCCAGATTGACTTACATTTGTTTTAGTATGATATTGGAGATATTTGCAACATCAGACCTGGTTTGAAATTGAGTCAATTATAGTCGTTTTATGAAATTTTAAACTTCAAACAGATTGCTGAAGAATCGAGTGTTTTTGATGTTCGTCATACATAAAGCCATCAATCAATTTTAGGCACCAAGAAAATATCAAATATCACTTATAATAACCAAATAAACCAACAACAAATACTTTTTTGTCATGTGATTTAAACAGAAAGCCATTTCAAGTTTGCACAATTAGGTAATGTTCCCATTTTTTTCATTATTTGTGAAGGGCAATAATAAAAATTGCAGCTCATAACTAATAGCTGAGTAATCAACATTCCAATTATAATTTGATTTCAACATTTATTTACTAAAATTTACTCATATAACACAGCTGATAGATAATACATCAGGAATTTGAGGGACATATTAACGGTAACAGGTTTTAATACTTTAGGAAAATGTTGTTATAAAGGCATCTACTGTCTTATGATATTATACTGAATTATTTATAATATCAAAACAAGGAAAGTGTACAAAATGTTGGCTTAAGTACGGATTTTAAACGTAGGTCATTTTAGGGCCAAACCTAATTCGATACAACTGGGATATTCATACTTGAATGTAAATAAAAAAATTTTTTTCCAAATTACAGATGGAGACATTCAAACGCTTTGTGATTATATCTTTTCTGATTGCTAGTAACAATCCATGAACAAAAAAAATATTTATATATTTTTTCTTATTCAGGAGTGTTTTGCCTGTTTGAATACAATGTACGCTTTATTTTTCGAACTTGCTGACATTTTTGTTTAGCCAAATTGACAATTAAAGCATAAGATTTTAACCTATAAATAAGAAACTATTTTAGAAATTACCTGCTCATGTTTATTTCAGTTCAACTATATCTTCTTATAAAAATGCTTTCTTGTGCAACAATCAAAATGTTTTTTGTTTATTAAGAGATCTATGAGGTTCCGGGTTTCATCTCCATACTGTTAGCCTTCTCAATATCTTCAACAAAGATGTCAAGTACTGGTTCTACCCGAGAAACAGACTTAAGAGTGTCTCAGTAAGCCTTGTATCAAACAAGGGCTGTTTGTAAAATACGCATGACCCCCAAATGGGCTGTCAGTTGTAGTGGCAGCCATTGTGTGAATCATTTTTTGTCACTGTGACCTTGACCTTTGACCTAGTGACCTTAAAATCAATAGGGGTCATCTGCCAGTCATGATCAATGTACCTATGAAGTTTCATGATTCTAGGCCTAAGTGGTCTTGAGTTATCATCCGGAAACCATTTTACTGTTTGGAGTCACTGTGACCTTGACCTTTGACCTAGTGACCTGAAAATCAATAGGGGTCATCTGCCAGTCATGATCAATGTACCTATGAAGTTTCATGATCCTAGGCCTAAGCATTCTTGAGTTATCATCCGGAAACCATTTTACTCTTTGAAGTCACTGTGACCTTGACCTTTGACCTAGTGACCTGAAAATCAATAGGGTTCATCTGCCAGTCATGATTGATGTATCTATGAAGTTTCGTGATCCTAGTCCTAAGTGTTCTTGAGTTATCATCCGGAAACCATTTTACTGTTTGGAGTCACTGCGACCTTTGACCTAGTGACCTGAAAATCAATAGGGGTCATCTGCCAGTCATGATCAATGTACCTATGAAGTTTCATGATTCTAGGCCTAAGCGTTTCTTGAGTTATCATCTGGAAACCATTTTACTGTTTCGAATCACTGTGACCTTGACCTTTGACCTAGTGACCTGAAAATCAATAGGGGTCATCTGCCAGTCATGATCAATGTACCTATGAAGTTTCATGATCCTATGCCTAAGCGTTCTTGAGTTATCATCCGGAAACCATCTGGTGGACGGACCGACCGACGGACCGACCGACGGGCCGACCAACATGTGCAAAACAATATACCCCCTCTTCTTCGAAGGGGGGCATAAATATATAGCTGTAAACTGTTTGTTCAGAACAAAGCATTTCGATGTTTTCACATATTAAAAATGAATAAAATATACATTCCCCCACCAAAAAAACTACAACAAACAACTATTTTATACAAGACCAATAGTTTCCCAAGTTTTAAGTATAACATGACTACTGTGAAAGTTTCTTAGTGCAGATATTGGTTACAGCAAATTAATAATATCACTTTGCCAATTATGGCCTATGCATGCAGGGCAAGAACAGTGCTTGGTCTTTGATAATGGAGGGTTTCCAATTTCCAATTAGCCTCTGATAAAGGTGTTGGTTTATCAAGAAAAAGGTGGACTGGACCTTGTTGCAGTGATGGTACTTGATTTGTTTCACAGGCAAATTGGAAGTTTTGGGAAGGTATTAGATACAGCCACCATTTGTAAAGATTGTATGTACCTACATTTTATGTACACTGATATGAAAGTCTGAAAATTGCTTGTTTATGGACTGCCTTTGGACTTGTGGTTATTGTACTGTAACTTTGGAGTATTGCTAGTTATCCCCACGCTTTTTGAAAAAAAGGTGGGGATATTGTGGTTATCTCCGCCGTCCGTCCGTCCGTCTGTCTGTCCGTCCGTCCTGGCCACTATCTCCTCCTACACTAAAAGCACTAGAACCTTGAAACTTACACACATGGTAGCTATGAGCATATGTGCGACCCTGCACTATTTGGAATTTTGATCTGACCCCTGGGTCAAAAGTTATAGCGGTTGGGGTGGGGCCGTGTCAGAAATTATCACTCATTTTTTTAGGTTATTTTACATTTACTTCTTTATTTCTACACCGATTCACTTAAAATTGATACTGAACCTCTCTTATGACAATAGGGTCAATCTCAACTATGCATGGCCCCATTACCAACCCTGGGGTGCCCCGCCCACATAGGCCACACCCACCCAAAATTGCCTTTCACTATAACTTCTTCATTTCTACACCAATTCACTTCTAATTGATACTGAACTTCTCTTATGACAATACGGTCAATCTCAACTATGCATGGCCCCATTACCAACCCTGGGGCGCCCCGCCCACATAGGCCACACCCACCCAAAATTGCCTTTTACTATAATTTCTTCATTTCTACACCGATTTTCTTCTAATTGATACTGAACTTCTCTTATGACAATACGGTCAATCTCAACTATGCATGGCCCAATTACCAACCCTGGGGCGCCCCGCCCACATAGGCCACACCCACCCAAAATTGCCTTTTACTATAACTTCTTCATTTCTACACCAATTCACTTCTAATTGATACTGAACTTATCTTTTGACAATATGGTCAACCTCAACTATGCATGGCCCCATTACCAACCCTGGGGCGCCCCTGTGTCAAACATGTCGCGTGGGGATACGCGTCGGCCTCTGCCGCGCCATTTCTAGTGGTGACTGGGATGATTAGTAAATGTCCAGAAATATGAGTTAAAATTTTACAAAAGTAATAAAGAGCTTTTTTCATTTATCTTTTGTTAGTTAAAAAAGCTTAAATTCATAAAATGCACACAAACATTCTCAAATTAAAGTGCCTGGTTGACCATTAAAATAGCCATAATATAAATGCAGGAAATCAAGTGCTCAATAAAAAAAAAATCCTGGGGAGCAGGCCCGGAATCCCCCAAGAAGACCTGTTGGTTTCACATTTTGGCCATTTGGCGCAAAAGTTATTGAGAATCTGGCCAGATGTGGACTTATCAGGGACTGTACTTTCCGCTTGTATTGTTTTATTTCTTCATTTTAGTGAAGTCTCTTCTAAAGGAAAATCCACAAGAGACAGAAAATGTCCACACAGGCAAATCAGGGACAACACTTAATGCACATGCATTAAGCCTAGTTTTGCCAGAGCAAATCTTAAATGTACAACCTTGCGTCACATATGACATCATGTGCGGTCGCTAAAAAGCAGTGAAATTAATTTATCTTACCATTCCAGGCCTTTTCCTGGCATGAACAGACCCATTTCCAAATGTATTTAACAATGTCAATTTTTTTTATAGAAAAGAATGTCTAATTATCCCCACGCTTTTTGAAAAAAAGGTGGGGATATTGTGGTTATCTCCGCCGTCCGTCCGTCCGTCTGTCTGTCCGTCCGTCCTGGCCACTATCTCCTCCTACACTAAAAGCACTAGAACCTTGAAACTTACACACATGGTAGCTATGAGCATATGTGCGACCCTGCACTATTTGGAATTTTGATCTGACCCCTGGGTCAAAAGTTATAGCGGTTGGGGTGGGGCCGCGTCAGAAATTATCACTCATTTTTTTAGGTTATTTTACATTTACTTCTTTATTTCTACACTGATTCACTTCAAATTGATACTGGACCTCTCTTATGACAATACGGTCAATCTCAACCATGCATGGCCCCATTCCCAACCCTGGGGCGCCCCGCCCACATAGGCCACACCCACCAAAAATTTCCATTTACTATAATTTTTTCATTTCTACACGGATTCACTTCAAATTGATACTGAACTTTTGTTATGACATTAGGGTCAATCTCAACTATGCATGGCCCCAATCCCAACCCTGGGGCGCCCGCCCACATAGGCCACACCCACCAAAAAATTCCATTTACTATAATTTTTTCATTTTTACACGGATTCACTTCAAATTGATACTGAACTTCTCTTATGACATTAGGGTCAATCTCAACTATGCATGGCCCCATAACCAACCCTGGGGCCCCGCCCACATAGACCACACCCACCCAAAATTGCCTTTACTATAATTTCTTCATTTCTACACCGATTCACTTCAAATTGATATTGAACTTCTCTTATGACAATACAGTCAATCTCAACTATGCATGGCCCCATTGCCAACCCTGGGGCGCCCCGCCCACATAGACCACACCCACCCAAAATTGCCTTTTACTATAATTTCTTCATTTCTACACCGATTCACTTCAAATTGATACTGAAACTCTCTTATGACAATACAGTCAATCTCAACTATGCATGGCCCCATTACCAACCGTGGGGCCCCGCCCACATAGACCACACCCGCCCAAAATTGCCTTTTACTATAATTTCTTCATTTCTACACCGATTCACTTCAAATTGATACTGAAACTCTCTTATGACAATACAGTCAATCTCAACTATGCATGGCCCCATTACCAACCGTGGGGCCCCGCCCACATAGACCACACCCGCCCAAAATTGCCTTTTACTATAATTTCTTCATTTCTACACCGATTCACTTCAAATTGATACTGAACTTCTCTTATGACAATACGGTCAATCTCAACTATGCATGGCACAATTACCAACCCTGGGGCGCCCTGCCCACAGATGTCACACCCACCCAAAATTGCCTTTTACTATAACTTCTTCATTTCTACACCAATTCACTTCTAATTGATGATGAACTTCTCTTATGACAATACGGTCAATCTCAGCTATGCATGGCCCCATTACCAACCCTGGGGCACACCTAGGTCAAACATTCGGCGTGGGGATACGCGTCGGCCTCTGCCGCGCCATTTCTAGTATTCCATGTATCTGCATCCATATCCGCATACTGGGCAGTGCTCCAGCTAGTATTTAAAAAGGGCAGGGGGGCTTTTTTGTCAAAAGGGCACTTTCGACGCGCAGTGTTTTGTCAAAAAGGCACTTTCGAGCATGCGGGCTTTTCTGGAATGCTTCCTGCTGCCTGTTAATTTATATATTAGTAATAATTGTTGGAATATATTATTCCCATTATTATTGAACCATTTAAATATAATGTCTACAATGAGAAATACATTAATTACTTGTAATGTAATAAGAGATTCATGTATTATCATATGTAAAAAAAAAATTATTATTTTTTTTTTTAAGGGCAGGGGGGGGGGCCCTAGGAAGGGCAGGGCAGAAGTTCTGGAGGGCAGGGCGGAAGTTCGGGAGGGCAGGGTGGGTGCCCTCCAATTTAGCTGGAGCACTGCATCCGTTTCCGCAAACTCATAATACGGATGCTATATTCCATTTATCCACATATGTCGAACATAGCTTTGTTTATTATATATTAAATTATAATTTTTTAATAATTAAATTTATAATTGAGATAATTATTATGAAGGACAAGCATGAATTTAAGAAGATATAAGGTACAAATCATCATTCTGTCTGTAAAAGATTACAAATGGTATTACCTGAAACATCTTCTTCTAGTGCCTTGGCTATGCTTTTCCAAATATTTGTAGTGCAATCAGAGTCCTGATATGCAGAACTGCGTTGGTTGTATAATTACGGGTAATTTTTCACAAATTTGATTAGTGTTTCAGTTGATTTTTGAGATGACAGCACACCTCATCGTGCTAAATGCAGCTTAGTCTGTCCGCATCTTGTCCACATCCGCATTAGAATGCTCACTTGAGCGTTCTTTTGCGGACGCCTGTTGCGCGTGCGGATATGCGGGTGCGGATAAATGGAATACGCGCAGTGCATTTCAACTTGTTCTATTTTTTTGCGGATATGCGGATGCGGATACGGACAGATGGAATACCAGCCTAAATCTGACACATGATTGTATTTGAGTCTGTGTGGATTTATTTAAAATAAGAAGCAATGTATGCTCCCTCTTAAAGTTTCATATTTTTAGTTACACATGAAATACTATGTAGGTCCAATGTGAAGGTTACACTTAAATTAGGACAAAAATAGTGATGCATGCAAGAACAGTTTCCTAATGTCCCAATTTGAAGTCAAAAGTAAAGTATCAGAAATCAAATCATAACTTTTAAAAGCAATAAATAACTTCATAATTGAGAATTAAGAAATTAAACATAAAACTTAAACAAAAGTGTTTCTCACAGGAAAGTGACGTTAAAATCAAAGATTTTTTATTTCAATGTGTTCGTAATAATGTTAGTTGTAAAGTTGTTTGTGCAATTAATCTTCCATTTATACTAAGTGACCTACAGACCATTGATTTGTAAGTAAGATAAGCTTTTTAAGCTTTAAATTAAAATCTGACTTTCATTCACAACTGTAATTTCTATGTATATATCAAATCAGCTTCTCAGAATTTACGAAAGCCACACAATTTATTTTAACCAGTAAATTGAAATTACTGTGGTCTCGTTGCATTGAAATTTATTAGTTTAAAGATGCACATTAAAATAACACAAAACAAGATTGTTCATGTAAATATTAAAATATATATATATATACTTTTAGAGATTGACTTATTTATTTTCAGCAATTAATAAGTAAAATGAACAAAAAACTCATTTTAAAACCTTACAAATAACCATACATACAATAGTAAGTAAAAAAATAGAAGAAAGCAAAATAGACAAATACATGTACAAGTAGGTTGTAATAAATGGTACAAATACCCCACACAAAATGACCAGTGATTGCATCATTATTATACATTTACACACATAATGACGGACAGGTCACTTTCAACCTGTCACCCTTTGGGTATAGGTACAACAAAATGTTTTGGTCATTGCCTGTGTCCTGTATGAAACATGAAGGTCCAAAATGTAGGTTTAATCAATGCCTCTTGTGTTTTGTCTCCAATAATGTTCAACTACCTTTAGTACATAATTGCTCAGCTAGTGTGTGTGTTTTTGCAATAATAGGTGTTGTATTTATTTTGCCACAACTTTTAAGTAAATCAAATTCAAAATAAGCTGTGCTCTGGGAAAACTGGGAAAACTGAATATGTGTAAAATATTGTACCAGATTAGTCGGCCCATTCATCCAGGTAAAATATTGTACCAGATTAGTCGGCCCCTGAATATGTGTAAAATATTGTACCAGATTAGTCGGCCCCTGAATATGTGTAAAATATTGTACCAGATTAGTCGGCCCCTGAATATGTGTAAAATATTGTACCAGATTAGTCGGCCCCTGAATATGTGTAAAATATTGTACCAGATTAGTCGGCCCCTGAATATGTGTAAAATATTGTACCAGATTGGTCTACCCCTGAATATGTGTAAAATATTGTACCAGATTAGTCGGCCCATTCATCCCGGCTATTCAGGGAAACACTTTCATTCATCCAGGCTATTCAGGGAAGACACTTTCATTCATCCAGGCTATTCAGGGAAGACACTTTCATTCATCCAGGCTATTCAGGGAAGACACTTTCATTCATCCAGGCTATTCAGGGAAGACACTTTCATTCATCCAGGCTATTCAGGGAAGACACTTTCCACCTTTATGACAAAAAATGTGGTAATGTTCTAAACGAAAATTCAGTCTAGGCGGACAGCGTCTTCCTGATAAGCGTGTTCATGCTGCAGACAATACGTAATGCACAGCATTTAGCTCGGTCTTCCCAAAGAGACGCTAAAATATAATTATGCCTCTCCATCAGCAGTTGTTTGTGTTGAAGCCATCATATTCAGGATTGTCAAGTTCAGGGTGACTGAATACTATTATAATTTATTGAAGTAGCGGCAAAAACAAGATATTATTGTGAAACCATTGGATGAAGTTTTAAGCAATACATTATTTAAAAAAGATATTAGAAAGCTAAAGTGTTCATGTATTAGAGAAAAAATCGTTTTTGTTAACACAATTGTAGTGTTAAATTTATGTATAAACCACACATACAATTTTCAATTAACTATTATGAAATTGTTTCAACATTTAGTATGGACCATGCAAATGTTTATCATATTAACAATCTGTTTGAAATCGCTCCCACTAAAAGTCATGGCAGATTAACAGAAATTACCAAGAGGTTCTGTAACATTTAAGAACATTTCTTTTTCGGCTTATAACCAGTGAACGTATTTGGTGCATGTGTCACATACTAATTGTAACCAATACAAGTCAAACACAAGGGTTAATGTGTTATTGCGACAACCGTTTAACATTTTGAATATTTCGTATTGTTACAGTATCAATTTCTAAAGGGCAATGATTTGTTGATGTTGACATACTTGCTAAGTATGGGTCATAAATTGCTTTATTTTTGTTTCACACTTTTTGAAATCGACTATTACCTTGTTTTTGTATTTCTTGAGCGTTGCGTGAAATTTAAACAATTTAAACTATCACCTGTTTGTAAAGAAATTTAAATAGAAGGCCCGTAGTATTAAGGCCATATTAAATGTTATTTGATTGTATACAAACAATAATGATTGTGCTTATTTGTACTTAGGTTGTGGGTGGTATGTTACCAGAGAAATGGAATGAATGGCATAACAAATACATATTGTTCTAGTATCTTAATGTGAGATCACTTTCTATTTGAATGACATCTTGAATCCCCATGGTGTACTCAGCATAGCAAGAACACATTATAATGAAAATTAAAAATTGATTTGTTATGCAATGGGTAAAATAGGGCATTTACATACTAAACTTTTTGCATTTTTATTAGCTCGGCTGTTTTCGGACAAAACACGAGATATTGTCATAGCCAGCTCGTTGTGTCGTCCGACGTCCGCTGTCCGCGTCGTGCTAAAACTTTTACATTGGCTCTAAAATCAAAGTGCTTCCACCCACAACTTTGAAACTTCATACGTAGATGCACCTTGGTGAGTTCTACACGCCACACCCATTTTGGGGTCACTAGGTCAAAGGCCAAGGTCACTGTGACCTTTAAAAAAATAAAAAATCTGACAAGCTTTCATTTATTCAAAACTGCACCCACAGCCGAGCGTTGGCACCCGTTATGCAGTGCTCTTTTTGTAATAAATAGTAACATTTCAAAGGTTTAAGGCCAAACAAAGACCTGTTTCTGGGCTCTTGACAAAACGTTTTTGTTTTGCTGCTGACTCTTCATGCCTGAAATCCTCTGATAAATCTTCCTTTCTTTTCTTTGCAGAACTTAATAAATAAGAACAGTCCTTTTTGGTAGAGTGAGATTGTTACTTGTTTATGTTGATTTAATGGTTTGTGGACACATTAAATTTTAGATTGAGGGCTTTGACTATCAGTGATTTGTGACCGACTTGTGACATTAACAATTAATGGATTGAGTTTATTGACTTTTCATCTCAGTTGTGAAGATTTTAGTACGTGGAATATAACTAACAAATGCTTCCAAATGTTTGCAGAAAACTATTTAATTTTAACTTTAGACATAAATGTATTTAAAAATATTCCAAAATGCATTAAATGTTATCTCCAAAAATATTCACAATATTGTGTTTGTTTAGAATTTGTATGCCACTAAGTAAGTGGAAAACATTCACATATGAATCACCTGTATTGCTGGATGTATTGAAATGAAGACAATCTGGTTGTGACCTTCAACCTTCTGTCGTTCTTTCCACTGTTAAAGAAAAATATCAAAGAAAATATAAGGTTTGGTGACAGGCCCCTTTTCCATGACACATCTTGGTAATGTTGCTTCAAAATTTAATTAAATTAACATTTTTTCCTTATGTCCATGAAATTATATTTGTATTAAAAAGGGCTTAGATAAGTTTACAAACTTTATCCAAATGAGTTATTTTGATGGAAGAAATAGGTAACATTTCCAAAGGAGTGTTGACAAACATAACTAACTCACAAATCTCCTATGTCAATATTAACAGCTCTGGACCACTGTTCAGTATCATGAACAAATGTAAAACATTGATAAAATACTGTGTCAACAACCTATATTGGCCTAGCTCTTCAGTTTTCTAACTGGCTTTCTCAAGATGACCTAGTGCTAAAGTAGATTATCATGCCTTATTGGGTCTTTGACTTAAGACATTTTTTTGAAATGTATAATACAGTGGACGATTCTGATAAACTTGTATAAAGTCTATGTCCATGGTGTTTACAGAGTGTGAGGTAATGTTTATATGATAATTAATCTGCAATTTACTTATCAAATAGTGTGGCGTTTGAAGTTGCAATGATAAGGCACACAAGTTGATTTACTTCTTCTTCATATTTGTCTGCCCTTTCTTTTCTTTTATAACTGTCAGAGTTAGCACCCTTTCCACACAATGATAATGTCTGTGAAAGTAAATATTTATGTTGCTGATGTCAAAGTTACTAATGTTATTGTACATTTTTTTAACTTGATTTTTCACACACCGAAAAAGTGTTAGCTAAAATAATACTTCTCACCCAAATGTTGGCATTGAAGTTGGTGTGGGCATAATTAAATGGTTATGGTTAACATGAAGCATCTGCATAATTATTATCACTGTCTCTATTTCAGGTGTTCATTTAAAACTGTACACATATGTTTTGGGTCAGTGTATGCAGTAACTGACCAGGTTCCATAACTCTGACCTGCAATTTTAGCAGAATTATACCCATTTTTGTACTGAAAAATTGGGTTAAGGTTTGTCAGCAACCACTCAATATCTAAATATTTACTTCAAATATTGAAAGAAAATATTGCATGTGTATTCACATTTCTCATTAACATTCACTGACAAAGATCCATAACTGTTTCCAGCAGTATTATTCCCCCTTTTGTATTTATTGAATTCTTATAAAGGTTTGCATAAAAAATGACATTTTGTTAAGGTTTGCATGAAACAAGAACACAACTCAGTAACAACTTTAGACATTCAATTGAAAGGCTCACAACTCTGACCTTCAATAAATCTGAATCTCACATTAAGTTGTGCCCCTTATTGTACTTTTTGCATAAAGAAATTCAAGTAAGCATTTGCAGGCAAAAACTATCTTCAGTCGGCATGCGAGCATAGGGTTGCATTTGTGGACAGTTGGGGGAAGGTCAAGGTCACTGTTGTGAAAAAATAGATTAGCTGTTTGCGCTCAATAACTTCAGTCAAGATCAATATATTGTGCTGAAATTTTGGATGAAGGTACAGGTTACAACTTACAGGCCGATGTAGAGGGGTTGCACTTTGGGCCAGTCTGGGTCAAGGTCACTGCAGCTTATAGTAGAAGAGTTTCCCCAAAATAAGATTAGTTTGGATGGAAAGAAATTGTGTGTGTATGAAGTTTACATGCATAATTATTATGCCCCTCTTCAAAGAAGAGGGGATATATTGTTTTGCACATGTCGGTCGGTCGGTCGGTCTGTTGGTCAGTCCGTCCGTCCACCAGATGGTTTCCAGATGATAACTCAAGAACACTTAGGCCTAGGATCATGAAACTTCATAGGTACATTGATCATGACTGGCAGATGACCCCTAATGATTGTCAGGTCACTAGGTCAAAGGTCAAGGTCACAGTGACTCGAAACAGTAAAATGGTTTCCGGATGATAACTCAAGAATGCTTATGCCTAGGATCATGAAACTTCATAGGTACATTGATCATGACTGGCAGATGACCCCTATTGATTTTCAGGTCACTAGGTCAAAGGTCAAGGTCACAGTGACTTGAAACAGTAAAATGGTTTCCGGATGATAACTCAAGAATGCTTACGCCTAGGATCATGAAACTTCATAGGAACATTGATCATGACTGGCAGATGACCCCTACTGATTGTCAGGTCACTAGGTCAAAGGTCAAGGTCACAGTGACTTGAAACAGTAAAATGGTTTCCGGATGATAACTCAAGAATGCTTACGCCTAGGATCATGAAACTTCATAGGTACATTGATCATGACTGGCAGATGACCCCTATTGATTTTCAGGTCACTAGGTCAAAGGTCAAGGTCACAGTGACTCGAAATAGTAAAATGGTTTCCGGATAATAACTCAAGAATGCTTACGGCTAGGATCATGAAACTTCATAGGTACATTTATCATGACTGGCAGATGACCCCTATCAATTTTCAGGTCACTAGGTCAAAGGTCAAGTTCACAGTGACTCGAAACAGTTAAATGGTTTCCTGATGATAACTCAAGAATAATAAGGCCTCGTATCATGAAACTTCAGGTACATTGATCATGATTGGCAGATGACCCCTATTGATTTTCAGGTCACTAGGTCAAAGGTCAAGGTCACAGTGACAAAAAACAGATTCACACAATGGCTGCCACTACAACTGACAGCCCATATGGGGGGCATGCATGTTTTACAAACAGCCCTTGTTTTGGTAATTCATTCGGGACCACTCAGTTCATAAAAATAGATACACAGTTTGAACTTTCCACTCAATAACTTGAGTTTGGATGGAGGTATTGGGCTTTAATTTTATTTGTAGGTTTGTTATGGATAATCCCAAATGATGAGTTTTGTCATCAAATCTTTGATACCTGCATGGAAAATGTCTTTGAACACTATCAACACACCGACATCACCTGACCTCATTTTAACCTTGACTTTGAACTTCTTTTGGACTTATTCATTCTGTGACATGCTTGATAAACCCAACTTGGCCATTCGCTTAACATCAATACTACTGTGAAACCATTATTAATGATGTCAGGCATTAATTTTCATAAATTTCGTCGGTCGACCGATCGGCGAATTTAAGATCCTAACGAACAATCATGCTCTATGTTTGAACAAAAACAAACACTAAGTTGAACAATATTTTAAAACTTTACCGTAGACATGAGGAATCAAATTCCAACATAATCCATGCACACATTCCATGCTGTATGTAATCAAGATTAATCCGGTTTTGACACAAAGGGATGTAGATTACACAAGGTACTTAACTGACACGTTACACTTCTTTAAAACGCGTGTGCAGTACAGCTGTATCGAATGCGTTGACTTCGTTTTTGTAGAATGGTAATGAATTAGCGCTAATTTTTTATAACTTTATTACCCATTAGGTGCATTGTGTTTTTCAGGGGTGTTGCATATTTGCCATCGCGCAGCGAATGACGATGAAAGACAATAAACCAAATGAAAAGATGACGATGTGTGATCAACATGCGTATTTATCACAAATTAATAAAGAATATTTTAATTGCTGTTTGTTGTTTGATTATTTGCGTTTAACCACACTTATTACTATTTTATATGTATCAATTTATTTATTTTTAAATTATTGACATTATTGATTTATATACCGGTAGTTTATGTTTTAAGAACAAACACACACATAGAGTTTATAATTTTAATGCTGATATCAGAATAAAAAAGCATTTTATTTGAAAAAAAAAAACACTTAACAAACTGGAACCTCTTTCGTATAACACAAACAGTTTTAAAACGGTATTGACAGCATTTTAATAAAAATCATACCAACTAGAACACACACCCAAGAAAATAAACAAAAGTGACTTGTTTGATTTGCTACAAAAAAATACTTCATTTCAATCTTCATTTCAATTAGAGAGCAAAAAAAACAGGAAACAACATTGTTTCATCAACACAACATGGACAATTTTTAGCTCATCTATTTTTTGAAAAAAAATTATGAGCTATTGTCATCACCTTGGCGTCAGAGTCTGCGTCGGCGTCTGGTTAAGTTTTGTGTTTAGGTCCACTTTTCTCAGAAAGTATCAATGCTATTGCATTCAAACCTGGTACTCTTACTTACTATCATGAGAGGACTGGGCAGGCAAAGTTAGATAACTCTGGCGTGCATTTTGACAGAATTATGTGCCCTTTTTATACTTAGAAAATTGAAAATTTTGGTTAAATTTGTGTTTAGGTCCATTTTTCTCAGAAAGTATCAATGCTATTGCATTCAAACTTGGTACACTTACTTCCTATCATGAGGGGACTGGGCAGGCAAAGTTAGATAACTCTGGCGTGCATTTTGACAGAATTATGTGCCCTTTTTATACTTAGAAAATTGAAAATTTTGGTTAAGTTTTGTGTTTAGGTCCATTTTATTCCTTAAGTATCAAAGCTATTGCTTTCATACTTGCAACACTTACTGACTATCATAAGGGCACTGTGCAGGCAAAGTAATGTAACTCTGACTGGCATTTTGACAGAATTATGTGCCCTTTTTATACTTAGAAAATTGAAAATGTGTTTAAGTTTTGTGTTTAGAACCACTTTATTCCTACAGTATCAAAGCTATTGCTTTCATACTTGCAACACTTATTAACTATCATAAGGGGACTGTGCAGGCAAAGTTATGTAACTCTGACTGGCATTTGGATGGAATTATGGGCCCTTTATACTTAGAAAATTGAAAATTTGGTTAAGTTTTGTGTTTTGGTCCACTTTACCCCTAAAGTATCATAGATATTGCTTTCATACTTGGAACACTCGCAAACTATCATAAGGGTACAGTAAAAGGACAAGTTGCATAACTCTGGTTGTCATTTTTACGGAATTATGGCCCTTTTTTGACTTGGTAACTTTGAATATTTGGTTAAATTTTGTGTTTTGATCCACTTTACTTCTTAAGTATCAAGGCTATTGCTTTCAAACTTCAAATTCTTTCATGCTATCTGTAGGATGATACCTGTAGGATGATTTTGGGCTCTGTGGTAAGGACTCAAGTCCTTTTTAAACCCCTCTTCTTATCGACGTCTTATGGTACTGTATCTGTATGTGTTCTCACGACTAATAAAAATAGCCCTTATTCAGTAAAAAATAGTTCCTTAAGTATGGTAAAGAATGAATGTCCTTTTGACAAACAACAGTTGTGATCACTAAAACTTATACACTATGTCCCCATTCCAATGTAGATCAATCCTGCTCTTGAATTCTAATACATTCTTGGCATCAACTACACATTGAGGCAAGTCATTCCACATGTTAATCACTCTTCTGGAAAATTGATTTTGACAAAAAGATGTTCTGGACTTTGGTTTTTTCAAGCTTTAGGTTATGTCCTCTAGTTGATGATGTATAATTGAAAAAGTTCTCAAAAACGCAATCATCTATATTTTTGACTATTTTAAACATTTGAATGGCATCCCCACTAATTCTGCGATGAGCAAGTGATGATAATTTTAGTTCTTTAAGTCGTTCCTCATAGGATGAATTCCTCAAATTCGGTACAAGTTTTGTGGCTCTTTTTTGAACTTTTTCTATGCTAATAATGTCCTTTTTAGCTCATCTATTTTTTGGCGTCGGCGTCGGCGTTGGCGTCCGGTTAAGTTTTGCGTTTAGGTCCACTTTTCTCAGAAAGTATCAATGCTATTGCATTCAAACTTGGTACACTTACTTACTATCATGAGGGGACTGGGCAGGCAAAGTTAGATAACTCTGGAGTGCATTTTGACAGAATTATGTGCCCTTTTTATACTTAGAAAATTGAAAATTTTGGTTAAGTTTTGCGTTTAGGTCCACTTTTCTCAGTGAGTATCAATGCTATTGCATTCAAACTTGTTACACTTACTTACTATCATGAGGGGACTGGGCAGGCAAAGTTAGATAACTCTGGCATGCATTTTGACAGAATTATGTGCCCTTTTTATACTTAGAAAATTGAAAATTTTGGTTAAGTTTTGTGTTTAGGTCCATTTTATTTCTTAAGCATCAAAGCTATTGCTTTCATACTTGCAACACTTACTAACTTTCATAAGGGGACTGTGCAGGCAAAGTAATGTAACTCTGACTGGCATTTTGACAGATTTATGTGCCCTTTTTAACCAGGTTTTTAACCAGGTTTTCCGAAGGAAAAAACTGGTTATTAGATTGGCGAATGCGGGCGGGCTGGCTGGCTGGCGGGCTGGCGGGCTGGCTGGCGGGCGGGCGGAACAAGCTTGTCCGGGCCATAACTATGTCGTTCATTGTCAGATTTTAAAATCATTTGGCACATTTGTTCACCATCATTGGACGGTGTGTCGCGCGAAATAATTACGTCGATATCTCCAAGGTCAAGGTCACACTTTGAGTTCAAAGGTCAAAAATGGCCATAAATGAGCTTGTCCTGGCCATAACTATGTCATTCATTGTGAGATTTTAAAATCATTTGGCACATTTGTTCACCATCATGGGACGGTGTGTCGCACGAAAGAATCACGTCAATATCTCCAATGTCAAGGTCGCCACGACTAAAAATAGATTTTTTTTGAAAACAAACTTACAAGGGGGTTTTATTTTGTTTGTTCATTTTTAAAGTTCAGTTTGAGTTTTCGCCCTTTATCAGATTTTTTTTTCACAATGAAAACCTGGTTTTGTGACAATTTTGTCCCTTGTTATACTTAGAAAATAGAAAATTTGATTAAGTGTTGTGTTTAGGTCCACTTTATTCCTACAGTATCAAAGCTATTGCTTTCATACTTGCAACACTTATTAACTATCATAAGGGGACCGTGCAGGCAAAGTTATGTAACTCTGACTGGCATTTGGACGGAATTATGGGCCCTTTATACTTAGAAAATTGAAAATTTGGTTAAGATTTATGTTTTGGTCCACTTTACCCCTAAAGTATCATAGATATTGCTTTCATACTTGGAACACTCAAAAACTATCATAAGGGTACAGTAAAAGGACAAGTTGCATAACTCTGGTTGTCATTGTTACGGAATTATTGCCCTTTTTTGACTTAGTAACTTTTAATATATGGTTAAATTTTGTGTTTCAATCCACTTTACTTCTTAAGTATCAAGGCTATTGCTTTCAAACTTCAAATACTTTCATGCTATCATGAGGTTACTGTACCTGGCAAGTTGAATTTTACCTTGACCTTTGAATGACCTTGACTCTCAAGGTCAAATTATTAAATTTTGCTAAAATTGCCATAACTTCTTTATTTATGATTAGATTTGATTGATACTTTGACGAAACTACTCTTACCTGACATACCACAATAGACTCCACCCAAACCGTCCCCCGTGCCCTCCCCCACCTCCCCCCCTCCCCCCCACCTCCCCCCTCCCCCCCCCCTATTTTTTTTTTTTTTTTTAAGATCATCTCACAAATGACCACCACACCCTCACACTATACACCCCCCCCCCCCCCAATTTTTTTTTTTTTTTTTTTTTTAAGATCATCTCACATATTACCACCACACCCTCACACTATACCCCCCCCTCCCCCCCCCCCCCCCAATTTTTTTTTTTTTAAACGGTCATGTTTGAAATACCGTCCAACCATCGCACCCAAAAAATCCCCCCCCCCCCCCCATCGCCCTTCCCCCCACCCCACCCCCCCCCCCCCCCCCCCCCCCGCCCCCGATTTTTTTTATTTTTTTTCGCTTTTTTGGAAGATAATGTAATAAATGTCCACAACCCCACACTATACACCCCTCTTCACTCCACCCCTCCCTCCTTTGTGATTGAAAATGAGAGTCCCTTCACCTTTAAAAAGAAAATAGATGAGCGGTCTGCACCCACAAGGCGGTGCTCTTGTTGAAATATGGGTACCATATAACATTTGCAAACTCAACATGCGGATGCACCAAGGCAGTATATAATTTCAAAAATAAGTATTTGTCCATGAACTCAAAAGATCTCTTTATTAAGGCTAGGATACTGTTTGCTTTATTTATCTTTGTAGATATATGCTTACTAAATTTTAGATCTCTTTCGAAGAGCACTCCCAGATCACATTCCTCAGTTGTAGCCTGCAGAGACTTATTATTCATAGTATATTGTTGATTGGGGTTATTGTTTCCATAATGTATAACTTTGCATTTGTCAACGTTGAAGGCAAGTTCCCATTTTTGTGCCCATTCGCTGAGAGAGTCAAGATCCTCCTGCAGCCTGCCTGAGTCCGTCACAGGTGCATATAACTTGGTGTCGTCAGCAAATATTTTAGAAATACAGCTCACAGAGTCGGTGATATCGTTAACATAGATTATAAAAAGTACTGGACCAAGCACACTTCGTTAACATAGATTATAAAAAGTACTGGACCAAGCACACTTCCCTGAGGAACTCCACTCTCTACACTTATCCAGCTAGATGTATTTCCCTTTATTGACACACACTGTCTTCTCTGACTCAGAAAGTTCTCAATCCAGGCCAGAACATTTCCCTTAATGCCATACGCAGATACCTTCCTTATGAGTCTTCTATGTGCAACTTTATCAAAAGCTTTCCAAGGTCTAGGTAAATGCTGTCCCAGCTTTCGCTTCCTTCGATGAACTTTGTCCATGAGGTTACTGTACCTGGCAAGTTGAATTTTACCTTGACCTTTGAATGACCTTGACTCTCAAGGTCAAATTATTAAATTTTGCTAAAATTGCCATAACTTCTTTATTTATGATTAGATTTTATTGATACTTTGACAAAACTACTCGTACTTGACATACCACAATAGACTCCACCCACAAAAATTTATTTTTATTATTTTATGTTTTAAATACCGTCCAACCATCGCACCCAAGAATCCCCCCCTCCCCCATTTTTTTTTTCCATTTGTTTTCGCATTTTTGGAAAATAATGTAATAAATGTCCACACACCCACACTGTACACCCCTCTTTACTCCACCCATCCCTCCTTTGTGATTGAAAATGAGAGTCCCTTCACCTTTAAAAATAAAATAGATGAGCGGTCTGCACCCGCAAGGCGGTGCTCTTGTTTTAGATCAGTCCAGCTTTAAGACTAATTGGCAATTGGCTTCGTTGTTACAAACACTCGTGTTATTCAATCCCACTTGTCCGCTAATCATAACAATGAACGTGTGAATGGCATACACTAAGAGGGTCCATTACTGTCCCTTGATAACAAAAGACTGGTTAATTAGCATGTGACAAACAGGCCCCACCTCCTGCAGTGATTCTCAAGTGTGTTCCCGCATTCGTACCACGATTTTTCGCAACTGCGATTGATCGCGAATATGTATTACACGCAAATTGGATAGTGACTGACACATTTATTTAAAATTCAAAATCAGAAATCGGCAAATTTAAGGGCTGACGAAATCGTCATTTTTATAAAAATGACAAAATTTTGTGCTGTCGAAAATAAATGGTTTCACAGTATTTATTAAAACGTTTCTTCGAAAGGGGGCATATAGTTTTTGCACTGTCCGTCAGTCTGTCTGTCAGTCTGTCTGTCAGTCTGTCACACTTTTCTTGTCCGCTCTCTAATTCAAATAGTTTTCATCCGATCTTTAACAAACTTGGTCAGAAGTTGTATCTCGACAATATCTAGGTTAAGTTCGAATATGGGTCATGGCGGGTCAAAAACTAGGTCACGGGGTCACTTAGTGCATTTCAAGGATTTAGCAGGGTGTCAACTCTCTAATTGAAGTAGTTTTCATCTGATCTTTACTAAACTTGGTCAGAAGTTGTATCAAGACAATATCTAGGTCAAGTTCGAATATGGGTCATGCCGGGTCAAAAACTAGGTCACGGGGTCACTTAAAGCATTTCAAGGATTTAGCATGGTGTCCGCTCTCTAATTGAAGTAGTTTTCATCTGATCTTTACCAAACTTGGTTGGAAGTTGTATCAAGACAATATCTAGGTCAAGTGCGAATATGGGTCATGCTGGGTCAAAAACTAGGTCACGGGGTCACTTAGTGCATTTCAAGGATTTAGCATGTCTGCTCTCTAGTTTATGTGGCTTTCTGATTTATTTTGATACAAGACATTTTTATGTCACCGAAGGAGGGCATATAGTGATCTGTCTGTCTGTCTGTCCGTCACACTTTGCGTTTAGATTTCGAAAAATGCTCATAACTTCTATGTCGCTTCAGATAGCAATTTCATATTTGGCATGCATGTGCATATGGTCAAAGCCTTTCCAAACGCACACAAATTTTGACCCCTGTTACCTTGACCTTGAACTGAGGGTCCGCGTTTAGGTTTCGAAATCTGCGTTTAGGTTTCGAAAAAAGCTCATAACTTCTACCAAGCGTTTATAGGGGGCATAAGTCATCCTATGGTGACAGCTCTTGTTATTCTTCCATTCAACACACAGCAAACTCACATCACCTTATATCATTTTAAACTTTACACAGAACTTCCGCACTTTCGGACTTAAACTTCTTTTAATTAGCCAAAATATCAATATTAACCAGGCCTCCACCTGTGGTATATGTATATATTTAAAACAACATCTTGTTTCTGTCTCTGGTTAAAACAATAAGAATACACATAAAATATGAAATTATTGTATTTTTTACAAAAAATGACATTTCTTTTTTTCGTTGCTGTATTTTCAGGCGGTGACTCGTAAGAAGTTTGAATACCCAGAAGACTTCCGCAGATCATTGAGCAATGGCATTTTACTGTGCGAGTAAGCATACACTTTTGATTATCTGAAGAACTACTTGTATATAATTCCAACATTTATAGATGATAGCAAAATAGAAAAATTGGACTGCTACTTTTGTCTTGACTTTTAATGCCCCTTGATCAAAAGATCGGGGGTATATTGTTTTTGGCCTGTCTGTCTGTCACTGTGTCAGTCAGTCATTCATTGTGTGTGTCCCAAAACTTTAACCTTGGTCATAACTTTTGCAATATTGATCTTGATATGTGTATCTCATGGAGCTGCACATTTTGAGTGGTGAAAGGTCAAGGTCATCCTTCAAGGTCAAAGGTAAAAAAATAAAATAAAAGCGGTGGATTAGGGGGCATTGTGTTTCTGACAAACACATCTCTTGTTTTTATTTTATATTATTCAGAATATTAAAATTCTTGGGAAACCAAAAATTACGTGCTTCTTCAAACAACAATGCCCCTTTCCCCTATCAAAAGCAAAGTGAAAATGGCTTTTGCAACCAGCATAAACCAGAACTAGCCTGTGAGTAACTCGCAGTCTGTTCAGGTTTTATTCTGTTTGCTGCTCATCAAACAGGGTTGGAAATGAAGTCTTTAAAACTTTAATTTCGTAAGAAAGGTATTTAGTAAAATTAAACTTTCTATGGGACTACAGATGCGTCAAAATACGTATCTACGTGGTAAAGGGTTAAATGCTTTGATGCTTCATGATAATTTTTGTACTACAGTAGAATTGCAATAACTCGAGCTGGTGATTTCTCGAAAACTTGCAATAAATCGAGCATTAAAGGAAGTCCCCAACATTTTCCTTTAATTTCTATATAAAAATACCCGCAATAACTCAAACATGCGATTTTCGATAACTCGAGGACGTGTGCCGGTCCCTGAAAGGCATTTCACACCTAATTAACAAGCAATTATTCGAGGACACTTTCTCGTCTGGTCGGTGCTAAAAATATTCAAGTTGTGAAAACAGCGCAATCAAGCAGACAAAAGACGCTCAATTAGGTGTGAAGTTAGTTGCAGTTTGAGAAACACTGCAAATTGTCATCCTTTGAGATGCATATCAAAGCTACACAGTTTTAATGATAACTAAATAATTACCAGCAATCAATGATTATGATAAAATGTATGGTATAAAACAGTGCGTATCAGATTATTGTTTATGTGCATGTACGTACCTTGTGTTCTATTGTAAATATGCTACATGTACATTGATTATTGATTGAATATTATTTATTATATAATGTGTTTTGTATGTGTGTTGATTAAATTGAATGAATTTACGATCATCCATATTGTTTTGTTTATTATACTGTAACCTTAAGCGATTTTTACAAAGCCTTTTCTTTCTCTAGCACCGTCTTACATGTAAATAAAGCGTTTGCGGTCAGAGTTAAGCATAATCAACGGAGACAATGAAAACAAATAATAACATGGATTACTCAAAACCTGCGATTACTCGAGCATCAAGGTCAGTCCCCTGCTTCCTCGAGTTATCGCAGTTTTACTGTAAGTAATTTTTAAAATAGATTCATGTCCACCAAACACTCCTCTATAGTATGTGTCCAGTGGCATTTACCCCTTTACGCCTCATATACATCTTTTGACGCATTTGTAGTCCCTTAAAAAGTTCTTTACTTCACTTGTCCGGTAGTCTGGACGACCGTTGGGGCACCACAGATGATCTGGCAACCAGTTTTCTCCATTCCTCTTGCCTCTCTGACTGTCTCAAGGCTTCGCTAAGCCTCATCCCTGTCCACGCTGAGACGTTGTCTTCCCATCTTTTCTTTTGTCTGCCTCTCCTCCTCCCTCCTTTTACTGTGCCTTGTAACACAGTCTTGGCAAGCCCTGACGATGGTGAGACGTGCCCATACCACTTTTAGTTTGCGTCTTTTTACAGTTACATTTAATTAAAGACCAGTTTCTTTCTATATTTAAATTTTAAACACTTCATATCAAACCCTTAGATACTAATGAGCAGCAATAAAACCTGAACAGACTGCAAGTTACTCGCAGGCTGTCCTGTTTTAATGCTGTTTGCAAAACCCATTTTCACTTTGCTTCTGATGGAGAAAGGGATATGGTAGACCTGTGCATGATGAACACAATTTCCTGATTATATTTATATTTTTCTTCATAGCACAAATTGAACTTTTTTTATTGCAGGTTATTGAACTGTATAGAACCCGGATTGATTAAAAGGATCAACAAGCTCCCAGGGGCTATTGCTGGACTGGTAAGTTTTAATAAACTCCCTATATTTGACCCTACCCAACCCACCCAATCCCATATCAGGGTAGTATATCCTCCCACTCTCCTGCTGCTGTGATCACAGTGGTTTAGACCTTTATCAGCTCATAATCAATTACACTGCAGAAGAGGAAAATTGCAAAAAATAAATTTCAGCCAGATGATAGAAAAGCTAGCAGATAAGGCCACGACTTTTTTTTTTATTGGTTTACAAAAATTATTTTGAAAATGGTCCATCGGGCGGTCGAAAAAAAAAAAAAAAAAAAACATCATTGGAAAAATAAGTTAATACTAATAACATCAGAACAAAGACATCATATCTTTTATAACCTTAACACAGAGACGAAAAATCAAATTATGCAATGAAACACATCTATATCTTCAAATGAAATGAGTCACCTAAAAGCACCTTTTGTAACATCAGGCAATTTTAAACACTCCATTAAATGACATGCGTATTTCTCCAATTAAAACGAAAAACTGCGCTTCATTTCCGTAATTCGATGCGCACCATTACGCAATGCGATGCCCGTTGCATAAATCTTATGTAAGATAAACTACTCATACACAAAGTATGTGTTTGCTCTTATTCGACTTATGACATCGTCCATGAAAAAAAAATCGAGGTAGATCGATCCCCGGGTCGTCGCGGTAATGTTTGTTAAAGTTGTTGTTGTCATGAAAACTCGTTGATTTACAACGCAAAACGTCTTATTTGAACTGACGCGAATTAATACAATCATATTTGTCATCTTGGCTTTTGCTTTATTTTGATAATTTAATCCAAAGTTTAATGTTAGCAAGTGTTTTTACTTGAATTGTAAACAAGGAGCCAGTTAAAGTCTTCCGAAAATGTGCAGTCTGTGTGAATTGACAGTTTGACGTCATCAAAGGAAAGCCGCTTGCTTTCTGAAGCAATAAAGCGACAAATTTCGCGCCGACAAAATTGGCTTCCTTTGTCTAGCAATCAACATGCCGAACCAATCGTGCGTTTGTTTCTCAATTGCAATCCTCCAATTTAATAATAGCACGTGCATAGCTCAGCCTTTGAATCTTTTGCAGAGAACAGAGGCCGAGTTTAACGGTTAATTGAGCTAGTATTTTACGCAAGTTGAGTTCCGATTTGCCGAAATTACTCGGCCCTAAGCATTAAAACGACAAATACATTTATCAGTGATTTTCCGAGATATACCGATTTGTTCCGATTTCCAAACTTTCTGTACAGTTCCTATAAACTATGGCGGACGTGTTTACAAAATTCCTAAACACATATATCGTAAATAATGGCAGTGTTTTATTGGATTATTTATACTAATTATCAAATTGCAAGGTAATACTTTTTCATCTACTATAATATCGGGTTTGTTTAATATAATAAACATGTTAAACAATATAGTTGCGTCACAGACTCGGAAATAAATTTTGATGCGGTCGACATTTTACTGACGCTGATTTTCCTATTGTCTGTAATTAAATAAATTTTGAGAAGTGCCCATAAAAGGACTGGTACATACTGTGTCACATTGAAAAATATCCCGATCTCTGTAATATATGTGAACCAATCGTTGATTGTACTTACTTGATTTTATTCGCAACCGTACTCAAACCGGATCGTTTTTTTTTCTCGTTTCGCTCGTTTTTCAGTGCGGTCGGGAATAAAATATATATAAAAAAGACGATTTTCCGATTTTATTTTTTTTCCCATTTTCCAAAAATTAGGGTCGGCGGTTTTGTAAACCAAGAAATATAAAAGTCGTGGCCTAAAGATAGAAATTTAAGACATTGTATGGTAGACTGTAACACTGACTGAAAGATTCCTGGGAGGGGCCAGTCATTCTAAGTGGGTATTTTGAAGTTTATAATGTCCTTCTTCACTAAGGATGCATTATTTGTCAACAGGGAGTGTGTCCTAGCACTTAAACCTGTTTTACTAAGTAGACTTTTAAAAAGTTGGGACTAATTTCGGTAAATTAGATGCAATTTCCAGCTATAAAGTTTTTAGTGAAAGATTTTAAATTTTGATGTGGTCTTGTGCTGTGTCCGTATACTGGACTACCAATAGGAAATCACAGCTGTCCACTAAGGTGGCCACTTAACAAGCTCACATGGGGCCAGACATTCCTAAACAAGGCCTTTAAATGCTATAAAGGGAATGAATTACTGTAAACCAAATCAGAAACCTATCATGGTTGCTTCCCTTGATTAATATTTCTTGCATAGGGTGTTCGATCAGGTTTAGCCTAACAGATATGGCACATGTTTAAACTGCAATGACTTGACAATTCTTTATTTGCTTTTGTTAAATATTAATCAAAATACATATGGTCATAATTTGTATATGGGTAGTGCTCTGTGAAAAAGGGGTTTAATGTATGTGGGTAAAGTGTCTTCCCATATTGGCCTGTGCAGTCCGCCTGATAAAGTTAAGTTTGGTAAGGAGCAAGATGCTTAGGGCGGAACAAAATTATCAAGTGTTGCAACTCATCCCTGACCCTAATTACTTTTTATGCTCCCCCAAAATATTTTTGGGGGGAGCTTATAGTCGCCGCTTCGTCTGTCCGTGTGTGTGTCCGTCCGTGCACAATTTTTGTCCTGGCTATTTCTCAGCAACTAATGACCGGAATGAAATGAAACTTTATGGGAAGCTTAACTACCAAGAGGAGATGTGCATATTATCAGTGGGTTCTGGTCGGATGATTTTTAGCTCATCTATTTTTTGAAAAAAAATTATGAGCTATTGTCATCACCTTGGCGTCTGCGTCGGCGTCCGGTTAAGTTTTGCGTTTAGGTCCACTTTTCTCATAAAGTATCAATGCTATTGCATTCAAACTTGGTACACTTACTTACTATCATAAGGGGACTTGGCTGGCAAAGTTAGATAACTCTGGCTTGCATTTTGACAGAATTATGTGCCCTTTTTATACTTAAAAAATTGAAAATTTTGGGTAAGTTTTGTGTTAAGGTCCATTTAATTCCTTAGGTATCAAAGCTATTGCTTTCAAACTTGCAACACTTACTAACTATCATAAGGGGACTGTGCAGGCAAAGTTTTGTAACTCTGACTGGCATTTTGACAGAATTATGTGCCCTTTTTATACTTAGAAAATTGAAAATTTGGTTAAGTTTTGTGTTTAGGTCCACTTTTTTCCTAATATATCAAAGCTATTGCTTTCATACTTGCAACACTTACTATCATAAGGGGACTGTGCAGGCAAAGTTATGTATCTCTGACTGGCATTTTGACGGAATTATGGGTCCTTTATTCTTGAAAATTTGATTAAGTATTGTGTTTTGGTCCACTTTACCCATAAAGTATCATAGATATTGCTTTCATACTTGGAACACTATCAAACTATCATAAGGGGACAGTAAAGGACAAGTTGCATAACTCTGGTTTTCATTTTTATGGAATTATGGCCCTTTTTTGACTTAGTAACTTTGAATATATGGTTAAATTTTGTGTTTAGATCCACTTCACTTCTAAAGTATCAAGGCTATTGCTTTTAAACATCAAATACTTTCATGCTATCATGAGGGTACTGTACCTGGCAAGTTGAATTTTACCTTGCCCTTTGAATGACCTTGACTCTCAAGGTCAAATTATTAAATTTTGCTAAAATTGCCTTAACATCTTTATTTATGATTCGATTCGATTGATACTTTGACAAAACAATTCTTACCTGACATACCACAATAGACTCCACCCGAACCATCCCACACGAATCCCCCCCCCCCCCCAATCCCCCCTACATCCCCCTAAGGGTATCACGTTTAAACGTTTTATGGTCGCGTTTCGTGTTTTGCTCAAAAATGTTTACCAAAACAGTAAACGTTTAAACGACAGTCAATATCACTATAATAAATATTGGTTTGCAAATAACGTAGCCGACTAGCCGTACGAATTAGATCGATGACGAACTGCGAAATCCGGGTACTTGCGATAAATCCGGGCTACCGAATTCGGCAGTAATTTATTTCTTATTGGTAAGCGGATGGCACAGACATGAACAGAAACTAACGGAAAATCTTCGCTACTTTCCGAAAATCTTACAACTTGGCAACGAAACAGTGCATATGCCGCCATCTTAAAATATTTTAAGTGATTGATTAGCAAAGTAAAACACTGCGGTAGCATGTTAAAAAAAATAGTTTAACCAAATTATATATTGATTACGTTTTTGCTAGTTAACTGGTTTTTCATTTTCAGCGGTCAAACAATATGCTCATTGTATTTCATGTGCAAAGTACGTGCATTTTTTTCGGAGTGTCGTTTCGGAAACAGTATTTTTAATTGATTTTACATTCTGTTTGACGTTCTTTAAATTGTTTTTATAGAATGACGAATACACATGTGGTGATACTGATGGTCTGTTTTATAATATTGTATGGTTTTAATATGATGTCATTGCGCGAATGGGATATGTACTGAATATTACTTCCGGAAATAATTACTATTATCAGTTTGGAAATGCGATGTTACAGGTTCTTTTTAAACGGACATAGAGATACCGTTTAAACGGTAACGTTTCGTTTATTTCATTTCGTTTAAACATTTAGAAAAATCTGTAAACGTGATACCCTTACATCCCCCCTTTTCTTTTTTTTAAAATTAAATATCATCTAATAAATGACCGCCACACCCTCACACTATACCCCCCACCCCAAAAAAATAATTTTTATGCCCCTGGTAGGGTGGCATATAGCAGTTGAACTGTCCGTCAGTATGTTAGTCAGTCTGTCCGTCCGTCCAAAAAAAACTTTATCATTGGCCATAACTTTTTCACCTTTGAAGATAGCAACTTGATATTTGGCATGCATGTGTATCTCATGGAGCTGCATATTTTGAGTGGTGAAAGGTCAAGGTCAACCTTCAAGGTCAAATGTCAAATTTATGGTGTCTGTCCGTCCAAAAATTTTAACATTGGCCATAACTTTTTCAATATTGAAGATAGCAACTTGATATTTGGCATGCATGTGTATCTCATGGAGCTGAACATTTTGAGTAGTGAAAGGTGAAGGTCAAGGTCATCCTTCAAGGTCAAATGTCAAATATATGGTGTCTGTCCGTCCAAAAAAGGTCATCCTTCAAGGTAAAAAAAAAATAAAATAAAATTCAAAGCGGCGTTCTCATGAAGCTGCACATTTTGAGTGTTTGAAGTTCAAGGTCATCCTTCAAGGTCAAGGTCATCCTTCAAGGTAAAAAAAAATATAAAATTCAAAGCGGGTTTCTCATGCAGCTGCACATTATGAGTGGTGGAAGTTCAAGGTCAAGGTCATCCTTTAAGGTCATCCTTCAAGGCAAAAGGTAAAAAAATAAATAATTTCAAAGCGGCATTATCATGAAGCTGCACATTTTGAGTGGTGGAAGTTCAAGGTCAAGGTCATCCTTTAGAGGTCAAGGTCATCCTTCAAGGTCAAATGTCAAAAAAAATAATTTCAAAGCGGCATTCTAATAAAGCTGAACTTTTTGAGTGGGGGAAGTTCAAGGTCAAAGTCATCCTTCAAGGTCAAAGGTAAAATAAATTAAATTCAAAGCGATGCAATAGGGGGCATTGTGTTTCAGACAAACACATCTCTTGTTTTTTTCAAACATGGTTAAAAAACACAAATATTTATTTTTATTATTTTATTTTTGAAATACCGTCCAACCATCCCACCCAAGAATCCCCCCCCCTCCAAAAAAGTAATATTTTTTTTTGCATTTTTGGAAGATAATGTAATAAATGACCACACCCCACACTATACATCCCTCTCCACTCCACCCCTCCCTCCTTTGTGATTGAAATTGAGATGGGTCGCTACACCTTAAAAAGAAAAATAGATGAGCAGTCTGCACCCACAAGGCGGTGCTCTTGTTTACAGAGTTATGGCCCTTTGAAAATTTCCATTTACTGTACATATAGTGCAATTCTTGCCCCCTAACTACTAGACGTTTCCTTTTATCTGAATATATAGTGCAATATTGTGACTAAAAAAACCTTTGGGGAGCATCACCCGTCTCCGGCGGTTTCTTGTTTGAGACTGTTGCCTTATACAAACATATTTTTGCATGAAGACACTGTGATGACTGTTTTCCTTGGTAGATCTAATGGCAAAGATATCATTAGAATGTTCCTTGTGCAGGAATCAAGCTGAGCACGACCAGATGAAAGTAGAAAGATCCCATATTTCTTATCACTGATACCATGGGTTCATTTGCAAGTGTTGCAATAATTAAACAAACACAATTGTATGCATCTGAACTATATTGTTGCTGGAGTCATATGTGCATTTAGCCTATTGGCAAGTGTTACAATAACAAAGTACACACAATAGATAATCAAAATGTTACTATTACATCTAGCAGCAATACTGCTTTCTGAACCTCTTCAATACTTACACAGTTGTTGCTTCCCAATCCACCCGTATCATGTGACCTTACTCTTACCTTACCCTTTGACCAAATTTGGACTTAAGATATTTCAAACTTTTTTTTTCACGTATGAAGATCCAACTGGGGCGAATTTATTTTTATCAAACTTAGATAACTCATGAAGTTCAAGAAGAATAATTCAGATATTTGTTGCAATTACTCGTTATAAAATTGAAAGGTAACCTGTTTCACCTTGATACATAATTGTTCATGATTTGGCTAATATTTTATTCATTGGGACACGCCTTAGTCGTGTTTAAATTGTGTGTCTTGTCAAGAGGCAATTGAAGCATTGAATAATGACAAATTGGGTCTCATCTTATACCCTGTTATTTGTTGTTGGATAAGTTGACAACTTGATTGAATGAATTCATACTTGAATTATAGTGTGTATTTTCTTACAATATCTCGTGTTATAAAAGGAAACATTTGTAAAATGCTTAATGTAATGATAAGGGGCATTAGACACATCAAGAGCAATTGAGGTAATTCGGCAGATGTCAAAAGAATTTTGCAAAATTAAAGAATTATTGACAGATGATTATTTTGATTTATTTGAAAATAGGTGTCCCAGGTAATTGCTATTTTACAGAGGAAAAATCTCCTTTTCAGGATTAAATTGATGTCTTCGGTTTGTTAAAATATCCCATAATTATCTCACTTTTCGTGTCACGTGATGTGGTGGATGGCCTACTTTATGTTTGGATTTGTAATCAAGGAAAAAGCTGAAAGCTAAGGTATCAAGTGGAGACTCACTAAGAAATAAAGTATGCAATGATTTCATTAAAACATATCGCATTGATATACATAACTCAAATGCATTAAACTTGAAACAATTTAACCCTGCCCCCTGAATAAGGGTGAGATAAGGGTGAGATATTTGTTTGCTTAATTGCCAGTGATTTTTTTAGTTAACACCCTTGAATTTTCCCCTATTGGTCTTTTAGGTGGAAAGTCTGCTCTTTATTACAGCTGTATTCAAAATTTACAACACATTTGTTTCTTATAATTCTCTTTAACAAGCCTTTTTAGCTGTGTTTGCTACTTAAGTTAACCAGTTTTCATCTGATGTTCACCTTATTAATGAAAAATATTAGAGAACAAGGCATCCCAAATAACACTTATAATAAAATACTCAAACCTCATGCTTTCAGGAAAGTTATGTATCTTTATTTTGACTTAAAATGTTAGGCAAATGTGTTTGCAAGAAAATGGTTCAGTGAATTTACTTTTGTTCAATCGTTTATGCTGAAATTTATGACCTTGCTTGCATTCATCTGGAGAGCTTATATTACTTATATATAACCCTAACTGAATCGGTAATCACTTTCATACAATTTCCGTATTGGGTCTGAAGATGTAAATGATTTTTCTTTGTCTTGTTTGTCATGAATCAGCAGTTTTCAGCTGAATAATGCATTTTTTATGCGTTTGTAGTTAATCTGAACAAAACATGGGGAGTGTTTGTGATCGCATTATGTCCGACAATCATTGCTGGTCGTCCAATGTTCTTAGTCTGTTGGTTTGTCAACATTTAACACTTTAGAGGTCACATTTGTTTACCATTCTTCATGAACAATTTCAGAAGATTGGTCCTAAGCATATCTTGGCTAATTGAGAAACTAGGTCACATGGGGTCAACTAGGTCATTAGGTCATATTAAAGGAAAAGCTTGTGAACATTCTAGAGGCCACATTTATTGTCTAATCTTCATGAAACTCAGTCAAAACATTTACCCTGAATGCCATGTAACCCCAATTTCAAATTGTCATGTGGGATAAACAACTAGGTCACTTGGGTAAATAAAGAAAAAGGTTATGAACACTCAAGAAGACAAATTTATTGCCCAATCGTCATGAAACTGTATCAGAAGATTAGTCCAAATGATATATCTGCATGGTTCCAAACTTGCATTGCATGGTGCTCCTCTACTGTTTTTGTTCAATAGATGTTCCTGCATGGGGTCTAAATTGGTCCCTTTATGGGGCCTTACTTGTTTTGCATGTATATATATAGAAAAACCTTGAAAATGTATAAAAAAAATTGTACCAAACTGCAAGGCATAGAAGTTTCATATTTGTTGTTTACCTATTTTGTTGTGTAACATGATACGGTTGTTGGCTGCCAAGTTTGTTCAAATCATGCCCAGGCATAAAAATTGTTCTGACCCTGTTGGTAACTTGTTGCCTTAATACACACTCCCCTTCCCTTATACAAATGATATTATAATATGTAATATAATATGATGGTCATCTACCAAATTGTTTCATTGCCCTTTTGTCTAAAATTGTCCTCGCCCTGTTGTTTTTAAACACAAAACCGTCCACCAAGTGGCTCCACAGTTTTTGGTATTTAACTGTAGTCTTAACATTGTGAACATATTTAATAGTAATCATTTTTGTTGAATCGTCTTGAAACATGCTCAAATTTTTTGTTCCTATTATGTTTTGGCTCAGGTTATGAAAACATAACAAAACCTTATCAGAACAGTTCAGTTATGCGGGTCACAGGTGAGCTATCTAGGGCCTTTAAGCCTTCTTGTTCTTTCATAAATTTTGTATAAAGTGTCTGCCATTTTAAGTGAATAATGCAAATACCATACGATTGTATGCAATCTAATTGTCAGTTCACAGAGTTCAATAGCTGGTTGTATCAGCCTTTTGACTGGAACTGATCATCAAAAGTGCCTCAGCGATTCTCAGTAAATCCTACTTGAACATTGCCATCAAACATTCAAGGAGATAGAAGTTTTTCATATCCGTATTTGTTGATTCACCAGCGATAGGCAACTGTTGAATGTTTCGTTATCACCTGTTCTGGCTGATATCTGGTTGGTCCTCTCAACACAGGAGTATTTAGAGATAATATGTCCTTACGACAGGGGCTTCAGCGTGTGTCACCTAAGTGGCGGTCAAAGTGAAATCCGAGTCTACCCTCAAAAACTTTTACTTAGGCTGACAGTGTTCATAATCTAAAAGAAATTTTGAATACAATGTTTTTAGACCCCTATCTTAACTCTCAACTAAAAAGTTTAGACCTCAAATCATTTCTTAACATGTTCAGTTTGGTTCATTAACACAATCGATTGTGTTCATGTTATAATTATAAGCAATTCTGTTTTTTATGCACCCTAATATGGGCATATAAAATCTGTCCATTCTTTTGTCTATTAAGTCCATCTGGCAAGTGTTTTGCATAAAGAGCAATATCGCTTGTTCAGCACAATACTGTTCCTTGTGACCATTTTTTTTTACAAAATTACATTTCTGCATAATTGTTACTCAGGTTTCAATAAAAACACAAAATGAAAAAAAAAGTATTTGAACATATTTCTTAACATATGGGTAAAAAAGTAAAAAAGGACCAAATGGCATTTGGCGGTATCTCGCTGATATACTTAGTTCAATGCAACACTGTTCCAACTTGAGTTGTAGGAGTGTTGCCCAATTTAACCATTTGCATGCTGGGAAATTTGTCGTCTGCTAAAATGTCTTCTGCTGAATTTCTAAAATTAGCATTTTCTTCGATTTTTTTAAAAGAACACTATCAGAATAGCACACAGTTTGGATCCTGATGAGACGCCACATTCTGTGGCGTCTCATCTAGATCCAAACTGTTTGCAAAGGCCTTCAAAATTCGGTTCCCGCACTGAAAGGGTTAAAATGATAATGATAACTTTTTTTTAGAGCAACACTGGCCTCGATTTGTTGATATTGATTACCTCACTAATAAAATGAAGCATGCCATTGTAGTAAAGCTATGATGTCTTTATGGTATTATTTCATAAAATAATTCTTAGAATCTTATGATTGGTCAGCTGCATGAAACAAAATATTTGGCCATTTTTTATCCCTATCAGACTTCTACAATGTAATTACATAATTGAGATTCTTTTTTGGGGGAGACAATTTTTAATAATAATAATAATAATAAACAATATAATAATAATCACAAGTCTAATTATAATAATAATAACATCAGTAGCCAGCCAGCAGCCGAGGCAATTTTAAGTATTATTATTAATAGCCAATTACAGTATAAAAAGCAAAATGGTCTCTATATAAACATTTTCTTAAATACTGAAAAAAAGTTTTTTCTCCTAATTGCATAAATTATATATAAAATATATGCATTGTTGAAAAGAATCAAACTTATTCACTTGAAACTTTAAATACGTCTCCATGAAAGATTGCAATGCCCATAGTGTGTTTTTTTGTAACAGATTTAAAATTCCTTTTAATTTTTTTAAGAAATATTGGTGTAAAACAAATAAGATGTTTTTCAATAATTAAAGCCATTTTTGACTTTGGTTTATTAACCAAATTTATTATATTTTAAGTTTCATTTACTCCTTTTAGCAAAGTTTTGTTTTGTTTTTCTCAATCCACCAACAAAAGGAATGTCTGTGACATCATAAATTCTTTTCAGTGATAGCTTAGCAGGGTCTTGTTCTAAAAGATATTAAGTAACATTTGTTCTAAAATAGGTCTGCAAACATAATGTTGAAGAGCCCAGATTTATACCATAGCCTTTTTATTGAAATGCATGTCATAATGTAATAGACTAACCTTAAAGGCTTGATATATAACCTATCCATTAAAAATAATAAATATGGCCATACAATAAGTCACTTGTTTCCACTAACATGAAAAAAACAAGTAGAGTAGGTAGGTGGGCTTAACTAGTTGTTAAAGTCTTTTTATGATTCACTATTTAATAAGAATATGCAACAAGATTCAGATATCTTCACAAAACTCTATTTTACATTCTTCAGGTAATTTTATTATAATATTTTAGCAAATATGATTAAATATAGCATACATGATTGCACATATAATAAAATTTGTGTTATGAATTTTGAAAAATACATAAAAAAAAGAACTGAACATGGAAAACAAACACAAATTTAAGGTTGACAAACATATACGAGTCGGTCCGAAAAGTGGGAACAACCAACTTTGTTATGCCTCCTACAATCCCATGGATTTTATGTCAATCAAGGGTAAGGTGTAAAACAACTGAATCTGCTGTAAATGTATGTATGACATACAATAGTTTTAATTGCAACCTTAGAGATATCAACAGAGAGATAATCTGCTTGTTAAGGCTTATTTTCATTTTAATTACATTGTTCTGTGTTAATGTTAAGTCACTATAGTGTAAGCTTTCAAGACATTAATATTGAATGTGCAGCTATTGTCTGTTATCTGTACTCAGCTTTGTATTAAGTGACCATACTTATATTTGTATATTCCCAGTCCAATCTGCTCATATTTTTCAAAAATTACAACTGGTACCCCTCACTTGTATGTTGATATTGCAGTTTGGAATGTCAAAAATGCACTTACAAATTACCTCCCTGCTTAAGTGCGGAAACATTGCAAATGTTTACGCCTTTTGCTAATACATTGAAATACTTCACATTGAAATCAAGTTTCAATTTAGAGGACATTATTGCATACTCCACGCCTACCATCCTTGAGTTGATTTCCAGTCTTCAGTAAACACAGCTAGTCTTTAGTAAACACAGTTATCTGCAAAACGGAGGTCATTGCGCAATATCTGTAATTAATTTTGCAATGAAAATATGGCTGTTTGAATGAATACTTTGTTTTGCTTATGAAGTTAAAGATAATTCATAGAATTGTTGTTTAATAATTTTTGCATCTTCATTTGATTAAAGATTACACCCCACAACCCCTTACAGGTAAAACAAGGTTGAACAAGGGGGAGGGGGTTAAACTATATATTAATTAAGGTTGGCATGTGAGGTTTATTCACAGACAACTATAGGAGGTATCAAATTGAAGATTCATAGGTAGAGCACAATGTGGAGAAGTGCATGACAAGAGAGCCATAACTCTTGCATTCATATTTAAACAGTTATTGCCCTTAATTGAAAGTTCTTATGTTTTATACCTAATACTTGCAAATCCCCTGAGAATTCGGCATTCTTAGGTGAAGGTAATTCAGGCATGAGAGTGACAATTTTAGTTAACACATTTATCACATGCAAATATACTAGGGTGTGGACTGTTTGAAATATATATTTGTGTTCCAGCTATTTGAAGAAACACTTACTGTTAAAAGTATGTCCCTTTTATGAAACAAAACGTTATTATAAGTTTTAAGTGAGGAAAGTTTTATCAGGATATATACCTGTAGGCATGAAATCACAACATACCTTAGTTGACAAATTATAAGTGATGTGTTAATCACAGCAAATATGTCCCAAATGGCAAAGTTTTTGACTTTTTTGTAAATGTTTGTAACCTGTGTATACCTTGGAGACTCGAAAATGAGGATGTTGGCTTGAAAACTCTAGCATAACACTGCCTGGCTGAAAGTAAGAACCTCCAGAAAGTTGGCTCACTATCAGAATATCTTCAAGTCTTGCCTGTTTGTATGGCCAGTGTGTATTTTAAACTTTTAGGAGGTTATTTACATTTAAGTGGGTGTGTTTTGTTTCCCCTGAATGAGGTCCTGGTTTATGTATACCTTCTAAAAATTCCTCTTTTCAAAACATAAAGGTCTAGGTTCTGTGTTGAAAGCTTTCAGTTAAGTGTCCATGTCAAGTTTAAACGGTTGCATCATTAATTGGTTGGAAGATCCATTCTTGTGTAAATTGACAGAATTCTGCAAGCCACAACCTGTATATAGCTAGGTAACATAACACATAAAATAAGTATCAATTAAATAATCATTTTAACTTAATTCAATAACGAATATCCACGAACAAAATGTTGGGTTTATTTTCCCAGATACTGAGCTTTGTAAGAAGGTGAAAAAGATCTTGAAAACTGTTACATCTTTAGTAAAGGGATCTTAATTTTATCCTTAGGATTTTTCACAAGTATTAGCTGAAGAAATTTAAAGAAAATATTGACAGAAAAATCACTTCATCGCTAAAAATATGTCAATAGGTTGATAATTAATTGGAACATAAAAGACTTGTACAAAGTAGTAGAACCGAATAGCTGAGTCAATATGATTACATCTGGTTGTTTGCGTATGGAATAAGCTGCCAATATCGAGGTCAAGATTTTGAACTTCCTAGGGGTTTGACTGTCAAAAAAAGTCGTTTTGATTTTTATGTTTGATTATGTTTCATGTTTCATAATCAAGTTTTGACGATAGTCAGTTTCGTTTGATATACCGTTTGATATGAAGTAACTTTAAAATAATTTCTGTAAGGAAACATTTTAAACCTCTTTTCTCTTGATTTTTAGCTTGGCGTTTTGGAGAAAACCGAGGTATTGTCTTAGCCAGCTCATCACGTCGTCCGCCGTCTGCGTCGTGCTAAAACCTTAACCTTTGTTAAGGTTTTGAACCATTTGCTCTAAATCAAATTGCTTCCACCATCAACATGAAACTTCATATGTAGATGCACCTTCATGATTTCTTACATGCCACACCATTTTTGGGTCACTAGGTCAAAGGTCAAGGTCACTGTGACCTTTAAAAAAAAAGCAATTCTGACAACCTTTCATTTATTCAAAACTGCACCAGTAGTCGAGCTGGGACCCGTTATGCGGTGCTCTTGTTTGTTACAAATCATAGTTGATCTTAAAATGATTTTTTTAACACAAATATATTTAATGTTTTGTTGAGTTGAAAGGTTATTTAGGCTTTAATGCATGGTATATTGGAGACATGTCAAGATCATTTAGGGCCACTATTCTGAGTAAAACCAGTGTACATGTGAAAGTGGACAAATAAGAGATGACACTCATACGGGCAAGGCAAAAGTCTGTGTGTACAATCCATTCCACCACTGTGACCTTATTTCTCTTATTTGCAATTGGTGTATTCAGGGTGCAGGATCAACGAGGTTTACACACGGTCTGGTCAGAATGAAAACACACCATTACGAACTTTATTTTTGCAAATACATGTATCTCAAGTTATTGAAATATGTTTGTAAAAATCTTTAGGGCATAAATGACAGTTTTTGTTGCAGTTTGTGTCGATATCTTAAGATTTTAAAGTTTATTATTGAATACGTCTGAAATCAGTGTTTAAATTTCATGTTTCGTGCAGCTGTTTTAAAATGTTATTTGAAACAAGAAATATCTTTAAAAAAGATATACGGAGTTGATTGTGGTCGATGTTTATGAACGATCAAAAGTTATCTCTATGAGATAAAATTAGCGGATGCCTTTTTTCTGCGCAGTTCTTAGCTACATCACAAGCAAATCAATTATGGGGTGTTGCGCCAGATTTCGTGGCTTATTTTGCTTTATGTGATATTATTACTCAGATATCTATATTTACAGAATAGAAAAACACAAGAAACATGAAAATAAACGAGTGCATATAGGTCAGCCGGCAATACTCGAATCATATTTAATTGCATAATTATAGTATAGTGAATTATTGTGCTCATGCTTAATAAACTGGTCTAAATGGATAAATATTTCTAATTAATTTTATTAAAATTGGTCCTTATCATGCAAATGTTGAAAACATATTAAAAATCGATGATTGACATACCACAATAATATCGCCGAATATCTTTATTTAGTATCTTTCTTATCAAAACAGACTTCAAGTGAGACGGCGTTTATATAAAGATTTTTGCAACTGACCGCAAACTGACCTTGATACCTTGCGGATTGGAATGCAATGCATTAAAGTTAGGTAACAATTCTGCTGCTGAAACGACGGCTTGTTTACGCCAACTGTACACGACCAAGGCAACAGCTGTGCCTAAAATATTGATATATCGACAAAGCGACTAAACAAACTATTTACTCCATCAGACAAAAATAGCATAGATTCCAATTTTTTCCTTCAATGAAAAGATCGCAACCCCTTCTGTTAACTCCGGTGATGAACTGTATATAAACTCTGACTTTCACACACTGGCCGCGAATTGACCCGAAACCTCGCGGGTTGAAATGCAATGCAAGTAAGTACTAAATATGAGAATATAGCCTTTAGTATAAACGCTTTTGCGCTGGTAATTCTCTGAAAATAAATGGTGAACGCACAAACTGTATTTATGTCGAAAATTGATTGTAAAATATGTTTCCAATGTTCTGGTGTTATACTCACATGAATGGAATAAATGAAGTGTATTCATTCGTACCTAGCCGCGGGAAATTTATTTGAATATTATTGGACACTTACAAAGGTCAAGTCAGGGTGAAAAGCTGGCTTAATACAGCTTACGCCGAAAAAAGGAAACCACTCACTGGTGTGTTTACATGCATTTACATCCATTTGTGAACCCCATAAAGTCATATGATTCTGAACCCTGCATGCTCATGTCAGCCATTCTGTGTGAGTCTGGGGTTACACATCAGTAATTTTAAATTATGTCTTTTAGCTATATTTACACCTTAAGATTTTATTAAATTAATTGTTGTCTTATTCCTGATTTAACATGGTATTTTTTAAAGGCAAGGACGCAAACATTATTTAATATTGTAATATTAAGTTTAAAAACAATAATTGTTCTTTGAACAATTCTTAATGTAATTATTGGTCTGATTTTTTTTAAAGTTTAAAGGCTTTTCACAGGTCATAGACCCAAAACTGGTACTGATTAGATCAATGTCGATTGTGACACACCAAGGTTTTGTTGAAAAGCATTTAAATGGCATTCCCATTGCATTTTTGTTACTATGCCACTTATATTGCACACTGCACACATTGCCGTGAAAGGTCTAGATTGTATCTCAGTTTTATGAATGGTCTTTTTATTACGCTCGTGACTATATAGAGCCTTTAAGTGGATTCTTCTTTGGTCTCAAAATGCCTTTGTTTGCAAGTGTTCATATTCATTACTAAAAACCCAATGAATTAAAATTGTTTGCAAAAAAAAGAAAAAAAAGAAATGTAGGAAATAGTTACACATGTTATTTTCTTGCATGACACAATCTGTTTACCATTTTAAACTTGTTTGCACAGTAAGGCTGATCTGGCACTATGCAGTGGCCTGGTTTTCACACAACTTACTTACCATGTTGTTTGATTTTTAGGACAATTTGAATGTGTTCCTGTCAGTTTGTGAGAAGACCTTTGGGCTGAAAAGTCTCATCTGTTTGACCCTTCCGATCTTGAGGACTTGTCTCAGCGCGCCATCGCAGATGAGTAAGTAATGTTACACTCAGGTTTTAAGAAGCTTTTTTTTCCTTCTTTATATAATACCGGAAAAAAGCATTTTCCAATTGGGAAAAAAATAAATTTATTGCTGTAAAAAAAAAATGTCCAAAAAAAAAAAATAAAAATAATAAATAAAAGTCAACATTTAGTTAGTTTCCCTCTATGGCTTGAACCGAAGTAATATAATATTGACAACTTAACATACACTTAGCTATCAATTTAAAAGTATTTGGGAGCAAAAATCAAATACATCAATTTCCCAATTTGACGACTTCACAACGCGAATTTACCCAATTTCAGTTTTTTCCCAGCACACCCTTTTCCCGATCTTGGCCGGTACTGGTATTTATCCCAATGGGGAAAAAAAATGCTGTTTAGGTAGACTATTCATGGAATATCTGAGCTATAGAACTCTCCCTATGTTGGCATCTTCATCTTCTCATATGCCCTGGTAAAGATTAACGGGCAACATGTATTTTTCACTGTTTTTACTAAAGGTGTTCAAATGGAACTTCACACATATGTTTTCTGGATCAATATGTGAGGTCACTGATCAAGAACATAACTGTAACCTAACCTGCAATTTCGCAGAATGAAGCCCAGTTTTTTTACTTTAGAAATTTGGAAAGGTAAGGTGCAACATCTCTCTATATAAGTGTTTCTGCTACAGGTTATCAATTGAAACTTCATACATTTGGATGGGGTCATTTTGTGTGGTTCCAAGTTTTATAACTCCAACCTGCAATTTAGCATAATTATGCCCCTTTTAACCAGGTTTTCCGAAGGAAAAAACTGGTTATAAGATTGGCGAATGTCAGCAGGCGGCGGGCGGTAGGGCGGAACAAGCTTGTCCGGGCCATAACTGTGGCGTTCATTGTGAGATTTTAAAATCATAATTGTTCACAATCATAAGACGGTGTGTCGCGCCAAAGAATTACGTCGATATCTCCAAGGTCAAGGTTTGCCACAACTAAAAATAGATTTTTTTGAAACAAGGGGGGCTAACTTTGAACAATCATTTCAGTTTGAGTTG